>NC_134865.1:7424642-7744285 GCF_049852395.1 Peromyscus maniculatus bairdii | reverse complement strand
CAACTTGTTTGAAATGTTTTACATTGCTATAGATTTTAGTTGATTGATACAATTTAATTTTGTTACACTGTATATACATTTCTATTCTTGTTTAAGATATTATGCTTGTGCAACTCATTTGAAATTATAATGTATAATTAAGAAATACAGATTAGTCGGGCGTTGGTGGCACACGCCTTTAATCCCAGCACTCGGGAGGCAGAGGCAGGCGAATCTCTGTGAGTCCAGCCTGGGCTACCAAGTGAGCTCCAGGAGAGGAGCAAAGCTACACAGAGAAACCCTGTCTCGAAAAAAACAAAAAATAAATAAATAAATAAATAAATAAATAAATAAAAAAGAAATACAGATTAATAATTAGTCATCCATGATAATCACACATATAGTCATGTTAGTTAAGTTTCTTAGGTATACATAGATATATTTCAGTTAGGTAGGCAATCTTCAAACACGTCATAGACCTACAGAATATGACATTTAAAATGTTTTAATAACTTAGACTTCATGACTGTGAGACACATCTAAACCTGGCAGCACCAATGTACTTCAGAGAAGGTGATGAACATCAAAGAAAGTCCATATGGAGTTTGTTTACTTTATGACCAAAGCTAGCCATATGAATAAAGAAAATGCCCTTGGCTCAATTACTGACAGTTACTGTGCAAAATGGACCAGCAGGACGCAAGAAAGGTGACTACTGTTGAACTTTACCAAGACAAGGTAGGACAGTCCTTCAACATTCCCTCCTTCACAGGAAAATCTGTTAGATATGCTAGGCCTGCAGGCCAAAGATGTATGCTCCAACATTGCAGAGAAACTGGGTGACTGTCCAGGCAGCCTGATGTCCCTGCCATTAGGTGACATTTCATCCATCTGTAGTTTTTGATGGAGCTGAAGACTAAATATTCATAGTTATAACTTTTCTTAGTTATGATGAAAGGGTAAATTAGATATAAAACTTTAGATTCACCAAGATAGGATGGATAATTGAGTGTTTTCTCTGATATTGTCGAATACAAATAGACTGAATATTGTAATTATAATTCTTGCTTGATAACTGTTTGGTTGTACGTGATTTCACTATGTTAAAATTGAAACCTTACTTTTTGATAGATGGGGGAAATGATGTGGGATAATCCTTCTGTACACTGTGTATTACTCTCATTGGTGAATAATAAAGCTGATTGGCCTATAGCAAGGCAGGGTTAAAGTTAGGTGAAAAGATCAAACTGAGGACACAGATGAAGAAGGGCAGAACTAAGAGAGATTGCTGCCTGGGAATGAAGATTCTAGAGGACAGATAAAGCAATGAGCTACATGACAATACATAGATTAATAGGAATGGTTTAATTTAAATGTAAGAGCTAATTAGAAATAAGCCTGAGCGAATAGCCAAGCATTTATATTTTTATATAAGCCTCTGTGTATTTGTTTGGGACTTGGCAGTCAGGACAGGATAACACCTATTTATATATATTTATAATATATGTTTATATTATTTCCCCTTTACTTTCATCCCTCCCAAGTTCTCCCATTACCTCTCTTTACTCTCTTCCAATTCCATGACCTCTTTTATCATTGTTATTACATACATTTCTAAATACAACCCATTTAGTCTGCATAATACTATTTGTATGTGTGTTTTCAGGACTGACTATTTGGTACTTGATAACAAGTTGCTGTGCCTCTTTCTGAAAAAAAAATTCTCCTGCATCCTTTAGTTGTCTGTAGTTCTTTGTGTAAGGTGGAGGCCTAATACCTTCTTCATACACTTTTAATTTGCACCCCTTTAATTGTCAATGAAGATGAATACTCCTAAAGATATATCCTAGGTAATTTTATTTCTTCTTTGGAGAATCTTTATTCATATTCATGGCCCACTTTTTAGTTAGGTCATTTGTTTTCTTGACTCTATTTTTTTTTCAAATTCACCATACATTCAAGATAGTAATATTCTATCAGACATACAAATACGAAAATTTATCTACCATGGGTACTGGGATAGTCAGTATAATCTCAAACTGCATTTTAAATACTTACTGTAATAACCAAAAATACATATAGCTCCAAATCTCTCATCCAAAAAAAAACCTCATTTTTTCAGCTGAGCCCATCACAAAATTGCCTAAAATGCGTAGAGTAACTGAATGTGAGGTATCCAACCCAACAGATACATCTACACTCAAGGCTCAGGAATCATTCCAGAAGAGAGTTTGAAGACTGTTCAGAGATGGAGGACCACAATGTCTGTTTAGAGATAATGTCTTCTGTATATGGAAGGAAACTATACCAATGAATACTGAAAACATGGTCACCTGAACAAGACATGTACAATGACAGCAACAGCTGACATCTCATATGGATGGAGAAATTAACCAAAGCCCATCTCCTGAATGGAGAAGTTTAGACCATTAATGAATGCTAAGAGAGGAAGAATCCAGCTTCTCCAGAGATGAGCCCTTTAATAAGACATTAAGTCTAAAGTGGTCAAGAATTAACACAAGTACACATAAAAGCAATAGTAAATGGACTCAGCAAGATGCATATATATATGTGTGTGTGTGTGTGTGTGTGTGTGTGTGTGTGTGTGTGTGTGTGTATTCATTTATATTACATATAAATGAATAGCAATGATACCTAAAGAAGAAGAACCTATAAATTTCAGAGAGAGTTGTTAGGGGCATAGGAAGTGTTGGAAAAAAGACAAGGTTGACAAATAATTTAACTACAGTATTTATATATGAAATTCTCAAAAACTAATAAAATGAACATAAAAAATCAACTGAAATGATGATTCAATTTTGTTAAAAATAAATAAAAAACATTTAATTATGTGTATTTAAAAAATCATAAAAAATAAATAGACCACTCACATATTATTGTTAGATAAAATTATATGCTGTATTTTAAAGAAAATACAAAGTTAAAAATCAGTGACTAAGTTCACTGGTTCCACACTGTTCAGGAGGTACAAAAGATGGATTGTGAGCAATTATTACAGGAGCCAGCATAGACATTGGCAATGATGTCTATTGAGCTATGAGTAGCATGTACATTGAAAGTCAAAAAACAGAAAGTGGAAATAGATTTCAATCATTTTAGGGATAGTTCAGTATGTTAATAAGAATAATAGAGAACATAGTAGTCTCCATGAGTACAAATTTTAACTGGATAAAAAATATTGAACTCTATTTCAGTGTAGCTGTTCTGCCTAATCTTTAAAGATAAATTAAATGCAGGTTTTCCCATCAAATTTAGAACAAGGGAATTGTACTGATAACATCTGTCTAGTACTTGTATGTCTACTCATTTTAAACAACCTTTGTTAATGTATGAGCATTTTATTGTCTTCATGAATTTTTATTTGTATTTTAAATCTTATTAAAATTGTATCTCTAAGAAACTCACAAAACATCACAAAGGAGACTGAAGAATTATATCCAAATATGTATTTAGCAAGAATAATGTCCTTGCTTAGTCCATATGAACAAAACCAAACATAAATGAAAAAAAACAATAAATCAACGATCAAGTTTAAAACAATTATGATTATAAGCATTAGTGCACAGAAAAATAAAAATGGTCAATAAATATATTTTTTAAAATGAATCATCACCATTAGCCATGAGAGAAATATAAATCAAACATACAATGTTATATCATCTTATCCGTAAATAATACTGGTCGCCAAATTAGTAAACCAAGTAAATACTGGCAGGGATGAGAAGAAATCAGATTCATAAACTAGTGGTGGGAATATAAATTAGAATTAATAAAATGGAGATTAGTATAAATAGTTGTCAACACAATACTAAAGCTGCAACTATCACACAATTCACCTACTCTATATATGAATGCATAGCCTAAGAAATGGAAGTAATATAAAAGAGATCTTTGAATATCTATAATAACTATACATTGTGTATTGTGGTAAATAGATATAGTTCCAGGCTATAAAATCATGCAACAAACCTATTAGCAGGTCATACATTTGTAGGAAAATGAAGTGGGGAACCCTGCATTGAAAAGAGTAATCAAGATATAAACATTTTATGCTGTGTGATGGAAATGGAAAATTAAAAATATATAGAAAACAATAGTGGCAAAAAGGTGTGGGAGAAACCATCACATTAAAATTGGATTTAAGAAGTACTCATGACATGGGACTGATAACTGACATGGCTGGGGTTAACAAGAACTGAGGCATGAGATGTTTCCATCAAACCTCTTCCCTCAGGGATCAGGGAACTGTGCAGAAGAGGACAGAAGAACAATTGTAAGAGCCAGTGGGGTTGGAAGACCCGAAGGAAACAGTGCCTTCCAGACAAAACAGGACTAGCACACATATGAACTCAAAGAGACTATGGCAGCATACACAGGATTTACACAGGCTTAAGCCAGATGGGGTTCCAAACCTGAAAGAGAAAGTAGACACAAGTCTCCTTTTTAAGCGAGAAGCAATCTCCAAATTGACAACCCAACCACTTGCAAAGGAAAATTAGTTTTCTCAGAGTCTCATGAGGTTTATAAAACCACACTTAATGGCATGTCCACCAGTAAATGGTCAGCACAAAACAAATCCAATGGTATTTTGTGAGGTTCTTTTTCTTGGGGGAGTCTGGACATTTTCTTTCAAATCTTATTGATCTTTTGGTTATAATTTTGTGTTTGGTCTCACATACACACAAACATTTTATATATATATATATTCTCTGTTGAGTAGAGTACTCTCCCTGTATTTAAAATTCCATAGTTTCAGTTGTCTACAGTCAACTGTGTTCCAAATATATTAAATTTTTAAATTACAAAGATAAAAACTTAAAGAGTGTTCATTGTCACATGTTGTTGTAATTACCCCATTTCAGAATTATTTAGTTCTGATGTCTGGCTGTTCTGAGATATAAATTAAAGCTTACCATAGGTGTTCATTTAGAAGACAAAGTGGATATAATATTGTGAGTTATTTAGTATTTCAGATACTCTCTGAGGATTTGGATTGTAACAGGAGGAATTAATGCAACAGGTTGCATAAAGTTATCATAAATGATAGAAATTAAAGTAAAAAAAAAACAAAGTGGTAGTCTATCATTAAAAACTTGAGTAACACACCAAGGCCCCTCAATCTTACTAAAGCCTGGTGTAGCAAGTAGTTTCACAAAGGAGCATACAAACCCAGTACATATTGAAAGCTCTACATTCAGTTTGGTATTTCCCAATTCTCATTAAGAATAAGGCTGTGCTTATAGAAATAATAGATACTATTATCTTCAACTAAGAATGAACATTTATATATTGCAAGTTGGAATTAAATTACTAGAAGTATCTGTGTTGAAATAAACTATACAATCTATGTTTCTACATTTAATTACTAATAGAGTCATTAAATATCCATGCATTATTCAAGATCATCTTACTTTCTTTAGTATCTCACTTTTTACATATTAATTTAATGGTGTGTGCCCTTTTCGTATTTGTTTAAATTAAAATGCACTGGTCCTTGTTCCAGTACATTGCATACCAGAGAGATACTTTGTTCATATTATTTAAGGTAGGTGAAATAAATGGAGGGGGTCACTATTCAAGGGTCAGCAGTTCTATTCAATTTCTCTTTTATTTTTAATTTTTTGAATAAGCTAAAATTCTTCCTTGTTATATAATTTTTGTGGCTCAGAATGGAAGTTATGTTCATTGGTACTTTATGATTATTTCCACCTATTTCACTGAGGCAATCTCCACTGTAACAAAACATATTTCTCAACAAATAACTCATTTTCAACAATATCCAAACATTTTAGCAAAGGGAGTATAAAATCTTTTTGAGAATTTCAGCTACATAAGCTGTTAGTATGCTTTCTACTTTGAAAAATTTTCAGTAGAATTTTTACCCTTTATTGGAAGAAGTCAAAGCATTTATATTTTCTGTTCCTTTTTTTTTTTCGTCTTACAACATAATCCTACAAAATACACAAATTTGAAAACAGGTCATTTGTCATGTTTTTCTCATCATTAAAAATAAATCCCCTACTTTTTTGTGTGAATAAGAATTTTCTTTAAAGTGTGTCCCACCTTTTTTCCTTGAATATATTATGAAGGTAGTGAGAATTTATGATAGGGGACAACCTGAGGCCAAGTCCCACAGGTGGAACTGCTTGCAGTGGGTTGATAGTTAGTCATGAGCCTTCTCAGTGTAAACTATGTTGCTTTAAAAGAAAAAAATCCAAGCTAATGATTAAGTATAGACACTTGGTTGTCAGATTTCTCACCATTCATCAATGAAACTTCTCTTTCTAACAAAGGGCCACTACAGAAAAGAACATCCAGTCAAAACACAGAGTTATGCTGCCAGTCTATAACACAATTCCTGGGGGGAACAGTAAGAAACACTATAGAAGTGGTGGCTGAAAGAATTCAAGAGCAAGTTTGGTGCCAAATTGGGTCTCCTAGTAATGTCAGAAGCTGCACCCATAAAGTCTCACCAACATGACTGGCTAAACATACAGTGAACAAGAATAACAACAATAGATATGGCAAAGTAGAGGAGGAAAGGAAAATGAGGCCACAGCCCTACATACAGAACTATGGGTAACTCAGGAATTACTAGTGGAGGAGAAATAATCTTCCTCAGAGAAAAGCACACCAATACCAAATGATCAGTACCAAATCATATATGTAAGTAACATTATTCAGACTGTTCAAGCTGTATTTCTCTATTTCGAAATATATATGTATATACACGGTATAAATGTATACACATATAGAAATGTGCATAAGAGACATTAATGAAAAAAAGAAGCCATGAATCTAAAAGAGAGCAAGGAATGGTATATGGAAGAATTTGGAGGGAGAACATGGTAGGAGAAATGATGTAACTAGATGCTAATCTCCAGAATAAATGGTAGTAAACATTTCCTCAAAGAAAGCGAAGAAGAAACACTGTTGAACTGTGAATTATAACAATACTATTGATTATCGTAGCCTTATTCTTTTATGCACCATCCCGCTTCCCTTAGTATGGCAGTGACACAGGATGAAAAGAGCAGAAGAAATAGATTTTAAACCAGTGAAACTCTCAGCTTCTCTTACACCATTAGCTTTCAGCAAAAGTTTTCATAACCCTAAAGGTACATTGTTCTTTCACAGAAATTTATACTATACAAGACAATTTTTTTTCTTGCTAAATATGTCTCAAGAGAGATCTAGTAGTTATAGATTATTTTTCAATATATCACTTACTTTTTAATTAAAATATTAGAAGTGTATATAAAATATTGTCTATATTATAAATTTCATTTTTTCATGATAACAATCTGACTTTTATTAGTGTTTTCTTCACTTGGATGGGTTGAATGGGGTATAGGAGGAACTTGAACGCACCATGGAACAGATACGGAAGACACAAGAAGCCTTTGGGAATTAGTTCTCTCCTTTCACCGAGTGAACTGTGTGGATAGAAATCAGGTCTTCTGGGTTGGTGGGATGCGTCTTACAAGCTAAGCTGTATCTCCCGCCCAAGTTAAGGACAGTTTTTGAACTAGCTTTGGAAAAGAAGTCCTAACTGCCGGGCGGTGGTGGCGCACGCCTTTAATCCCAGCACTCGGGAGGCAGAGGCAGGCGGATCTCTGTGAGTTCGAGGCCAGCCTGGGCTACCAAGTGAGTTCCAGGAAAGGCGCAAAGCTACACAAGAGAAACCCTGTCTCGAAAAACCAAAAAAAAAAAAAAAAAAAAAAAAAAAAAAAAAAAAAAAAGAAGTCCTAACCTTAGAAAGTTAACAGAGAAGATGAATGTGAATTGTAACAAATTAATCCAGAAAAAAAAAAGAACATTCTAAGTCTGGCATGGTTTAGAGCTCTATTTCTATGGAGGAACTTCAAGGAACACAAATTAGCTCTGTGTAGTTGTGAAAGACCATGGTGGTTGAGCATGCAGGGAGATAAATTTTACAAGAGTGGAAATGAAACTGAAGACAAACTAACAAGTTGAGGAATACTGAAGAATCTGGATGTATACTCTTATTAACAAAGAATCAAAAATTTTATGGCTTATTAAAATTACTTAATATCAGTGTCTAAAAATCTTATTTTGACAACAGTTTGCTTGAAGAATTAACCACGAGACTAAGAGAAAGAAAATGATATTTCCAATAGTATTGTCAATATCTAGGGTGATAAAATGAAGAATAATATAAGGAATTTTGCAAGGATAATTTTGACAGAGTTTTATCACCCATTATTGTGTTTAAAATAATTAAACATAAATACTCTTTTAGAATATTTGAAAAAGAAGATAACATTACATATTATATTACATTATGTAGAAAGAATATTATGACGAATTCCATATTCAGAATTTACAAAGTGTCAAAATAAGGTATGTGCATAATTACACACATACACACAAACTTAATAATTTTACACATTATATAATACTGGAAAATACAGATTTAAATAAATAAATAAATGCATTCATAAAAAATGACAATGTATTTGTATCATTAATTTTCAGTTACAGATGTTCTTATATTATAAAAACATAGGTATCCAAATTCCCTGCACATTAATTTCTGGAGTTCTGTATTTTTAGTGGGTATGCTGGGTGTGTGTGTGTGTGTGTGTGTGTGTGTGTGTGTGTGTGTGTGTAAAGTGTGTAAATCACAGAACATTCACCTCAGGTACCGTCTCTGTTCTCTTTTGCTTATTTGTTTGAGACAGAGCCTCATCAGATTATGGTTTACCACTCAAGTAGATTGCTGGGATATAGCTTCAGAGATCCACCAGTCTTCTGTCTGTACAAGCTGGGATTTCAATCCAGATTTTTCCATATGTATTCTGGGAATAGAACTAAGGTCTCCATGTTCACAATGCAAGCATTTTACTCAATGAACTGTTCCTGAATTGCTGATGATCTGGTGGTATCTTCTTATTTGCCTAAAACACTTTGTCTCTCATAAGAGAAGACTCTTCTTCATATTCATTGTGGAATTTGTAATGTGTGTAACAGGTGGTTAAGTCATATTTTATATTCAATATAAATTATCTGAATTCAAGATTAAAGGAAAACTACTTTTCAATCTAAAATCTATATTTACCTAGGGTCACTTATCAATGAGAATTAAGTAGTAAGTAGTGAATCAAACCTACTTCCCTTGCTATTTGAGATCAAACTTTGAAGTCTTTGTAAAGCTTGTTTATTTGTTTAGTTAAGAGACTCACTACATCACCTAGGCTGACTCAAATGCTACATCTCTCTTCAGCATATCAATCATTGGGATTATAAGAATATACTATAAAGGCATGTCTAGGTGTATATTTTTCTTCTTCACATTTCTATATTCAGAAAATTTTCACATGCCATCAAGGATAATGAAAATCTTTTCAAAAATTAGTTGTTAGGATAGAGTTCTATTTGTATACTCACTAATATCATTTTGGGCTTTTAGTGTTTATGTAGTTCTTAATATTAATATTATAATTTAAAAGAGAAAATATCTAACATATACACACAAACTTGTTTATGTGAAAAACTTGGAATAAAGTTCATTACATGAATTTCAAATTCTTTCCAATAAGTTTTTGTCTAAGAAAATACCATTATACTCTCAAACATATAATTTATTATTAACCATGGAACTGAACAAAATAACATATGCCTTAATTGTCATAAGTGGAGGAGAGCTATTAATTTTCCTAACATATGAAATACACTAATTGAATTGATACATATAAAACAATTTACACAGTGCCTTGCAGAATGTGGGGGCTGTATGAAATTGATGAAATAGTTGTTATCTCTATTTTTATATTTTCTTTATTGATTTTAGGCTTATAAATCTTTTGGTGTTCAAATAACTGCTAAATAATGAAAACCTACTTTCATTATTAATATCTTATTCAGAAACATGACAATTTATGAAACTCTTCAGACTTACTATCTTTTGAAAATAAAGCAATGAAACACAAATATTCTCATAATTTCAGCTATTATCATAAGACAGCATCTCTCCCATATAAATTCTTGACAATCAACCAGACTAATGTTGACAAAACAGATAAAGTAACAACGATCAAGCTTATTTATGTTCTGGCAGAAGTGCGACCTATTTAAAAACAACAGAAATTACTTACATTCATTATTTAAAAGAAGGAGTTAATATACAACTGTTTTTGCATAAAGATGTTATATGCACAAAGTACTTTTGAATCCTAGATTTTCACAAATATATGGACAGAAGCTACAGTATAATATTTACCTATCTCACAGAATAAAAACAAAATGAAAATATAGAACCAAATAAAATTTGACCAGTGGAAAACTCAGACAGCATACTGAATATTACAGAAATATAACCAGCTATTGTAAAAAGCATTGGCTGGTGTCCAAGAAGAAATCCCTTTGGTGAGATAACACAAAAATTTGAATAGTTAAAATATCTATATGCCAATCAATACTCTAACATTTATGTTCTTCCTTTCCAGAAAGGAAAACTGATTTTATTTTCCCTCTCATTTTCTGGTTATTTGTGACTGATGACAATGATTAATATATTTTCCCTTGAATCTTTTTTAAAGGTGTGTTTTATTTTTAACATGTGTATAAGCATGAGTCTTCGCATGAGTATTTACATTGCACTTGTGAACCCAGTATTGCCTGTGGAGCATGATTTATATATGATTGTGATTGTGAACCTCCTGCAGGGAACCAAAGGGGTCTTTTTTAAGATCGGGAAGTACCCTTAACTACTGAAACATCTCTTTAGCCCTTGAGTCTCTTTCTACCGTGGCATAGTACTAAGAATTAACAGAGAATGTAGCTATGAAAATTTGCAGCAAGATAAGCTCATGCGAGACTTGGTACTAGGCTTTCTCGATATTACTTTGCTCCTTCTTTCCTTGATTTAGGTTTTCACCAGTTAACTAACATATATCAGAGAAAAATAATCTTATAAAAAGAAGAACATGGTTTGTTTTGACTCAAATTCAGAGGGTCCAGTCCAAAGTCAAGTGGATTGATCTTCAGATGCACGAGGTGAGTGAGGCCTCTACAACATGGCCAGAAATGAAAAGCAGAAGAGGATGGTTCAGATCCTCACTCTTTCTTTCTAGTGCTTCTCAAGAAGCTAAATTTCCCACTATTCCACCTCTCCTCAGTGTTTCACAACATCGAGACAGGAACAATGTAGATGCCAAAATAGCACACTTAGAAGTGTTCCATTTGCAAATGATAACAGGATGAAAGGTGAGGTTAGACTTAGTGATACAGACGTTGTCCAGGGAGTTAGAAGAAGAAGAATCACAGAGAACTTTGAGATGTAGGACATTAATATGCCTTGCTTTATACATATGAAGAAATATATAGAGACAAGTAATTCCCTCAATGCAAGACTTTTTTGGTTGACTCCTAGAATCAACCCTAAGTTACATAATTCATAGATATTTTCATCATTAGATGGAATTCATATATGCCAATGACAATGTAAGCTGAAAATCAATTTGCTCTTAACTGACAGATTTTTCTTGTAAGTTTTCCAAGGTTCTATTACTACTTGATGTCAGTGGTCTGAGTTGAAGTGAATTATGAGTGTATGTATCATTTTAAGTTCTTTCTGCTGGGACACTGCCTGCTAGGGGAAAACAGTTCATATAACCAGTCATAAGCCAAGGTCAAACACACAAAAAATGGCAGATTCTTTAAGGCTGAGAAATAAACTTCTATTCATTTAAGACAATTATGTTTTATGATTTTTATTGATTTCATGTCTTATCAATTTCAAATAATTAGTTATAAAATGCCTCTTCCTGTCTAACCTGAACCTTTATTGCATTCCTGTTCTGCCTTCTCATTGGCTCTAAGTCCAGCCACATCACTTCTTCATCACTGCCTGTCTATGCAGACATCTAGGTCTCTATGGTAGGTACTGGATTAAAGGAGTGTGTCACCATGCTTGGCTGTGTCCTTGAACACACAGAGACTCTGCCTGCCATGGGATCAGATTAAGGGTGTGTGCTACCACCACCTGTCTTCCGTTTATGGTTGCCTATGACCTCTGATCTCCAGGCCAACTTTATTTATTAACATACAAATAAAATATCACATTTCAGCACACATAAAATATCACCATATTCCAATTTGGTCTTCTTTAGTTGGTAATATAGTTTTGAATGTTTATTTGCAGTTTCAAAGCTAAAACCTACATGATGTGATTAGATTTGCATGAGAAAAAAAAAGGAATGATATTGTTCTCATTAAACATGTTTTTCTAAGTCTAATACTGGAGAAAAGTAATGACTATCTGAAATGTTATTCAAAAGTAAGTATGAAATAAAGCATGTATCTAAATATGATAATGTTATATGAATAATCATAATGTTGTACAATAAGTATTTGATAATGATGAAAGTTCTAAAATGGAGCCGGGCAGTGGTGGCCCATGCCTTTAATCCAAGCACTCGGGAGGTAGAGACAGGCGGATCTCTGGGAGTTCTAGGCCAGCCTGGTCTATAGAGTGAGATCCAGGACAGCTACAAAAACTACACAGAGAAATCCTGTCTTGAAAAAAAAAACAAAAAAAAGTTTTAAAATGGAAATAATTATATTTTATCAATATATTATTTGAAATATAACTGTAGATGGTCTGTTAATAACAGTGAATAATGAATGCCCTACATGTATAGCAACATTGTATTTTAGGTAGGGATGATATGATATCAAAAATATTAGCACTCTAAATAAACCATAGATCTTACGATGGTCTTTGACATTCATATCACATGCAATAGGAAGATAAACATTGTGTTCTATATGGTTTCTCTTCTCTCAGCGTGTCCTATTCACGTACAAATATTAATATGATGTTGTTTTGTCCCTGTGTCTTCACCTTAATCTGTTTTACTGCTTTGGGTTGTATCTACCCCTACAGTTTGAATATCTCCTTGAGTTTCTATGTCTCATAGGACCTTAATTACGTTCTGGGTTGCTTCATTAATATACTGGTTTTATCTCACCACTAATAGCATTTTAGATAACTCTTTAAACAGTAAAATAAAGCACAAAGCAGTTCTTACACTTTTATTGATAGTCTTTTCCTCCTCACTCTTAGCATTATTTTCTCAAAATGTCTGCCCAACCCTTCTCTCATGTGCCCTGAATTATAATCATTATCTTTCCCTATGTCAATCATGTTGTAGAATGCTGTGGATATTGCTCTTTATAAATAAAATGCTGATTGGCCAGTAGCCAGGCAGGAAGTATAGGAAGGACAAGCAGAGAAGAGAATTCTGAGAACAGGAAGGCTGAGTCAGGAGACACTGCCAGCCACCATGATGAGAAGCAGATGTTATGTTAGCAAGAAGCCTGCCATGGGCATACAGTTTATAAGAAATATAAGTCTCTGTGTGTTTACTTGGTTGGGTCTGAGCGGCTTTGGGATTGGCAGGTGAGAGAGATTTGTCCTGACCATAGGCCAGGCAGGACCAGAAAACTCTAGCTACAGTAGAAGACTATTTGTCCTGTCTCTATGGAGTCTGCTATTTTTTTTTAATCTTATCTTTCTTCCCCACAGTACTGTGATAGCTCTAATGTGTATTGAAATTATTTTGAATAATTTGCCCATTGTTGTGACATCAAAAACAGTCAATGTTTATTTATTTTAGTTTAAACAGATTCAATACTGCAAATGGCTCAAACATCTATATATTAAACTCATATATATGATTGTTTATTATTTTGAAATGAAAAGAAAGGAGCAAAAATATAGTGTCAAAATTATCATAGGTTGCAGAGAAAAGGAAATGTGATTGGAGAAGCTGAAAATGAGATTAAAGGAATAAAAGAAACATTATGTTCTCATTACTTTTATCTCCTTAAACAAATAAGCGCTGTGATCAAATTTTCAGTCAAGAAAGTAGGTCAAGTTTCTAGATCTCCCAAATATTGAGGAAACCAGGCTTACATAAAAGTGAGTTAGAATTAAATTAAACAAATGAATTTATACTTCAGAATTCTAAATGATGATCTATAGGAGGTGATTTTTGATGGGAAGAATTTTTTTTTAAAAAATAAATAATTAAAATATAAATGTAAACTGCTTGTATTGCAATTTCTAACTTAATTCTCACAAGTCAATTATAAAGCTAGTTTTAAAACAGATAACAATAAGAGGCAATTAGGCTAAAATATGCATGTCCCTTCCCTTGTTCTCTTTAGCTGTTACATTGATTCCATTGGTAATTCTCTTCCATACATGAAGATGCTACACTTCTTACATTTATTTGGATTCCTCCAATTTGACAAACTTCCAAGATTATTTTTATTTCTTTGAAACAAGATCGGGAGTATGTGGTCTTTGCCAATAGTTTTATTTTTGTTTGTTTGTTTTGTTTTTCCTTTTTCCAGAGCTGAGGACCGAACCCAGGGCCTTGGGCTTGCTAGGGAAGTGCTCTACCACTGAGCTAAATCCCCAACCCCTTCCCAAGAGCTTTTTAACCTCTAGGTTGATGCACAATCTAGTCATGTACAAAAATACGTTGTTAGTATTGTACACTTTGTCTTTGTTACAATGCAGAAAAGTCACAATATTTTAAGGGGAAAATAATTCTATATTAATTTATAGCCTTAAAAGATTTATGTATCTTTAGAAAATATTTCAGGCAAAAGAATTGATTATAATATTTATTAGCAGGTAATGGTTAGGGAAATCATTTTTTTTTAATCAGCACATATTTTGTAAAAAAAAAAAAAAGAAAGAGAGAGAGAGAGAAAGAAAGAAAGAAAGAAAGAAAAGAAAACCCAAGGTATATCTAAATTATAGATAAGCACAGATACCAGAAGTCAGGTAAAAGTCTATGAACCATAAGTATATTCATATATATTTATTAATTTTCTAATTTAACACATACAAATACACATTTACACTATATTTCAGGAACTGTTTTAGTCATAAGAAAAATAGCAAGATATTAAAAATTTAGAAACCAGGATATAAAACTACAATTTCACCATTGTAATTATGCTCAATATATTTAAGGTATTTAATTTATTGCTAACACAATGAACATGCCAATAATAATCCCTTGTATATCTTAAATAATTTCATATTATTGACTGAAAAAACATAGATATAATACAATAAAGAATTGAAAAAATTTCAGATTCAAGCACTTACTTTTTTGTTTATGTTCACTCATTTGGATTTTAAAAATCATTGTGTTACAGTAGTTTAAATAATGCATACTAAAATGGATTTTTTTAAAACCAGAAATTTTGATGAAATGAAATTCCCAGAATAGTAGTGCTTTTTGTAATTTTTGTGGGGTAATTTGGTGGATAAAATACACTCAGTTAGTAAGAAAAGAATTGCCAGCCAACATTAAATTAAGCAGTGAATTAAAACAATCTGGCTCTGGCCCAAAATATTCGTGCTGACCAATAGAACAAAATCAAAGACCAAAACACGGGTACACAAAACCTTAACCATTCATTATTTGAAAAAGGATGTCAACAGTGTAAGTTAGAGAAAAGAAAGCATCTTCACAAAATGGTGCTGGAAAAACTGCACCTACATGAAGAAGAATAGAAGTAGACTTGCATCTGTCACCATCCACAAAAACCGAATCTAAAAAGGACCAAAGACCTAAATGTGAAACCTGAAAAACTGAAACTGTTAGAAGAAAGAATCAACAGTATATGGTATCAGGCTTTCTGAATTGGACTCCATTTGGCACCCAATTAATGCTATCAATTGATAACTGGACTTTATAAAAGTAAAAATCTTCTGTATGGCTAAGGAGACAACCAGGTAAAGATGAAGCCCAAAGAATGTCTTGAATATATGAAGAACTCAAAAGACAAAGAATAAAAACAAACAAACAAACAACAACAAAAAGCCCAAACATGCTTTCAAAAAATGTTTCTTGAATATGCAGAGAAAGTTCTCAAAAGAGGAAAGAAATGAGCTGATAAATATCTCAGAATATGTTTATCATATGTAGCTAATTTCTAGGGAGTTGCAAACATCTAAACAAACCAACAAAACATTGAGATTTCGCCATACCTTGGTTAGATGGCCAAAATTAACAAAGCAATGAACACAAATGCTGGATGAAATAAGAGGAAATGGGAAAGTTTCTTCACTATTGCCTGGATTTCAAACTTTCTAGCTACCTTTGAAATCAGTCTGGTGAATTCTCAAAAATCTAAAAAAATAAATCTATCATATGACCATGTTACATGAATCTTGGCATCCTACTCCACAGTTACTTACTCAGCCATGCTCATTAAGGCTCTACTTACAATAACTCAGAAATGGAAACAACCTAATTATCCTTCAACGGATGAATGGATAATGAAAGTGTGGTACATATGCACTATGGTATAGTATTCAGCTGTAAAGAAAAATGAAATCATCAACATTGCATATAAATGGATGGATCTAGAAAAGATGATATTGAATAATTCTGAATCCAGAAAGACAAACATGACATGTTCTCTCTAATCTGAGTCCTAGCTCTAAGTCTTTTGTGGTGGTAATCTAATTATACTGAAATGTGATTTTGATTGTATGTTAATAAATAAAGTTGCCCGGGGGTCAGAGCTATTAGAGCCATAGCAAGAGTGTGGCGGTGGTGGCACACGCCTTTAATCCCAGAAAGCCAGCCTTTAATCCCAGGGAGTGGTGGTAGAAAGCAAAAAGATATATAAGGCGTGATGACCAGAAACTAGAAGCATTTGGCTGGTTAAGCTTTCAGGCTTTGGAGCAACACAGTTCAGCTGAGAGCTATTGGGATGAGGACACAGAAGCTTCCAGTCTGAGGAAACAGGACCAGCTGAGGAACTGGTGAGGTGAGGTAGCTGTGGCTTGTTCTGTCTCTTTAAATAGACTAACAGACAGGAAATAGAGCCCTGATTCGGGAAGCTGTGACACCGCAGGCGGAAGGGTGAGATTTCAGCTCTGAGCTCTGACCTCTCGGCTTTCTCTTTTGCATTGTTTCTGTGTTTCTTATTTAATAAGACGGTTGGTTACATCTATATCTGGCGCCCGGCTAGCTCAGTCGGTAGAGCATGAGACTCTTTTACAATGTGTGTAAAAATGTACATAGGCTTGGAAGAGAGAGGAAAAGGAACATAGACAGTTATATAAAGAAATAGAAAGTTTAAAAAAATAAAGTCTTTAAAGAGAAAGTAAAAGTAATATAAAAAATAAGCCACATAAAGATGGCTATCACACAGAGAATCTGGATTATGTTCTCTTTGATATTTGTAGCTGAAGAAAAACATTTGATTGCAAAGGCTGTTGAGTTATGCCAAAATGTATATTTTAAAGGTACCTTGACTTCAAAATTTAGATATAAGGATATGTTGCTTTGGAAAAGAGGCTCTGTTTTTGTCTCTACAGAAAGCCAGAGGCTATGGATTTGTTCCAGATTAAGATACATCAGATTTGACCAGCCAAGACCCCCTGAAAGGTCTCCGATGACACCATGGCCCAGATGATCCAACATCCAGAATCTTTTCAGGGAACTGGCTCAGACGATACAGTCTCACGGACTACTCCATGAACCTAAAATTTTCTTTGTATCCCCATAAGATACTGCGCCCCCCTCCAGCAGGAAGTAGTAAGAGAAGCTACGCCCAAATTCCCAAATATACCAAGCTGGCTTTAAAGATGTGTAAAAGTTAAAACCTTCCTTTTTAAAAAAAGAAAAGGGGAAGTGCTGTGGGATGTTCTGTATGTCCTGTGGGAGCCCGTCTTGGGTTCTTTGTGGCGTTACCCAGCAGGTCCGCATAGAGGATGATTAGGACCATGGGCCTGAGTGCAGGTGTCTGAGATGGTCTGCACTTGGCTGTGCTGGGGCTGGTCTGTATGTCAAGTTGTTCTGATTGATCAATAAATAAAACCTGATCGGCTGTGGCTAGGCAGGAAGGATAGGCGGGACTAACAGAGAGGAGAAATAAAAGGACAGGAAGGCAGAAGGACTGACTGCCAGATGCTGCCATGACCAGCAGCATGTGAAGATGCCGGTAAGCCACCAGCCACGTGGCAAGGTATAGATTTATGGAAATGGACTAATTTAAGCTATAAGCACAGTTAGCAAGAAGCCTGCCACGGCCATACAGTTTGTAAGCAATATAAGTCTCTGTGTTTACTTGGTTGGGTCTGAGCGGCTGTGGGACTGGTGGGTGACAAAGATTTGTCCTGACTGTGGGCAAGGCGGAAAACTCTAGCAACAGTCTTTAAACGTGGGTGTGTATCCTGGAGTAACTACCGAAACCAGGAAAGCAAAAAGGGACCACAACAGATTTTGGGCATGGGGGACAATATAGATAAGAATAGCAAGATATACATAATCTGAACAATGAAATTAGAGAAAGCAGGAGGGCAATTATGTTACAGTGGAAGGAGATAGATTAATATAATGAGGAGTATAAAATAGCAATAAAGATGTCTTGGAAAGCCAAAATCATACTAGCATTGCTCTACCATAAAAATTTATAATAAATGTAAATGTGTATATATATTTTGCATGTATAGTTTAAATGAAAGTTCCCCCTGCTGCTCCCAAAGCCTAAGAATATCTAGCAAACCCCCAGCAGCAGGCATAAGAAGCCCTATTTTGAATTGTTGGTCTGGGTTGTTCAAAAGTCTCTCAAACATTACAAGCTATTGTTATTGCTATTTGTTGCCACTCAGAGATGGAAAATAAAACTCAGTTGTAGAAGTCTCCACACACTTCAAACAGTGAGTCTAGAGACCCTAGAGCTGGAACTGATCTGAAATCACTTCACTGAAAAATACCTTTCATCATTCCAGCAAGGGCCACACAAACTACCAAATGAAGAAAGCAACTAATAGTTCTGTCTATTTGTGATGCCTATTGCTGTGGATATTGTTCTATATAAATAAAACACTGATGGCCAGTGACCAGGCAGGAAGTAGGTTGCCAGGCAGGAAGTAGGTGGGACAAGGAGAGAGGAGAATTCTGGGAAGCGGAAGGCTGAGGAGAGAGACACTGCAACCACCGCCAGGACAAGCAGCATGTGAAGACGCTGGTAAGCCACCAGCCACGTGGCAAGGTATAGATTTATAGTAATGGGTTAATTTAAGATAGAAGAACAGTTAACAAGAAGCCTGCCACGGCCATACAGTTTATAAGTGATATAAGTGTCTGAGTGATTATTTTATAAGTGGATTGTGGGACTGCGGGGCTTGGGGAACCTGGAGAGAAGCTCTCCAACAACAAATGGCACCCAACGGCTCGAGTTTCCACCTTAAACCTGATAATATTTAATAACAAATTCTAAACAGAGCCAAAACAAGGTTTCTGCTTCTTGTCTCATAGAGCAGCTAGACGCCACAAAATGTGGGTTTGAACTACTGGCGGGTTCCTGGCGTGTGTGTTTGACCAGCAGTATGACGGGAATGAGGCGTCTGCCAGCGGCACATTACACTGTGTGGTAGATTTAGTCTTTACTAGTATTAAAAAAAAAAAAAAAAGGTATCTGGGCTACACGCTGCTTTGATAAAAGCGTAGACCTACTATTTCTGAGACTTGATGATTCCCAGAGCTGACAGAAAATGTACCACCGCCATGTTGGGAAGCTGAAGTGGGAGGAGCCAGCAGCCACACCACTGTTTCAGTCTTAAAATGGTACAGTTTAAAGCAACAGGCTCAAGGTAATATAAAAAATAAGCCATGTAAAGATGGCTACCACACAGAGAATCTGGATTATGTTCTCTTTGATATTCGTAACTGAAGAAAAACATTTGATTGCAAAAGTTGTTGAGTTATGCCAAAATGTATATTTTAAAGGTACCTTGACTTCAAAAGTTGGATTTAAGGATATGTTGCTTTGGAAAAAAGGTTCTGCTTTTGTTTCCACAGAAAGCCAGAGGCTGTAGATTTGTTCCAGATTAAGATACATCAGGTTTCACCAGCCAAGACCCCCTGAAAGATCTCCGATGACACCATGACCCAGATGACCCAACATCCAAAATGGTTTCAAGGCAATTGGCTCCCACAATACAGCCTCAAGGACTACCTGATAGGCCTAAAATTTTCTTTGCGTCCCCATAAGATACAGCGCCCCCCTCCATTAGGAAATAGTAAGAGATGCTATGCCCAAATTCCCAAATATACCAAGCTGGCTTTAGAGGTGGAATTGGCTCACTCCCCCTCTAAACCCAGACATATTGCTTTAAAAAAAAATGGTCAAGAGATTCTTGTGTCCCAAATCAAAAGAGCCCTCTGGTGTGGGACAGAGAAAAACCAATATTTTTATTTAAAACAGGTTGATTATAAATGTGATCTCTTTCTAAAAAAGAAAATGGGATATGATATAGATATATAGGAGGATATAGAGATGATAAGATAAAAGGGTAGATTAATGAACCTACTTTTAAAGAACAACTTGTTTAAAATGTTTTACATTGGTATAGATTTTAGTTTATGTTTAAAATGTTTTACATTCGTATAAATTTTAGTTAATTGATACAAACTTGAAGTTAATTTTGTTATACTATATATATATATATATATATATATATATATATATTTCTATTCTTGTTTGAGGTATTATGTTTAACTCATTTAAAATTGTAATGGATAATTAAAAATAGATTAATAATCAGTCATCTATGATAATCATATTTGTAGCCATGTTAGTTAAGTCTTCTAGGTATACATAGATATATTTCAGATAGATAGGTAATCTTCAAACACTTCATAGACCTAGAGAATATGGCATTTAAATAACTTAAAATTCTGTTGATGTGAGACACAATTGTTCCTGGCTGCACCAATTGATCCCGAGAGAATGTTGGGCTTCTAAGACATTTCTATTTGGAAGTTTGTCTTTTTGGCACAAAATGGCCTACTGGGCAAAGAACTGCCCTTGCCTTGATGGCTGACAGTACAAATGCAATGCTGTCCTTTCTGGACAAGTGGGGCACAAGGAAAGCAACCACTGTACTCTGCCAAGACAGGGTAAGATGGTCTCTCAAAATTCCTGCTTCTGAAAATGGTCTGTCATATACTCTAGGCCTGTAGCCAATTTGAATGCACCAACAATGCTGAGAAACAGTAGGTGACTATTCAGGCTACCAGCTGTCTTGGTCTACTTTTACAAGATTCCCAAAAGTTGCTTGCATCCATCTATCATTTCTCTGGTACCATTATGTTCCTTCTCAGGTCTTTGATGTGGTTAAAAACTAGATAGTTGTAATTTCCTCAGTTATGATAAAAGATAAGTTAGATATAAAACCTTAAACTCACAAATATAAGATAGATAGGACATCTTCTTTAATATTGTAACTATAATTCCTGCTCAGTAATTGTTTTGTTATATATAATTTTACCATGTTAAAGTTAAAACCTTCCTTTTTAAAAAAAAGAAAAAAAGGGGAAGTGCTGTGGATATTGTTCTATATAAATAAAACACTGATGGCCAATGACCAGGCAGGAAGTAGGTTGCCAGGCAGGAAGTAGGTGGGACAAGGGGAGAGGAGAATTCTGGGAAGCCGAAGGCTGAGGAGAGAGACACTGCAGCCACCGCCAGGACAAGCAGCATGTGAAGACACTGGTAAGCCACCAGCCACATGGCAAGGTATAGATTTATAGAAATGGGTTAATTTAAGATAAAGAACAGTTAACAAGAAGCCTGCCACGGCCATACAGTTTATAAGTGATATAAGCGTCTGAGTGATTATTTTATAAGTGGATTGTGGGACTGTGGGCCTTGGGGAACCTGGAGAGAAGCTCTCCAACAACAGCCTATGAACCATAACAATGACCATAATGACACAATAATCCTATGGGTGCAGCAGTGTCACAAATGCCCTAGTGGAAAAAGCCAATTCCTTAACTGGATTTAAGACCTTCTGAACAAGAGCAATGTCATGACCAGTATTGGATACTGTTATGCAACAGTTTCCTCCCAGATCCAAGCATTATGTCTTCCAAAGAAACTCTATAATCAGGAAGGTAAACCAACTCAAAAGAACTCTGGGAAGTCCCTAAATTTGATCAGATTTAATACCTCCCAAAAGTATGCAATTTAGCTACTGTTTTCAGACAAGCCAATCTGCAAAGAAGACTGAGATCAGACCAGCTGAGATACATGAAAGTGGTTTAGACGAGAGTCCCTTAGAAAGGACACTCTCTAACCAGTTGAGCTGACTGCAGGTTATGCAGAATGCTCCCATCTCCAAGGTTAAGTGAGCTGTTACCCATGAGGTGGGTTTTGATAATACAGCTATCTTTGAGTCATTTCTGCTTCTGTAACATATCACCTACATGTGGTGGTATTGTGTTCCCCAAAAATATTGTGCACCCTAATAAACTTATACAGCCACTAGATACAAAGACTAGAAAATGGTGGCACTCACACCTTTAATCCTATCATTCCAGAAGCAGAAATCCATGTGTTCAAGGATACAGCCAAGCATGGAGATTCATGCCTTTAATCCCAGAATTTGAGCCTTTAATCCCAGGGAGTGGTGGTAGAAAGCAGAAAGGTATATAAGGCATGAGGATCAGAAACTAGAAGCATTTGGCTGGTTAAGCATTTGGATGGTTAAGCTTTTGGGTTTTGAGTAGCACAGTTCAGCTGAGAGCCATTTGGATATAAGGACACAGAGGCTTCCAGTCTGAGGAAACAAGATCTGATGAGAAGTTGGCCAGGTGAGGTTAGCTGTGGCTTGTTCTGTCTCTCTGATCTTCTAGTGCTTAACCCAATAACTGGCCTCAGGTTTGATTTTTTTAATAAGACTCTTTAATATTCATGCTACACCTATATTTCTGTCACTAACCCCAATAAAACTCATGGTTCACCAAGTGAGATTTTGGTGGCATTTGCACTTTGATTTGTTGCGGGCTGCCTGTCTGGGATGAGTAGACATGAGTATTAACTCCCCAGAAATAGTCCTGTAACACAACAGAAACCAAGCTCCTTGAAGGAAAACCTACAACTACCAATTTACTAAACCAGCATAACCCCTAACCCCATTCTAAATATTTGTTCTTATATTCACAGCTAAATCTAGTCCTCGTCCCTCATCAAGAAACTTCTCTTTGCAACAGAAAACCACAATCCACAAAAATTCATAATTGTGGATCTTAGCCACCATGGATACAGATACAAAACCTCTCCCACATCTAAGGCTCAGAGAAGATTCAAGAAGAGGGATCAGAAAATTGTTAAGATCCAAATGATTAGGCGATTTTCTCTGAGACTCTGTCTTCTAGTAATTAAGGAACTATACCCATAAAGTCTAACTAACAGGACTGCTCAAACCTGGGCTGCCCAGGGGTGACAACAATGGCTGGGCTGAAGTGAATGGGAAAGAGAATGAAGCCTCAAACCAACACAAAGAACTATAGACAACTTAGGAATGTTGAGAGTGGGAAGAATAGTCTTTTCTAGGGAAGAGCACATCAATTGGTTATCTAACACCATGTCAAAAGTCTTGAAAGCATATGGAGAAGTAACAAGATACAGACTGAACAGGGTGTTCTTAAGAATTTAGGAGTATATATGTATTACATATGTGTATGTCACGAAAGTTGATGAAAAACAGTTCATTAATTTCATAGAGAGTTTGGGTGGTTATATGGGAGAGTTTGGAGTGAGGAAATAGAGGAAAGAAATGGTATATTTATAATCTGAAAATAGAGAGAGATAATATAAAAAGTCTAAGAAAATAAATATAGAATTTCAGGTTTGGAGTCATCACTTTCAATATTCAACAAAAGAAAACAATCATAATTAGATTAGGTGGAATAAAATTGTATGGAAAAAGAACTTAATCTTTACTTTTAGAATAGTAATTTGCAATTATGCATTAACATAAATATGTATAGTGAAATCACATTCAAAATTATACTTAAGATATTCTAATGATGATTCTGTATTTATAAAATATGTTTACAAAATTGGTAAATGCAGAAAATTTCAACACAGTAATTTTTTATAAGTGGTTATTGATTTTTGATGTTTGAGTCTTCTTTGTTTGATAATATAAACCAAAGGTATCACAATAATGACTACACAAACTGGAATGCTGAAATTTGAGTTACAAAATAAGTTTGTCTGAGATAAAATCAAATACCATAGGTTATGCAAAAGGTTGCTAGAAACAGAAGGAAAGACTTAAAGTTTTTTAAAAATGTGCAAAAGTAGGACAGGAAGAGTGATTTTCTCCATTATATGGCCTTCAAAAATTTTATATTTGAAGTTCATAAGAGTCAATAGTATTTATACTTTTTTAAAATACATTTTTAATTTCAAATTAAAGAAATATTATTTTATTCACATTTAAAGATATGAAAATACATTTGAGAGAGCATACTGGGTAGGCAGAGTTTTCTTGTGATGGCAGCCTCTTCCAAATTACCACACAGAGGCTTATATTAATTACAAATGCTCAGTCAATAGCTCAGGCTTGTAACTAACTGGTTCTTACAATTTAACCCATTTCTATTAAACTTTGTGGTGACCTGAAACTCATGGATTTTACCTCTATACCATTTTGTGTGTCTGACTTCTTCTCCACTTGGCTGGCAACTCCTCTGACTTTGCCCTTCCTCATCCCATCATTCTCAGTTTGGCTTTCCCACCTAACTTTATCCTGTTTATCTATTGGTCAGTCAGCTTTTTTGTTAAACCAATCATACTAACATATATCCACACAGTGTCCTGAAGGATTATTCCACAGCAGCAAAGTTTATATTTTATGTTTTATCTAACCTAAAAATAATAAATTTAAGGGGAGATTCTGATAAGAGTACTCAGGTACTACACTTAATATTAGCCATAAAGCTGAGACTCGAAACAAAGAAGCAATGTGGAGACATTTTAATAATCCACAGGAAATACATGATAATATATAATATTCAAACTGAAAAAGACAAGTAGAAAACAAATACATATTAAATCTAATGCTATCAAAAATAAATTTTCTTTAGATCTAATTGTATTAAGCTCAATATTTAAACTGAGTATATTGTTTGCTTGCATTTAAATTAATTTAGTGATCACTGATTTTTTTAAAAAAACTTTTGAGAATCTAGATTTTTTTACATCTAAAACACATCTATAAATAATTCTTCACTCAAATAAAACTTGAAAATAAAATTTAAAATCCCTTCAAAGTGGGAGATAATGACGATTCAACATATATTTGGCAAAATTGTGTTAAAATAGTCATTAGATGAAAATAAACAGCTTTAAAAATAGACATTAGCTGCAGCAGAAACTTATAAAACATTAATTTTGTAAATATTCACTTTAATATGACAGAACATTTAACCAGCAGATTAAGTCTGAACAAGTATGAAGAAGAAAATGAGGAGTACAAATCATTGACACTTGAAGCAGAAAACTATACGGTCCACACAAACAAAGCCTTTTCACTAAGGTGTTCAATAACATTGATAAAGGACATCAAATCCAATAAAATAACAAATGGAAATAAACATAATATCTATCAATAAGTTTCCAAAAAGAATCATCACTATGTATCTCTAGGCATTAAGTAAAAATAAGAACACACAATGAACTTCCCTATGACACTACTCTCTAGTTACATTCATGCCCTTAACAATTAAGTTATCTTTGCAATCTTGATTTTTCTTGTTAATTTGTATACATACATACATACATACAAAGATACATATAATATATATATATATATTTATTTATTTATATATAAGTGTTATTCACCAGTAGTGAATAATATTTATAAGATTCAAGAAAATTGGTTGTACTAGTTAACATCTTGGTAGCATGTGGTCCTCTTGCACTGCAGTTCAGGAATCTCCATATGTGACCAGAACCAAAGTTTCTACTTCAGAGGCCAAGGAGTTTACTGGGAAAACCCTGACTGACCTCTGCACATCACCAATGACCTGGATGGAGTCCATAGCCTAGAAGAAACTAATATAAAGCTGATTCTATCTCAGTCTCTCTCTCTCAATCAGAATAATGCACCATTGAATATTCTTAAATCAAACTAGAGATCACCATACAAAAATCTACCGAGGCAGGCAGCAGAGAGTACATCGATATAAAATTGCCCAGAGTAATGTTCTGCCAAGGCCTGTGAAGTTATCCCTGTTCTGATTTTTAGAATTCCAGCTCTGCTCTTCAGCTAACTGCCCCAGAGCTGAACTGAGATCTTTATCAACCTATCCAATGAGCACAGTATGTGTGTTCTTTTGTTATTTCTAATGAGCCACATGCCAAGACTTCTGCAAAAGATCAATGAGGTATCTTTTTTGGTTAGTGAATCTAGAGGCATAAACTTTTGTGTTAGTCTACATGTGACCTCAAGCAACTGATTCATTGAAATTTTGGTTTTCCTAAGTCTTTTATTAGCTGCTTTCTGGTTTAACATTGTTCTCTAGTCAAATAATATTCTATATTATATTCTCATTAGGAGCATCTATGTTTTCTTTAATTTCAGCTAAAATATTTAATAACGATATTTATATAAGAGTATGTCATGTATGTACTTTAATACCTATGAACTTTGTTTTATATCTTTCTCTTCACACAATTCCCATTAACTTCTCAACACTGTCTCATTTCTACTTTTATACACATGTTTTATGTATCTATATCAAATGTATGTTCAACAGCCATACAAAACATGTGATGCATGTGTTTCTGAGTCTATTTTGATTTATTTGATAATCTCCTTCAGACCCATTTTCTAATAAACAAAATTTCACTATTCTTTATAGCTTAGTAGAACTACATTGTATGCATACACAATCTCTCTTAATCCAGTCATCTACTTCACAGCCAAATAGGTTGTTGATGCTGTAATTTGGTTACACTTCACAATATAGGAATACACACATGTCAGATTCTCTGTGGTGGGTTGATTTAGAGTTATTTAGATACAAGAGTGGCACATATACAAGAGTGGCACAGTTGGATCATGTGGCAGTTCTGTCTGGAATATATAGTTACAGTTTATTTTTGTCTCCTCAGTTTCCTAAAATTGAAAGAATTCATTCATCTAACCTCGCTATATATAAATATAGACCATTGCAAGTAGATCCATTGAATATCGATAAGGAATAGGCTTAAAGTTCTGTTCCCTTTCTATGAATCTAATCCTTTACATGCTCTACTACTGGAAAATGAAGGAGATGTAAGGAAATTGGGGTAAATAATAACAATGTTGGAAATGAGTCTATGAGGAAATAATGCACCATGGCTGTCATATCTGTTGAGTGCATATATGTTGTATATTAGATGTGGTGTAAGGGTTGAGAGAAATACTCAACAGCTGTTTAGATATGTAAAGACTTCAAGGTATATGATCAGAATTCTTCATTCTAAAGCAGGTGTATCCTGTATTCCAATCTGAAATATAAAAAAGAATTTCCTAGGAAATTGACCCTCATATAAACCAAGGTAAGGACTTAAAAGGGGTGAGATGAAGAAAACAAGGACTCATCCAGGCTCTGTGTCTAATATGGATGTGGTTAAAAGTGAAACTGGCTTGGAGACTAAATAACTAGTGTGCTCTATCATATTTCTTTAATAAAATGATAGTATTAGTAATTGAACTTTATCATGATAACTAAAAGTACAGTTTTAAAATAGATCAGTTTAAGCACTGAAATTTCCACAGAAGTCTTTTCATAACAAATTTTGTAAAACTTAAATACGGTAGGTTTTTGTTTGTTTGTTTGTTTGTTTTTTGTTTTTGTTTTTTTTTTTTTTGGTTTTTCGAGACAGGGTTTCTCTGTGTAGCTTTGTGCCTTTCCTGGAACTCACTTGATAGCCCAGGCTGGCCTCGAACTCACAGAGATCTGCCTGGCTCTGCCTCCCGAGTGCTGGGATTAAAGGCATGTGCCACCACCGCCTGGCTCACAAGTACTTTTTAAAGAGTCATAAAGATGGGTGACACAGCTGTAGATAAAACATGTTTTGACCCAAAACTTTTCCAGTAACCTTATTGGAATTTCAAATGTGCTCATTGTATCATTTTATGATAGTCTACTTCTTATGCTTTTAAAAGAGCAAAACTTAGAATTAAATTTGATGTGATTTTGACCCAACCTAGAGAGAGGGTAACTTAAAAATTTCAAAAGAATTATGCATCTACCAATGTTCTGGTTGTACCTATAGAGAGATAGCCAATAATTAAATTTATCAATAAGTTCATGATTATAAGTATGTGTACATATTTTCTAGAATGTAGTCATAAAAAAGGGAAATAGAATATATCTTAATATATGTAATTTGTATTATTTTGTCACATATGCTTTTTATGATATTTTGCTATTGGAATTTTTAAATCTTATTAATATTTTAATCAAAAATCATAATTGTAGATGAACTTCTAAATGGACTTATTAAATAAAAATCACGGAGCCAAATATAGGGGAGAAAGCCTTAAAGAGATCAGAGAAACAGGGAAAGCCACCAGCCAACCTCACCTCACCAACTCCTCAGCTTCCAAAGAGAGCTTCTTCCTGTATACTCATGTTTATATGCCTTTTCTGTTCTGCTCTCTCATTGGCTCTCATTAGCCCAGCTACAACACTTCCTCCTCCTACACAGCTCTGTCACTTTCTGTCTGTCTGTATAGACCACCAGACCTCCATGGTTAACTAGTATTGTAATTAAGGCATGTGCTAACACACCTGGCTCTGTTTCCAGTGTGGCCTTGAACACACAGAGATCCTACCTGCTAAGTGATAGGATTAAGGGCATGTGCTACTGCTGCCTGACTTCTTTGTTTACTTATAATGGCTTGCTATTTCCTCTGATCTCCAGGCAAGCTTTATTTATTAAAGCACAAATAACGTATCATCATATTTCAGCACAAATAAAATATCATCCACATAATGGTCCCCTTATTGATTCTTTTGGTTTTTAAATTTTTATGCAATAATTTTATCATATTCTTTCTCCTACTGCCACTTCTCCCAGATCATCCACCTCCTGTCCCAGCCAAATTCATGTTCTGTCTCTTAAAGTAAAAGAAAAGTAATACAGACACAAGCTAAATCAATGAAACAAAAAATGACAAAATACACGCACAACAAACAAACAAACAAACAAACAAAAACTTACGGAGTCTATTTTGTGTTGGTCAACAAATCTTGGAAACAGTACCTGCCTTCAAATGTGATTGATATAAACAGTGACACTCCATTGTCAAAAGGTGATTTTTGCCTTCTCAGTAACTGTCAATTGCAAATACCATTTTTCTTTTTTTCTCATTTTAAAAATGTATTTATTTATTTATTTATTTATTTATTTATTTATTTATTTATTTATTTATTTATTCTCCTCTCATATATTACATCCCGACCACAGTTTCCCCCCCCTCCTCTCCTGCCTGTTCTTCCCCCCCACCTCTCCTCTCCCCAAGATCCACTCAATTTCCCTTCAGAAAAGGGCAGACCTCTGAGGGATATCAACTAAACATAGTATATCAAGTTGCAGTAAGACTAGGTACCACCTCTCCTATGGAAGCTGGATGAGGCAACTCAGTAGGAGAAAAAGGGTCCCCAAAGCAGGCAAAAGAGTCAGAATCAGACCATGCTTCTGCTGTTGGCCACAAGAAGACCAAGCTATGCAACTGTAACATATATGCAGATGGCTTATGTCAAACCCATAAGGGCCCCTGGTTGTTGCTTCTGCCTTTTTCAGCCCCATATGAGATAAGGTTAGTTGACATTGTGGGCCATGTTCTTCTGGTGTCCTTGACCTCTCTGGATCCTACAACCCTTCATCCTGCTCTTCTGCAGGTTTCCTGGGCATTGTCTCTATTTTTGCTGTGGGTCTGTGCATCTGCTCCTGTCATGGGTTGCTAGATGAAGACACTCTGATGAGGATTGTGCCGGACTCTGGTTTAAAGTATAGCAGAATATCATTAGGAATCATCTCATTGCCTTTTCTTTCCACTTGTCATGCTTGGTTCTATCCTATACTTCTGCTATCCACTGGAGGTTTTGCCTGGTTACTGAACATGCCAGTTCAGGCTCCATATTTTATATGACATTACTAGGAGTCTGCTAGAGTCACTCTCACAGATTCCTGAGAGTTTACATTGTACTAGGTTTTTACCTCACCCCTAAAATATCTCCAAATACCAGTCATTTCTCCCAGTACTGTCTCCCTCTACTACCAACCCCACCACACACACCTGATCCCCCTAGTTCTCATTTCCACCTGCCCACAGTTCCCTGTGAAATCTCTTTTATTTCCCCATTCTAGGAAGGGCTATGTGTCCTACCTTAAGTCCCCCTTGTTACTTAGTCTCTCTGGGTCTGTGGATTGTAGCATGGTTATCCTTTACTTTAAAGATAATATCCACTTATAAGTAAGTACATATCATGTTTGTCTTTCAGATTCTGGGTTACCTCACTAGAAAATATTTTTTTCTAGTTCCATTCAACTGCCTATAAATTTGATGATGACATTTTTTTTTGTAAGAGCTGAGTAATACTTCATTGTGTAAAAGTACCACATTTTCTTTAATCCATTCTTCAGTTGAGGGCTATCTAGATTATTTCCAGTTTCTTGCTATTACAAATAAAGCTGCTATGAACATAGTTGAGCAAGTATCCTTGTGGCAAGATAGAGTATCATTTGGGCATATGCCCAAGAGTGATAAAGCTGAATTTTGAGGTAAAGTGATCTCCAGTTTTCTGAGAAACCACCATATTGATTTCCAAAGTGGATGTGCAAGGTTGCATGCCCACCAGCAAAAGAGGGGTGTTTTCCTAGTTCCACATCCTTGTCAGCATATGCTATCACTTGTGTTTTTGATCTTAGCCATTTTAACAAGTGTGAGATGTATTCTCAAAATCATTTAGATTTGCATTTCCCTGATGAACAAGGTTGTTGAACATTTCTTTCAGTATTTCTAAGACATTTGACATTCCTCTATGGAAAAAAATCTGTTTAGATCTGTTTATAATATTTTAATTGGATCATTTTATTTTTTGATATCTAGTTTCTTAAGTTATATATTTTGGAGGTCAGCCTTCTATCAGATATGGAGTTGGTGAAAATCTTTTCCCATTCTGAAGGCTGTCATTTTGTCCTATTGATGAGGTCCTTTGCCTTCCAGAAGATTTTCAGTGTCAAGAGCAATTGAAAATTTATTATCAATCTTACTGCCTGTCCTCAGTGTTCTGTTGAAAAAGTTTTCTTCTGTGCCAATTTGTTTAAGGGTATTCCCTACTTTCTCTTTTATCAAGTTCAGTGTATCTGGTTTCATGTTGAGTTCTTTCATCCACTTGGACTTCAGTTTTATGCAGGGTGATATATATGGATCTATTTTCATTTTTCTACAAGCCTACATCCAGCTAGAACAACATCATTTGTTGAAGATTTTTTTTAATAGTATATTTCTGGATTCTTTATCAAAAATCATGTGTCCATAAATGTGTGGAATTACATCTGGGTCTGTGGTGGCACACACCAGTAGGATTTGCCGAAGAAGGCAGAGGCAGGAGATTCACGAGTTCAAAGCCAGCCTGAGTGAAACAAATAGCTTCTTAATTAGGAGTGAGACTTTATATCCATTTCCCCTATTCAGTGCTGGTAATTTTGTCTGGTTTAATACTGTGCCTGTATATGCATGTTGTCGCAGTGAGTTTGTATGTTTGTCATTCCTGTTGTGACTGGAAGACACTGTTTCCTTGGAGTCATCTGCCTCTCTCTCTATCTCCTCTGGATTATTAATCTTTCTTCCTCCTCTTCTGTATATTTCCCTTAGCCTTGAGGGGAGGGTTTTGATAAAGACATTCCATTTATGGCTGAATAGCACTGAAGTCTCTTACTCTATACTTGGTCCAGTTATGGGTATCTTTGTTAATTAGCATCTACATCAAGAAGAAGCATCTCTGATGAGACTTGAAAGATGCTCTGCTGTGTGAATAGAGCAACATATCATCAGAGGTGATTTTATTGCTATGTTCCTTAGTAGAATACTAGTAGTGAGTTTTAGCATAGGCTTATGATATATTATTTAAGAATGTCAGGTATGAGTTCCTTCTCATGGAGTGGGCCTTAAATCTAATAAATAACTAGTTGGTTATTCCCATAATATTTCTGTTACTGTTGACCAGTGTCTTTTAGAGACAGGTCATTATTCTATGTTGCAGGGTGTACAGCTGGATGATATTCATGATTACTTTTCTCCTCCTGTAGGTATTATATATCTTCTGGCACATGAATGCTAGTCAGTATGGGTAAAACTATATTGATTTTTCCATACTCAATGATATAAGTAAGCTGTGTCTTCAACAATAGGGAGCTAGCCTGAGGTTATGTGTAGTAAACAAATAGCTTGTGATGTTTGAGGGTGTCTAGGGAAAATCTTCTATCTAAAACTGGACAAGAAATAACGCATTTCTGGCATTGGATATTTTACATGGTACAATAATATATCAAGTGAAAACATTGTTTCCCCCATTACACGGTGATACCTTCTAAATTCTTTTCACATGTATAGACATTGTAGAAAGCTTCTATATTAGTAGGTTTCCATATGGCTTTTCAAAAGGTCTTTAATGTTAGTTTTTCATTCCCTTATTCCTTCATTAACCCTGCTTTCCAATCTCCATTCCCATTTAATAAACTTATTTCTGTTTCCTCTCTATCTCTTTATAACATTTTATATGAGATATTTCCTTCTGGGAAAGATCTCATCCTATACCAGGTCTTTTACTAGCTACCTATCTCTGCAACTATTTGAAGCACACTCTTTGAAAGCTGAAAAGCTAACATCCACATAACAGAACAGATAACATAATTTTCTTTGGGGATCTGGTTTACCTGACTTACTTAAGATGATTCCTTTTGGAGGATCATTCACACTGAGTACCATAGTTGGCTGTACCAGTTTGTGTTCTCACCAGTGATGAGCAAGTACTCTCTTTCCCCCCCAGTCATCACTAGTACTGATGTCATTTGTTTACTTTATCTAGCCATTCTGCCTTGCAAAGATTATATCTCGAACTAGTTTTAATTTGCATTTTCCTGGTGGCTAAGGATTTTCAACTTTTTATGGATTTCTTACCAAGTTTTGTTTCACTTTTATAGACCTCACTGTTTTATTCGATAGACCATTTTTAAATGGGTTACTTGTTTTCTTGATGTTAAATATTTGTCTAAATTACTGTTCTATTGCTGTGAAGAAACACCATGACCAAGAGGTCCCATTTATTAATTGTTACCCTCAGTGTCTGTGTTACTGATGTTATATTTAGGAAATGGTTTCCTGTGCCAATGCATTCAAGGCTACTTCCTACATTCTCTTCTATCAGGTTCAGTTGTAACTGGATTTATGCTGAGGTCTTTGATACATTTTGACTAGAGTTTTGTGCATGGTGATAAATATGGATCTATTTGCATTCTTTTATATGTCAGTATCCAGTTATGCCAGCACCATTTGTTGAAGATGCTTTCTTTTTTCCATTGTACAATTTTCCATCTTTGTCAAAAATCAGGTGCTCATAGATGTGTGGATTAATGTCAGTATCTTTAATTAAATTCCATTGATCTACATGTCAGCTTTTATGCCAATACCAAGCTGTTTTTATTACTATAGCTCTATAGTAGAGCTTAAGGTCAGAGATGGTCATGCCTTTGGAAGTTCCTTTATTGTACAGGATTGTTTTGGCTGTCCTGGGTTTTCTGTTTTTCCATATGCAGTTGATTATTGTTCTTTTGAGATTTGAAGAATTGTGTTGAGATTTTGATGGGGATTGCACTGAATATGTAGATCACCTTTGGTTGGTTTGCCATTTTTACTATGCAGATCCTACCTATCCAAGAGTATGGGAGATCTTTTCATTTTCTGATATTTTCTTCAATTTCTTTCTTCAAAGTCTTCAAGTTTTTGTCATACAGGTCTTTCACTTGTTTGTTTAGAGTTTCTAAATTTTATGTTCTTTGTGGCTATTGTGAGTGGTGATGTTTCTCTGATTTTGATTTATCACTTGTATATAGGACAACTACTGATTGTGTGGGCGTGTGTGTGTGTGTGTGTGTGTGTGTGTGTGTGTGTGTTAATTTTTGTATTCTGCTACATTACTGGAGTTGTTTATCAGCTGTAGGAGTTCTCTGGTTGAATTTTTGAGGTTACTTGTTTTCATGCAGCTAACTTTCTTGGGTTGGAATTTTTATTCTAATACTTTCTCTAGGGCTGGATTTGTGGATAGGTATTTTTTAAAACTGGTTTTATCATGGACTAGCTTGTTTTTTTTTTTTCCAACTATAGTGATTGAGAGTTTTGTTGGGCATAGTAATCTGGGCTGGCATCCATGGTCTGCTGGTATCTGCAGAATGTCTTTCCAGGACCTTCTAGCTTTCAAAGATTCCATTGAGAATTCATGTGTAATTCATTTGGGTCTACCTTTATATGTTACTTGGCCTTTTTCCTTTGCAGCTCTTAATAGTCTCGGTATGATTATTTATATGGTGAGGGGACTTTTGTTGTTGTTTTTGTTCCAGTCTATATGGTATTCTGTAAGCTTCATGTGCCTTCATAGTTTTGTCCTTCTTTAGGTTGAGGAAGTTTTCTTCTATAATTTCATTGAATATATTTTATGGGCCTCTGAGCTGTAATTCTTCTCCTTCTTCTATCCCTACTATTCTTAGATTTTGTCTTTTCATGGTATCCAAAATTTCCTGGACGTTGTGTGGTAAGAACCTGTTGGATTTAACATTTTATTTGACCAAAGGATCTATTTCTTCTATTGAATCTTCAATACCTGGGATTCTCTATTCATCTACTATATTGTGTTGGTTATGCTTGCATCTGTAGTTCCTGTTTTTTTTTTTTTTTTTTTTTTTTTTTTTTTTTTTTGGTTTTTCGAGACAGGGTTTCTCTGTGTGGCTTTGCACCTTTCCTGGATCTCACTTGGTAGCCCAGGCTAGCCTCGAACTCACAGAGATCTGCCTGTCTCTGCCTCCCGAGTGGAGTGCTAGGATTAAAGGCGTGCACCACCACTGCCCGACTTGTAGTTCCTGTTTATTTGCCCAGATTTTCCATTTCCAATATTCCCTTGATTTGTGTTTTCTTTATTGTCTCTATTTCAATTTTTAAGTCTTCAATTATTTCCTCTACATGTTTGATTGTTTTTTCTTGGCTTTCTTTAAGGGATTTATTGATTGCTTCCAGTGTGTGTGTGTGTGTGTGTGTGTGTGTGTGTGTGTGTGTGTATGTTTCCTTCAATTCTTTAAAGGGAAATTTTGATTTCCTCTTTAAGGGCCTCTATCATCTTCATAAAGTTATTTTTAAGGTAATTTTCTTCTACTTCATCTGCATTGTGGTATTCAGGTTGCTATTGCAGAACCACTAGTTTCTTTTCGTCATGTTGCTCTTTATGTTTTTGAATGTATTTTTACACTGCTGTCTACCCATCTCTTCCTCCAATCAGTGCAGGTAGTGCCTGTGCCTCCAGGGTCCCTGTTCCTCCAGTTGATACAATTGGGACCTGTAGCTCCATGGTTAGCTCTTCCTCCAATTAGTACAGGTGGGGCCTATGGCTCAGGTGGTAGCTGATGAGGCAGGGGATTTGGAGTGGGGATGATGTTGGTGCCTGGTCACTGAGCCTGAGATAGGAAGGGGAGGGGAATGGGATGTGCCCCTGGGGTATCTAGGACCTAGAGAGCAGGTCTGTCAAGCTCAGATGCTCACCTCTTCTGCCAGTCAGGTGGGCAGGTGGGGCCTGTGGCTCTTGTGGTCATTGATGTGGTGGGGGATGGTTGGCAGGGGAATGCTGCTGGATCCCTGGGACCTATATATTCTTTACATCAGGAGATTGAGGGCAAAAATGGATACAAGGAATTAATCATCACCTTTGGTCATCAATGAATGCTTACAAGAAAGGCACATCAAAAATGATAATTGTCCTGCTTTATTCTTATTCCCTCAGCTTTTTGAGTTACTCATTTAACTATGTGCCTTTCTAAAACTATAGGTTGTCATCTTGGGTTTTTTTCTACCTCAAAGTTACTTAACAAAAAATCTTAGTCTAACTTTAAGTTATTTTCAAAGCTTTGTGTCAGCCATGATGCACTCCAAAACCTGTGAACACATCTCCCAAAATAAAAATTTAAACTAACTGGGCTATTGGGACTCACTTCTTTTTTTTTTCAGTCATTAACCAAAGCCATTGTCTATAGAAACTCATGAGTTCTAGCTGCGTGACACTTCCTTGCTTTATTTTTTATCATCAAACTTTATTTAAACTAGCATTGTTATTATCAAGTAGACAGTACAGCTTAGGAAGAAATCATCTTCATAATAATCCACAAGAAAAAATGCCTACTAGAAAGGGATGATTCCATGAATTAAACAAACTACATTACTGGCAGTGAGGATCTCCCCACACCAAATCACACCATGCCAGATACCAGAGAAAGATGGCAGTGGCAAACATTTAAAGCCATATCAGGAGCAGAAGACATTCTGGAGTCTGTGGTCTTAGGGCATTGCCTATCCAATATTTATCCATCAGCGATTTACTTTCCGGAGGGCTGACCTGAACTTCAATTGCTACCCACTGCTCCTTTGACATGCCACCACTGACAATACCTAAACAACCTAGGCTGTTGTTAGGACAGGGGTCACTCCCTGAAAACTGACCTTGGGGCCCCATTGCTGAGGGCAACTTCTGCACAGCTCATTGAAGTTAGAAAGATAGAGCTGCTGCCCTCATGAAGCTTTCACCCCTATTTGTAGTTATTTTGGCCCACTGGAAAGTACTCTGTAGACTACTACAGGTTATGGAAAGAGAAATCTGGAAAACAAACCAGCCTTCAAATCTTCCACTTATAACCTGTCTTGCCTTTAAAATATACTAGAGTAATGGTGGTATAGAATTTGTGGAAGTGGCCAACCAATGTCTGGTTTAACTTAAAGCCCATGTCAAGAGAAGGAGTCCATGCCCTGCACTTCCAGGATGGCCAGAAACAAAATACAGAAACAGAATACTCAGAGACCTAGAGTAAAACCAAACATGACAGAAAAAAAATCAATAGATTGATTGCTAATGATATTCTGCTATACTCATAGATCAGTGCCGTGTCCAGTCATTATCAGAGAGACTTCCTCTGGCATCAGGTCAGAGCTGGTACACAGATCCACAGCCAGACTTTAAATGGAGAGCGAGTGTCTAAATTGAAGGTCTCCATATGTTCCCTCCTCTCAGTGCTTGGGAGATCTCACAGAACAGGGAGTGGAAAATTGGAGGCATCAGAAGGTACTAGAAGAACATGACTGACTGTATCAACTAAGCAGGGCTAATATGGGCTCACAGAGATTGAAGGGGCAATCATGGGGTTTGCATGGGTGTGCACCAGGTCCTCTGAGTACATATGTGTGTATGTGTGAGTATGTGTGTGCGTGTATGTGTGTGCATGCACATGCACATGTGTTATGGCTGTGAGCTTGGTGGTTTTTTCCTCCTATTGGTGTGCCTTATCCAGTCTCCATATGAAGGTCTTTGCCTTGTCTTGTTGTACCTTGTTTTGTCTTGTTTATCTGTCTCCTATTGGAGGTCTGAACTTTTTTGAAGAGGAGACAGATGGGGAATGTGTTTTGGGGAGAGGGTAGGTGTGGGGAAAATGGAAGCAGTGAAAGGACAGAAAACTGTGATCAGAATGTATTGTATTGGAGAAGAATCTATTTTGTATAAAATGTGTAAATTATTTTGCAAAGCAATACATACATTGTAAAAAATATATTTAAGAAAAATATAGCCATATGTATAAAACTAGAAACTTTGAAAGGTAGTCCTTTGTAATCACAGAACAAGAAAAGATCCTGAATCATATTTTTATGAAGATATGAAGTTTGTTGTACTGCTTAGGTGTAACTCCTTAGATAAATAATTATCATGTTTAAATGACATTCAAAAGCATTCCTATAAGACTGATACAAGTTTTAGTTGAATTGATAATTGGAAATAATGTGGTTTTTTTAGTTGAATTATTCATAATGGATTCATTTAAAAAGGTTAAAAGATCAATTAAATATTTTGTCTTCTAAATACATTCTATGTTAATATTATAACTAGGATTTGCTAGGAATCTTGAAGAACTTATTTCAGATAGTAGTAAGAAATAAATAATTTATTATATTATAGTATCACCCACAGAAGAGTCCTTCAGCAATCATATTAATACACAATAATTCCTCACTGTTATCATTTGTTTAGAAGATTGACATTTGCCATCAGGACCACACTTTTCAAATAACTTAGTATAATTTGATCAATTCTTACTGTATTCTAAAGTCACAGAATCCCATAATTCTGTATAATTAAAATTTGACAATATAAAGTGAGTAAATTATATAGACTGATGAGGTTATATTTAGGAATACATATGCATATATACATACATACATAATACATATATATATATATATATATGTGCAATAATTATGAGAAAATAGCCCATGGATATAAAGGAAAGGGAGACATGTATAGGCAATGATTTGAAGGGAAAATTATATAAAAAAGTGTAATTATGCTATCATCCCAAAACTAAAGCAGTTTAAAAAGTAAATAAATATATAAAATATCTGTAGTTTAAAAGTAAGTAAATACTTGGAGGTTTTCAAAATAGCTATATCCACAATTAAATCATGGTGTATATTACATGATTTATAGTATATGTATAACACGTATCTGCTGTTCTAAATTTGTGATAACACTTTTTTGTATTACATGTGAAAGACAATAATTCAATTCTAATTCCAAGGGCAATTCACTGTTACAGATGTCAGGCTGTAGTGAATTGGCAATTTTAATGGTGACAGAAATAAATTAATTCTTTTCTTGGAGCAATGGAAAAGCAAATATAATTGTTCCTCCCAGTTTACCTCAAGTAATATAGTTTGTCATAATAGTTTTATAGAAATGGGCTAATGTCATAAAGCCACATGCATCATAGAAGAGTGTGTGTATAATTAGAAAAACTCTCTCTGAGTACTTTAACTGTGATCTGATTAGAAATGCACACTTACAGCATCCTTAATACTCCCACCTGTCATGCATTAACTTCTTTTTTTCTCTCTCTTTTTGTTTTTTAAGACAGGGTTTCTATTTGTATCCCTGAATGTTCTGGAACTAACTTTGTAGACCAGGCTGGTAATGTGAGGATTTATCAAGGTAACTCCATGTAGTTAAAAAAGGAGGTTTATTTTTGGGTAACTTACAGCCAGTAAAGGGGTTGGTTACAGAATCTGGAAGAGGTGAGGTGCAGTCAAGCAGTGTTCTCTGGAGAACGCTGACTCAGTCTGTCTTCCAGCATCCAGGATCACCAGGAACAAAGAGGACCAACACATCCAGATCTCGGGTCTTAAGGGCTCCCATCTCGGGCCCCGCACCAGGGGCAGGTCATAGGTAGACATAGCAGTTACCAGAAGCCTCACTAGGGGTAGTGCTTCCAGGTCAGAGCTGGAGCAGCTACCTACTAGAGGCTGGCGTCAAAATCACAGTCACTACTCTCAGTTAAAGAGGATTTATTCGTGTGTGTGTGTGTGTGTGTGTGTGTGTGTGTGTGTGTGTGTGTGTTTGTGTGTGTGTGTGTTTGTGTGTGTGTGTGTGTGTGTGTGAGAGAGAGAGAGACAGAGACAGAGACAGAGACAGAGACAGAGACAGAGACAGAAGTGTGGGTCCTCATGAGGCCAAAAAATGACCTGGATCTTGAACTTTCTTATATATGCATAATCATGTGCACCCACCCATCCACCCCACCCCATGCAAACACATACCAATAAGCAAAACAAAAAATCACTTATCATACCAATATTTAAAGAGTTGAGTCTTGGAAAAATCCTAACAAAATTTACTGCAGTGATTGTTGTTACAGCCTATCGAATCATACTATGTAAGTTCAATTATTACTCCATCACTCACAAACTATGTAATCTTATTAAAGTTAATTAACTTTCATAATTCAGTTTTTCGATCCAAAAATGTGGATATAATGGTGTCTGAGCATAGTATTGCCATAAGATTAAATTTAGCCGAGCGATGGTGGCGCAAGCCTTTAATCCCAGCACTTGTGAGGCAGAGGTAGGCAGATCTCTGTGAGTTCGAGGCCAGCCTGGGCTACAGAGTGAGTTCCAGTAAAGGCGCAAAGCTACACAGAGAAACCCTGTCTTGAAAAACCACAAAAGAAAAAAAAAGATTAATCCACTTAAAATGATCAACACAGAAACAATTATAATAAAAAACATTAATATTTATTATTAACCATCAACACTTATCATTGAGTTCAATTAAAATATAGGTTATCATATTCTGTAAAGGTGGTGTAGGTGTATTTTCATTTATACAGTTTAGTCTTATTCTTGGACTCAGTGTTTGAAAACTTGCCTAATCACTTAACTTTTAGTAAAAAATCAAGTCTCATGATAATTTCACATGCACTTCCAGAAAGGCTCAAAACTTCAAAATCTTTGAATCATCCAATGCACTTACCATCCAAGAAGTCTAAACAATGGGACACTTTGACTCCCTATATCAGCCATCCTAAAATAAGTACGTACTTTTTTTTTCCACAATCTATTTTGTACATTTTATTGGTTAGTGATTTTGATAAAGTGACTCAAATATAATGAAGAGCCAATTGATATTAGAACGTCAAAGTTTGCCCTTGTGGAAAGTTAATTGTGTTAGAACAACTACATCCCGGTATGGTATAAAATGGTGATTGGTTCAATGTTCATGATCAGCAATCCCTATATCCATAAGTAGTAATAATTTTTCTGATATATACATGAGGTCACGCCATCAAAAGCCTCTAAATGCATAGTTCCTTAGACCACATATTGTGTGTGTGTGTGGTGTTTCTGTGCATGTGTGTGTGTATGTGTGTGCATGTGTATATTTGTATGTATGTGCATGTGTGTGTGTACATGCTTGTGTGTACATGCATATATACATGCCTAGAGTCAAGAAACAGATAAACCCTCTTAGTCAGTGCTGACTTATTTCATTTTCACAAACATGTATGTTAAATTTGCAGTTTTGAGCAACAGACCAGAGTGTAAAGATCTATAACCTCTAGGGAAAACTTTAAGATACCCCCATAAAGTGACACAAAGAGTTTTCAATGCTTTAAGGACAGGATGCATGAATAGGATGTTGTGAAATGAATCTGAATGGTATTCAGTTGAGGAAAATGTTCCAATTGAAGTTTCCTTAAACCTTAAACCTTAATACTTCCACTGAATATAATACTTCACTATTTATAGATTGAGTGTTTGTGGTGGCTTAATATGACATGAATATCATAAATGAGAGCACATTACATCTTGCAGAACTGTACATTAAGAGAGGTGAGGACTCTCCATTTATAGCAACACATTCAAGAGACTTGCAGGTTCTCTTAAATTGGTGTAACAGGGGAGTTTAATTTTATCTTTAGGGATTCTTACCTTGTCATATGTACTAAAGAAATCACTGGTAAATTGAATAGTCCATTCTCACTTAGGTGCTTATAAATTGAAGCAGTTACGACTAATTCTTACATTATTTTGCTAGTTGCAAAGGGCAATATTAACCAGTATTAGAATTACATCTACCAATTAAAAGGTCTTAAAATTGATACATTTATCATATATACCTAAAAGGCCTCAGGTACTATCTATCTGTCCCAAGCAGAGTACTTGAAGCAAGTCTGTCAAGTTGACCATTTATTTAGTAGCTCTGATATTTTCCAACTTTAAACTGGGAAAGATATCAGTCTCTACTTTAATACAGAGTGAAGTCATGTCAACTGTATTCACGGAAGACATTACCATTGTCTATTTTTTCCAGAAACAATTGCATGAGTTCCTGTACTAATTTAGCACTGAAAAGCCCAGTGAACTAACTTACTCCCTTTCTCCAGTTGATGCTGAGTTGGTATTGCTAAGACACACAAAACAAGTTAAGCAGATTCCTGTAAAATGAAATTGGGCATGTTTTAAATGGCATTGTTAGCTTTGTCTTCCAGTATGTTCAGCTTTTGCTTATGATTTATCCTGTATAGGTTGTATATTTTTCCAATGTTTCACAGGAAGAATTTCTCCTAATTTTTAGGGAACAATATGGTTTCACATACATCTCACCCAGTGAAACATTTTATGTGATATATATATATATTTGTAAGTGAATATAGGCTTCTTAATGGCTTGTTGAACATGATATACATTAAAATATTTCTTATATAAGAGGCAATTTTAGCATATGGAAAAAATATCACAAGCAGCTATTATACTGCAGAGGGTTGAGCTACTATAAGCACTAGTGTTGAGTTTTTTATATTAATTAAAATTAGCAAAATTTGTAAGAAAAAACATATTCATTTCTTTGGTTGTGACTTGACAAGGACCTTACATGTGTATAACACAAAATAAACTTGTAGTTCAGTAATCAAGACATAAGTGACATTGACTAAGATTTCATAGCTTGGAGAGCTATTGCATAGTAAGACAAGGAAATATGACCTGTAAGAAATTCAGAAATTTAAGAGTAGGAAAGAAAATTTAAGAATATTTTAGACAGTAATTTGAGGCACTAAAATTATGAATGAGAGAGAATATGGAAAGGCAATATATTTCAAGTGAAAGTACTGGAAAGTGCAAAACAAAGTTTTATCAGCTTATTCAAGGACTAGTATAACCAAGTCTTATTACTTTCTGCTTATTCTGTCTCACTTATTATGTATATTGTCCACCAACTTGCTAAACCTAAGCCTCCAAAATATCAAATAAATTAAATTTGTTTGACATCCCTAAAGTCACAGGCTACTGTACCTAGAATTTATTGTGTTTAAATTGTACATAAAGGAGATAAAAATAAAATTTAGTGATAAAGTATTTTCAGATAAATAAAACAATGCAAATATTTCATTAGACATACACATTTGACCTTTTTAGAATCCACTGCCTTATATCAGCTATCCTCTATCTACAGAATATCTCTACTAGATTTTCAAACAATTATCCTAATTTTAAAAGCAATTTAGTAAAATGATAAAAATGAAGATTGTTCACAACACCAAAAATTTAGGATTTAGGCCTTTAAATTTTACAAGTTAATTGGAAATATTTAACTTAATACTTTTAAATATCATTATATATGTTAAACTAGTGATGTAAGTCCGTGGAACCTTTAGGTATTAATGTACATGGAGATAGGGATACAGTTGCTTCTTCTTTTGAAGTTCTCAGATGCCACTAATATTAAGTAACTTATGTACACACTTGTTCAAAATAGATTAAAGAAAATATTTGCTTAAAATTGGTTCTACTTTCTTAATATTTCATACATGATATCCATTATTCCCCAGGTTAATCTTGCTGAATCTGATAGAGTGAGTTAATGTCCTAAATTCTCCATTGTATGATTTAGCACTGGGGAATGTTTCAAGTCTTGCAGAAGTACATTTTAATATATACTGATGAATCATAATCTAATAGATGACAGTAATAACAGTGAGAATACAAGTTTTAATGCTAACAATTTCTGCTTGGAATTTCATCTTAGTGAAATCTTTTTTTTTTTTTTGTCAAGACACTGACAAAATTTTGATTTTTTTTTAAAGAAGGATACTAATTTGTATGGGTAGAGAAGTTATGAAAGTGAAATGAATTTATGAATTTGGGGGTCAAACGAAATGAAGTTGTCTCTCTTCCTACCATGTGAGACCCAGGAATCATTCTGAGGTCACCAGGCCTACTGGGCATGTGCCTAATGTCATTTTCCCAGCCTGCGGAATTTCAAACTTTCAAGATATAAATAACAGAACCAATGCGTAAAAGGGGAAGAAGAGCACAACTGCTTAATTAACATTTTTGTTTATTCAGTAATTGGTAAAGTGTATCACAAGTAAGACATTCTTCAATGGAAATCAAATTATATATTTGTGTTTGGAAAGTTCTATAACTTGAAAGAATTTTTCTCCTGTTTAATAAAAGACATGTTTTTCCTCCCCTGGTCTTTTAAATCAAAAACTTGATAGTGTAGAACTCTAGTAAATAAATATGAAAGACATTTTTACTTTCTCCATGATATTCTCTGTTCTTTTCACAAAGACAAAATTATATTAAGGTTCATATTATTTTTCCTATCATAAAACCAGAGCCAGAGAAATCTAATAGAATTTGTAACTTTATAACAGAAGTAATATTTTTTAACTGTCTTTTATCACTGGGGAAATCTTACTTATTTAATATAATAATTCTTTTGTAGCTCAGTAGCTAAATGTGATACTACTTATGGGCAGTTAGTTTTCTCTGTTTTTTGTATATACATATATACATATATATATATATATATATATATGTGTGTGTGTGTGTGTGTGTGTGTGTGTGTGTATGTGTGTGTATGTGTGTTCACTTACCTAAATTTTATAAATAACATAAGTCACTTATTGCATTAAACTGTGTCTTTTATACCTCACACTTTGATTTGTTTATAACTATGTAATTCCTTGAAATATTTGATAATACAAACAAATGCAAAATAATAACATGTAGGTAAATATTTTGTTATTGTCATACAGTCATTCATAAATAATCATCACCATAACTATAGTCACTATAAATATCAGTTTATGTCCAATAATATAGATTTTGTCTGCTTTTTATGAATATTGTGTACATAAAACAGAAAATTTCCTGGAGAAATCTGAAGCAGTTGCTTGCTAGGGTGACGATTTGGGGCTGTTTGGCTCAATATAAATCTTGAAATTAATAGTTGCCATTTACCTCTAAAATATGTAGAAATAACTAATTTTCCACATAATTTTGTAAGTTACCAAATATCAAACCATTCCTCCTCTTTCTGCTGAAATCTGCATCCAAAGGATGAGTGGATTGTGATTTTTAACCTCTTCCCTTACTTAACAAGTGTTCAACCCTTGAAAATTTCTCAGAGCTTCATATAATGAAGAAATTAAAAGAGAGAAATCATTTATTCTTTGTCTTTCCATCAACCATTGCAATCACTTAGATCATGTCTGTATTGTTATATAGAAGTAGAGATGGAGAATAGATAGATGTACACACATGATTATGAGTTGTTTATTCATCATACTTATTAATGATTTGAAAAATACTTGTCTTTTACATGGCACATATAAAAAAATCATTTTTTCTTACACAGTGCACAGTTTTAACAGAAACAACTATTACTTTACTCAATAAAATTGATTAAATTTAAAAATTTGATGAATGGAAGTAGCAGATTGAAGATGATATATACTAGATACAACATACAGGGCTAGAGAAATAAGTCAGTGGTTAAAAACATTTGCTAGTTTTCAGAGAATCCAAGTTCATCAGCATCCAGGTGGAGCAGCTCAAGCCTGCCTGTAACTCCAGCTCCAGGAGATGTGCTATTTGTTTGTGACCTCTGTAGGTATTAGTATAAGTGACTTAAACTTCTCTCTCTCTCTCTCTCTCTCTCTCTCTCTCTCTCTCTCTCTTTCCTCCCTCCCTTCCTCCTTTCTATCTCATATACACACACAATAAATAATAACAACAAAATTAATAATAATGGTTATTTTTAATAAAGAATATATATAAAATGCCAGCAGTTCCATGAGAGGTGTTCTACAACATTCTCACGAAGTTTTATGAATGCACAAAGAGATGTTACCACTCATATTTTATAATGAATATTTTAAATAGCAAAATAAAATAAATAATGAGGAAAATGTCGGTAAGCCATATTTTATACATTGTTGACTAGAATACAAATTGCTGCAATTATGGAAATCAGCAGGGAACCTTTCACAATTAATGTTAAACCCTAATATGACCCAGCATGAGTGGGTAAAGAAAATGAGGCCCATCCATGCAACAATTTTTCCTTAACTTAGATAGAAAGTAAAGCCTAGATGTTGAAACAACATAGTTAAAGTTGACTTCCAAATTCTAAATGAAATAAATTACACATGGAGGTAAAAACACTATGTGATGCTACCATTCTGTGTGTTAGTATTTATATGACCTCTAACCCAAACTAAAACCATAGGAAAAGAAACAGAATAGTTTGTCTAGGAGCCACAATTGGATTGGAGTCACTGATTACAGCGGGATATAAACAGTTTTATATCACAGCTGTGCTAACTGATGTACACATATGCTCATCAAATAGGATTTCTGCCAAACTGTATGCGTCTAAGGTATATAAATTATATCACTGAAAGTGCTCTGTTTTGTTTTTTTGTTTTCATATTATCACAATCATTCTGATGTGGGAGAGCTTCCTGGGACTTTCCCCATCATACATTACATAAATACTAAAGAAAGAGAAGTTTAGGGGTAAAAGTGAGACTACCATGGGTAAGAGATGATGAGAGAACAGGCATGTGATGTCCATGTCTCTGCTTCACAGCATTTTATCATTTAAAATTCTACCACAACCATTTATGGAAAAAGGAAACAATATCTCTAATATATAATTCATGTAGCAGGAATCTTAAAAGTTCTTATTAATAAAATCAAACCTGAGGCGAGTTATTGGGGTCCATGGTGGTAGATCAGAGAGACAGAATAAGCCACAGCTATCTCACCTCACCAGTTCCTCAGCTGGTTTTGTCTCCTCAGACTGGAGGCCTCTGAGTCCTCATCCAGAATGGGTCTCAGCTGAATTACTGCTCAAAAGCCTGAATGCTTAACCAGCCAAAATCTTGCCAAATGCCTCTAGTTTCTGGTCCTCACGCCTTATATATCTTTCTGCTTTCTACCACCACTCCCTGGGATTAAAGGCTGGCTTTCTGGGATTAAAGGCTGTGTCACCATGCTTGGCTATTTCCAATGAGGCCTTGAACTCACAGAGATCCAGAGGGATTTCCATCTCTGGAATGCTAGGATTAAAGGTATGAGTGCCACCATTTTCTAGCCTTTGTATCTAGTGGCTGTCTGTTCTCTGACCCCAGATAAATTTATTAGAGTACATAATATTTTGGGGAACACAATACCACCACAATTACACTTCATGTATTCAGCATGTAAACATGGCAAGGTGACTAAGTGCAATGTTTACTTCTTTCCCGTATATTTCTTTTACTAAGTACGTTTTCAATATGTACCTAGGAATTAAGTGAGAGAAAGCAACACTATAAGTTTATAGGGCTGTATTGAAACTACATCTGTAAGTAAAGTGTTAAAATGATTTCTCAGATACGTTTTTAGAAAGCTCTGAATCATAAAAAGAGCAGAGGGGCCGGGCGGTGGTGGCGCACGCCTTTAATCCCAGCACTCGGGAGGCAGAGCCAGGTGGATCTCTGTGAGTTCGAGGCCAGCCTGGGCTACCAAGTGAGTTCCAGGAAAGGCGCAAAGCTACACAGAGAAACCCTGTCTCCAAAAAAAAAAAAAAAAAAAAAAAAAATGCTTTAAAAAAAGAGCAGAGGGAATGGATGTGAATGTCGAGAAAGAATATATTCAAGTTTTTAAAGATAAAATCCTAAACTTTTTTGATGTGATCAACATTTGATTTTTAATGATTTTCCACAGTATTTCTAAGCATTCATTAAATGCAAAGCACTGTGCAAAGATTTTGCACTTAACCAGTTAGATTAGGGTAATAATTATATGTCAAGTCGATAAGCTCTTGAGTAATGGAGGTGATGAAGAGGCTAGATCAAACTAAATTTGAAGACTAACAGAATCACATGCATTCAAATGAGGTTCAGATTCACTCTGTGATGAGTGAATCAAGATATCAGATTTCCAAAAGTTTGAAAAATACCATGCTATTGTTTATTTTAATTAGCAAGTATTTTTACAAATTACGTAAAAACATATGTTAAAAAATCTATTAAAAGCAATAAAGATTGTTCAAAGAAAGACATAAATTTAAGTCCATTTTTTTATTACTACAATACAGTTTAAAAGGCTGCAATGAAAGCCTTCTGTAACCACAATGTCTTTGGGCAATTATTTATATATAGTCTTAAAAACTTAATAAGTATTTATCAGTATGCCTATAAAGAAGAAGAATGCTTATACCTTCATTATAGAGTTTTGATAATATTTATCTTTCTTTAATAAAATTTTATTGAGTCCACCTAATGTGTTTCCCAGCCTATCATGCCTAACAAGGAGAAACAATTGCCTAATTAATAAATGTTGGTCTTTAGTGAGCTAAACCAAGATAATATTGTCTTCAGATTATTTTTGCCATATCATACACTTAAGCATTTACTAGTAGGCAAATGGTATAGTTCTTAAAGCAATGTAGACAATAACCTCAAACAAATCTCAGGTATTTACTCTTTCATGTGTTTTGGCAACTGCTAGTGTTAATGTTTACTCAAACCTAGAATTTCAGTGTGTAGTTCATGAACTTTCCAAACAAGACTCACACATTGAACTAATATGGAAGGAAAAAAATATTATGCACTGTATTTTTCATCTGCATGTCTCTTAGTTTATAATGATTTTCATAGCATTATCTGAGTATGGGCAGTGATTTTTCATGAACTCTTTAGGAAAACTAAGTAATTCAGCTAATAATTGAATTATTTACATTTTGTATTTTGCTATTGAACTGTATTATTTAAAGAATTTAGCTATGAACTGCCACTTCAAATATTTGATCAATCCTTTTTTGTGTGTCACTACCTTTTTTAAAGATACAATTTTAATTGTCTAATTTTCATTTTGTTGCTTGCATTTTTCGTGTGATAACAAAAAATAATTGCAAAGTCAATATCAACATGCTTTGTAAATCAACACTATTAGTGAGTCTTTGAGAATTTCATATATGCCTCTCATGTGTTTGGGTCATATTCTCTTTCTATTCCTGCTTCTTTACTCCCCCCAGAGCTACCCCATTTCTCCTGCCAAGTTAAAATCGTTATTTTTTCTTTTTTTTATTAGTTCTTTATAAATTCCATGTGATATATTTGAATGATAATCATTTCCCTTCCTGCGGTGTTCTGATTCCTCACTTTCCTCCTTATTCAAATATGTGTCCTTATTTATATTCTTTGAAATTTTGTTTGCAAATGCACAATGTGTCTTTGTCTTACCAACTTCCTATTCTTATCCTCCAAATCTCCCAGCACCTATCCTAGCACAACTCTTTCAACTTAATGTCCTCCTTTCTCCCTGTCCTACCCCATAGCATAGGAACCATTGGCAGCCGATGGTTGGTGAGGGAGGCAAAGCCATCACTAGGTTGCTAATGCCCCAGTGGATAACTCCACTTTCAACTGCATATTGGCAGCACTAACAGAACTCAGAGTATGATTTTTTTTAAAAAAATCACATTGCTACTTCACAATGTTTGAGTAGAAGAAATTTGAAATTTCAAGTCTGTCCTTAGGAATTTATTCAACAAATATGACAGTTCAGTTTCATGTTTGTTTGCACATGTACTTTATTTCCCATTGTGTTCATTCAGATAATTAGGTGATTATATACATTCAGCTTTATTTCTAAGTTCTTTATTCTGCTCCATTGTTCTACTTGCCTTGGTCTGTACTAACACTGTGTGTGTGTGTGTGTGTGTGTGTGTGTGTGTGTGTGTGTGTGCGCACATGCCTGTGTTTTCAATGTGTGTTTATATCCTTACTAGTTAAGTGCACAGAGTGGAATTTCTAATGGGAAAACTTTTTCTTTATGAGATATTGACAAGAGTTTGGTTTCTTAGCCTAATAGATATATTCTATAACAGTCCATGGGTTTGGTAGCTTTTGCTCTGAATGGAAAGCATTACAACTAGAGGAAAAGTTAAAAGACTCAAGAGTCCCATCCCCATGCTTTATAAGAACTCAGTCATTGATGGAAGTGAGGAAACTCCATCTGTGGATCTTCCTGCAAAGTTCACAGCAAGCTACAGGAATAGAGATTTCTGGAATCATTACTCATGTGGTGATTCACTTTTCAGCAATGCAACACCTTGCTTTCACCCATGCTCATGTATGTAATCTTTCTCCCTTGCTCTCATAAGTATCTCCAATAAACTCAATCATCTATGTCTCACCCAGGGAAAAGTCATACAATTCCATCCTAAAGTGCTTTCAAAATGTCACCAAATTATTTTGATAACACTATTTTTAATATAATATTAACCACATTTATGTAACTGTTAGGATTTTCTCAGCCTTATGGTTTAAATATAATGTACCCATGAATAGTACCTTGGATTCCTAGTAAAACTGGTCCGACTTTGGGAGCTACTAAAAAATGTAGAAGGGAGAGCTTGGTTAGAGGAGGTAGATTATTCGGTGGCCCTGTGTGTTCACCATGTTCTCCACTCTCCTGGTTTCTGCTTCCTGACATCATGACCTGAAGGGGCTTCCCAATCACAGATTCCTGTTGCCATGTTGTTCATTCCCATCAAATGGCAGCTGGGAACTCTGGACTGAAACATCTAAACCATTAGCCTAAATATTCCTTCTAATTTTGTCTAAGTATTTTTTTCACAGTTATATGGAGGTTCCTAATGCAAATGTCTTCAAAAGAATTTTCTTTATGAAAAATGGCATTCTTACTCTGTACAGACCTATGAAAGTTTCTTTATTCTTTCAAAATCCATGCAACTATTATTTGTTCAAAATTGGTATTTCCAGATCATGTACTATATTCCTTAAAAATTACCTTATTTCTTTAGACTATTATTTCTTTTAAACATAAAACCATGAAAGAAAATTGACTTTTCCATGAGCTTATATTAAAGATTTTCAAAGATGTGCATGATATATGTTTCAAACTCCACTGCATCTAATGAGCTGTTGAATATTAATTTAGGACATATCCAAGATCATCACAGGCATTTTAAGCTTTTGTAACTTAGAGAAAATATTTAAAAAAGAAGCAGCTATTTTCATCTTTTATAACAAACGGAGAAAAGAACCGGAGAAATGAATAGTTTCCTATAATAGAAATTTTATGCTGGTGTGACTCCGCTGAAGGGATCACACTGCAGGGGGAAAGTAAAAAGAAATGTACACCTAATAAATAACACTTTCCTTTATGGGTTTGCATAATTAGATCGGCTACCACAGGGAGAAAAATAACTTTGCAAAAGTATTCAATTCTTGCTAATAGGGCAGCAAGATATCCACTAAATTGCCCTAGATACCTGGGCCCCAGTGTTATGTCTTACTGATTCCTAATTAGTCCTAAGTAATTCTCTTTCCCTCAAGTGGAAATCAAAGGGAAACAAATATCCCAAGTATAAGATGTGTTGTGCTCTGTCAGTGCCATCTCTATCGCATGAGCCATCCTCACTCAAGAATACTTTTGCACTTTGTTATACACATGGGAGAATCAGGACCTTGGCTAGGGGATGCAGTTGAGAGGCAGCGAGCATGCTTAGCACACGCAGAGACCTATTTCTGTTCTCAGAATATGTGCAAAAACACACAAGTGGTCAAGGCAGCTGAGTATGTCTTCTTTTTTTTCATGTAGCCCTCCCCTTTTAAACATGTAGAAGTGATTCATGAAAAATAGAAATAAGGTATCAAATAAACGATTAATGCCAAGATAAGAAAGAAACTCCCAGACGATGCATAGCAGCAGAACGCACCCCAATGCTCAGTGTTGGGACAGCCTCAGATTTGTTCTCATCTAGAAGCAGCTAAAGTACATGTGGATTTAGTGAGAATGAAGAGCAATCTCTAGTCTCAATTCTTGAAAGCAAGAGGCAGAGGATGGATAAATGAGGTATAAAAGTTCACATCTGTGAAGTAGGCTGACAGGCACATAATGCATGAGGTTTATCTGCTGTATGCTTTAGGTAAGGCAGGAGGAGGACAGTGCCCTTCTAAGCTGCCTGAGACCCTGCAGCAGAAGAAAACTGGTGCATGCACATGCGTTCGCATGCACACACTGAGCAAAACGTTTTTCTGCATTTATTCCAGGGAGAAAAAAAGAATAAATTTTAGTGTAAGAAAACAATAGGAAAACCAAAGTCACCGAATTCATTCCAGTCATCGTCAATCTTTGTAAATCTACATTTATGGGAGTATTGGATAGTTCTCAATACACAATAATCCCATGTAACCAAACAAATAACACCAATATTGATGTAACCACATATTGTTTTTAATATAGTGAATTAATTTCATATGTAAATTTCTTTAAATATCACTTATCTTGATTACTGAGCTGCTATTGCTTTTTAAAATCTCTCTCTTTTTTGTGTGCTGGTGTTTGTATGTTTAAAAGCACTGGGATTACAAATTAGTGCTAAGGTGTCCTACTGTATACCTATTCTGGGATAAAATTTTATAACTTCTTACTTTTTAAACCAAGATTTTATGAACTGAGAAATGTTTCTGGTCCCACTTGGTATTATCTTAATCCATGATATCCACCCCAAAGCACAGTGAGTACCTAGAAGTGGAATATAGACACAATATTTTAGTAAGAAGGTTAATGTATTGCTTGTTTTTCTTGTGAGACATATTATTATGTAGTGCAGCCTTTAATTATATTCTGATTCTCCCAGTTCAGCTCTAAGAAGGCTGAAGTTACAAGAACGTGTTATCATGTCTGACATTAACATTTATTGTATATGTGGAATGAGTCATAGCAGCAAGACTAAGAAGAACCAATACCCCTAACTGTGGTGATACTTTATTTGTGCTGAAATGTGATATTTTATTTGTATGTTAACAAATAAAGTTTGCCTGAATATCAGAGGTCAGCGAGCCATAAACAGAAGTCAGGCGGTGGTAGCCCATGCCCTTAATCCAATCACATAGCAGGCAGAGTCTCTGTGTGGTCAAGGACACAGCCAAGCATGGTGAGAGGAGCCTTTAATCCCAATACCAAACATAGAGACCTGAAGGTCTATATAGACAGGAAGTGACGAGGAATTCATGTGGCTGGGCTTAGAGCCAATGAGAAGGCAGAACAGGAAGGCAATAAAAGAATAGGTCAGGCAGGAAAAAGCTCTCTCTGTGGAAGCTATTGCTGGTGATAAGCTAAGGTTAGTCATGGCTATTCAATCTGATCTCTTCGGCTATTACCTCTGTATTTGGCTTTGTGTTTCTTATTTAATAAATCTGTTTAGAAATTCATCTACACCTAACCTGCAGGGATCAAGAAAGATGATTAATTGACAAAAAGAATAACAAGCCAGGCACCAGGGAATAGGACTAGAAAGCACATGTCTGAAAGGAAACAGTGCCTATTAGAACAAGCGTAGCAGGGTAATTTTAAATTCCATGGGGCCATATGGTAGGTATACTAATTTCAGAATGCAGGGCATTTGATGCTGAAGTTTGTCCTTCTGAATTCTTGTTCAGGGCTCTTAGCTGTTACCCAATAATAAACCTGTACCGTGGAGCACTGTATTCCATATTTCTAGTTTACTTGCCTCCCACTCATCCTCCAGCTTTGTCTTTGAATGAACGTTTTTACATACTAAGTTAATTCATATTTCTTTAGCTATTGCTGATATCCTTCTAGTCAGTACTATTTTAGTCTAATACCATCATGTAAAATCTGTTGAGTTTATGATCTCAGCCTCACCTGATGATGTTTTAAATATCTGATCTAAATGTTTCCTTATCTCTGAGACTTTCTTGAATTGTATTATCTTATTTCATGTATAGTAGGAATAAGAAAATTCGGGAAACAGTTGATCAGATTATAGTGCAACGAATGTCAATAAAAACATGGAGTTCAATGTTTGCAGGGCATTACCTAAGATCACTGTAAGTAATGTATTAAATCAAACACAAGTGAATTATTAAACAATCCAATGTCATTATTTATATTTTAATTATGTATTAATACTGTGACATTGGATTATACTATATATTTTTTCTTCTAATAATCAACACTAATTCCAAGTTTCCTAAAACTATAATAATGAATCTTAATAAAAGCCATTTTAGAGGGGACATATATGACTATTTTATACATATATATGTGTATGTATACTTGTATACATATATACTTCATAAATATATGTTTATATATAAACTATATATAAAAGATAAGCTTTGTAACTCTCCACATTGTTTTGTTTTCATTTTATTCACTTCTGTCAGAAAAAAAATCCCACAAAACAGAATCTAACCTTTCAAATCTTCTTGCTAAAGGATAAAAGTCATGGCATAGATTATATTACTGACTTGGTAAATAAAACTGATCTCTTTAGAGTGTAATTTTCAAATGCTTTGGTGGTTTCATAGTACCTTCAATAAGTATCTTTGCTAAAGAGAGAAAAATTGATTTTCCAATATTTGTCGAGCTGTTTACACAGAGTCAAGAACCATTTGAAAGAAGCAGTAATGGGGAAAATCTGAAGAGATGTGGGAGAGAGAAGGGCACCTTATTTCACCTGGGAACTGTTTTGAACAGGATTAGTGGTACATAGAATCACATCTTTCTTAAAATTTTAAATAGAGATAGAATGTAAAAGAGTAAAGCCAAACTGTCAAAATAAGATTAGAAATTATTTGCCAATAGTTTTTATCCTTGTCAATAAAAAAGAAATGTTAAAAAATATTTGTACTTATTCCAAATTATAAGTTCATAACTTCGTTATCAGTAAATGAATACAATATTTCTGATGCTTGCAGATTATTGGCTACTTTAACATTTCTCCATTTTTCATCTAATCCACTTTTTTTCTGAATAAATGAACCTTCCTTTTGTCTACATAGTGAAGTGGTTAATGTCACTGGTTTGAGTTATTCAAGACTCAATTTGAGTATATCTCTTGTTATACGTAGATATAATTTTAATTTTCATTTAAAATATTGATATACATACACTATTTGTTAATGTTCTAGCAACTATAAGCATGATAAACATTCAGTATATGTCCAAAATGATTAATATGATGGTAATAGTTATAAGTAGTCATGCATTTATTAAAATGTAGACTTTGACCCATTATTATGACATTATGACATAAAATTAAAGTGTAAGTATCTGATGTGTGTAATTGTTTGCTTAATAATGAATATATTCATTACATATTAAAAACAATGATATTGTCACTTTCTGAACTATGTGCTAGATAATGTTTTAAGATATCCAAAATGTTGAATCAATTCATTATCGCAAACATTAAGGAAATTGTTAGCCTGTGTTTACCAATGGACAACCTAAGACAGGAAGAACTTAGGCAGTTTACTGTACTTCAAAGATTTATATGTAGGATACTGTGAGTGTGAATTGCACTATGTGGCTTCCAGCATCGACATTCTTAAGTGCTATACTCTATTGCTTTCCATGGAACAATTTGAACTTTGAATGCATGAGATTTGTATCTGAAGAAAGCAGTAGCATTGTTGCAAGCAAATAATATGTTATCAAAACCAAAAATACATTTGCAATTGCCAAAAAAAACAACACATTTTTCCCCAAATATGAAAGATAAAATCTAACCTAAAATGGATGCCAAGAAGAGGAAGGTGCCTGCTACCAAGGCAGATTATTTGAGTTCAAACCCAACAACATACATGGTAAAAGCAGAGAACCTATGCTTAAAAGTTGTCCACTGACTTCCATGTGTATGTAATTTCACACAGGTGTACACACAGACACACACAGACACACAGACACACACACACACACACACACATACACACACTAAAATTGTAATAGCAAGTTAAAGCATTAGAAAAATGATTAAAGATAGCTACATTTTAAATTGTTTAATACCAATAAAAGAAACAGAGGAAGATATAAACCTGGTAATTATTATGTATTTGAGACTAAAATAATGTTAATTTTCTGTGCCGTTCAAAGTTGGTAATAGATTCTCTGCAGTATTTTCAAAAGGAACTTCAAAACTAAATCCAAAATTTGTGTAAACACAAACACACACACACACACACACACACACACACACACACACACACACACACACAATCTAGAATAGAAAGAACAAAGTGGAACTAAGAACTATTTTCCAGTAGGTTATCAAGATAAAATCAGGCATATCAACTAGCAGAAAAGAAAGAACCTGGAAGTACACAATGCCTCCATAGACAACCATTTTTCAACATAATACATGGAAAGAGAAGCAATCTTTTAAATAATTTTTTCTTGGAAATAAGATATCTAATTGCTAAACAGTGGAATTAGGCATAGCTTTATTAAAAAATTCACTTTAGGTCAGACTGAAGGCTTTTATATAAAATACATATTTATTAAAATAGATTTTCATCTCTTTTCCTTTCCCTTTCTTCCCTATTCATATAAAGATGGATAAAATTACTAATTATAATTAAGAATACAGATATTTTAAAATAAAAAAATCACCAAATTCCATTTAATAACGTTAGCAAAACAGTTTTCACAACCATTCAACATCAGTGTTCTGTAAGTGTGTGACAGGTTGTTTTCCTGTGTCCTCCAACCATAAATCTATCCTGTTTATTCTCATTCAAACAGAGTGACACTAGAAGAGAAAAACGAATGGCCTTATAGGAAAATAAAACAGACATGACAGATGCCATATGCTTTTCTCCCCCATAACTTTTTGTGAGTATATTTCAAAATGTGGAAACATTTCACAAGTGGCCTTGCATTTCAAGAAAATGTATAATAAATTAAAATTAACACCCAGTGAGCTATTAAAATCCTACAAAAATAAATTAATAATACAGAGGAGTAAGACATAAAAAAATCCCCACACTGAATAAGGAAAATATATACACAAAAGTAGAGCAAAGAGAAGAATAAGTCATTTCATACCCATACGAGCCTTAAAAATAATCTTTTCTCATGGATCATCATTGCTTACCACTCCTTCTTTTAACATAAGTTATTCTGTAACAAGTCCAAGTACTCAAATTTTATATTGAAGGAATTCTGGTGAAGTTTGTTAATTGTAGGCATCAGTAGTACATAAATGAAATACCATTACTTTGCACAAAATTTTTTTTAATGTTATTTAATGAGTTAGTCAACAGAAGAGAATATATTTGGTTCATTTTATGAAGCTGATGTTATCTCATTACTTAAAATAGGAAACCACATTTAGAAATATAACCTATGATCATTTCATTAATATAGAAACAAAAGTAAAACATAAAGTGACAAATATGAGTGTGTTTGTTTGAGAGAAAGAGAATGTGTGTGTGTGTGTGTGTGTGTGTGTGTATGTGTGTGTGTGTGTAGCTTTTCATATTATTTCAAAAGAATGCTTGTTTTTATACCATACAACTCTAGGTTTGAAGGTTGATATAGCTCACATTTAGCTATGTTAAAACATAAAATGTAACATGATAATAGGAGATATTTGGAGTAATATATATTATTTGATGGCATTAAATAACCATGCTGGAGAAAGTTTCTCATAGAATAAAGGGGATTGAGCAGGACTTCCACCATTTGAAAGGAAAGGTATTTATGTAAAGAACACAAATAACATATCATTAATGCAAAAATCTTAATGTTTTTTCTCTGATGGGATACATGGAGAAGAATATATAATCTCACACTGATTACTTAACATAAGTAGTTGTTTTAACAAGATAAATAAATTAAGAGGTATAATTTCTGTCATTCAATGGGCAAAGTTCTTGTTGACCAAGCATAAGGACAGAATTCGGAAGCCCAGCATCCCTGTAAAAGCAGGGTTCCTCAGCTTGATCCTGTGAATTCAGTCTTTAGGGGATACATTCTGGGTAATTCCAGAGGTTCATTGACCTGAAAGTCTAGGATTAGCTGAGGTTCAGTGAGAGTCATTTTCTCAAATAAATAAATAAATAAATTAAATAAGATTGAGATTGATAGAGGAAGATACTCACCATCAATCTGTGGCTTCTGTACATATAACCACATATGTACAAGAATATGTCACACACAGATGCATAAAAATATATAATTAAAAAATATTGAAGCTGGGCGGTGGTGGCGCACGCCTTTAATCCCAGCTCTCGGGAGGCAGAGGCAGGCAGATCTCTGTGAGTTCAAGGCCAGCCTGGGCTACCAAGTGAGTCCCAGGAAAGGCGCAAAGCTACACAGAGAAACCCTGTCTCGAAAAACCAAAAAAAAAAAAAAAAAAAAAAAAAAAAAAAAAAAAAAAAAAAAAAAAAAAAAAAAAAAAAGAAATATTGATTGCCAAGGAAACACCAACTATTACTATTTTTTTCATGTATTGTCTATGAAGAATTTCCTAAACATAATCTAGATAGAGTAAGGCCATGGTAGTCCAGAGACTCTTGCAGCCTGATTGACTAGCATCCAGAGTTCTTCTTTATTTATACAGAATTCACTAACCAGGCATACATCATGTTGTTCCAAAATATAGAGCATATCATTTTTGGTTTTGGACATGTGTTTTACTTCCTCTTGCTTATCTTTTAGTGATCATAAATAAACTGTGACAGAACAGAGTTATTTTTTCCAATCATCTTTCCATCATTCATAAACAGAGCTATCACTTTTAATAATTAACCCAAAACCCAATTTTTAAGAATCTAGACGCATATGACAACCTGTCCTCAGGCTGGTAGCTTTGGTGGCTACAAGGACATTAGACCAAAACAAAATTTCCAAGCCAGAGCTGAACCTATTGCCATGTCCCAAGTCTTTATGTTCAGAGTGCCCAGGAAAAATCCTCAGTTTAAAGCTGCTGCACTTATTATTCAAATTCTGGCATAATACAAATTTTATATTTTATATCTTTATAGAATTTGTCTATATGTCTAATCCTAGCATTCTGTTGTTCCGTAGTCATATAACACCACAGTGGATCTACATGTCCTAACCTTTCTAAGAAAGGGAGGTCCTGACATCTCATTCTTTTATCCTCCTGAGTGAGGTAACCCAGTCTCAGAAGGACAAACATTGTATGTACTCACTCATAAGTGGATACCAGATGTGAGGGAAGGGATGGCCAGGCTTCAACTCACAGCTCCAGAGAGGCTAGCTAACAGGGAAAGACCCTAGGAGGGACACATGAATGGCCCAGAGAAGGAGAAATGGATGAGATCTACATGAGCAGACTGGGAGTGGGGGGGTGGCAGAGGGCAAGGAGTGTGGGATGAGAATATAGGGGAATGGGAGGGTCGAGCTGGAACAGGAACAGAGTGGGAGGGCAGTGAAGGAGATAACATGATAGATAAGGACATCATGGAAATAGGAAGAGGCAGGGTGCCTGAGCGGCTCTCAGGAATCCACAAGGATCTCACCTGAGAGTGCTGGCGGTTGTCTAGAGGATGCCTGGACTGGTCTACATTGCTGAACAGTATAGTGAATACCCTAACCGACATCATGAGCCTTTGTCCAATGACTTATGGAGGTAGATGCAGAAATCCACAGCCAGGCACCAAGCTGAGCTCTGGGAATCCAATTGACAAGAGAGAGGAGGGATTCTGCAGGCAGGGGACATAGAGATGGGAAGACATGCAAAGATGACTGGCCACACTGGTGGAAGCCCATGAACTGTGGACTGATGGCTGTGGAGCCACCATGGGACTGCACTAGGCCCTCTGGATATGGAAGATGGTTGTTTGGCTCAAACTGTTTGGGAGGCACCCAGATAGGGAGATCGGCATCTGTCCCTGATGCATGGGCAGGCTTTTGCGAGCCCAGTGCAGGTGGTGTGACACCTTGCACAGCCTTTGTGCAGTGGGAAGGGGCTTGAACCTGCCTAGGCTCACTGTGTTGGGCTCTGCTGACTCCCCATGGAAGACCTTGATTTGGAGGATGTGGGAATGTGGGGTGGATTGGGAGGAAGGGCTGGGGGTTGGGAAGAGGGAAGAGATGGGATCTGTAGGTGGTGTTTAGAGTGAGTGAAAAATTTCTTAATAAAGAAAATTGAAAAAATACTAGTTTTATTAATTATTTAATAATTTCATATAATACATTTTGAACATATTTATCTCTCCTCCCCAACCTTCCCATAATCAGCATCAAATCACTTTCCTTCAAACTATGAGTATCTCCACACCTGGCCAAGGTCCAGTGTGTTTGTGTTGCAAAAATAGTCTTGGGATTGAGAACTGTCCTGATACGTGGTTGCACTTACCAGGGCTCACATCACTAAAGAAATCTGAGTCTCCTTCTAGCAGCTATGAAATGACAATAGTTCCTCAGCTAGTAGTGGGATTTCATGTCCACCCCTGCCCCTAAAATGGGATTTCTGTCTGGATTGAGCTTGTACAGGTGTTGTGCACATTGTTAGGATCATTGTGAGTTCACTCTTGCAACTTCTCTCCTTGCTGATATGATATAGCACCTCTGCGTCTTGCAACTTTCCAACCTTTTCTTCTGAAGAAGACCCTTAAGTCTTCGTGGATAGGCATAATGTTTATATCCTGTTTAGGACTGAACATTCCACCATATATTATTCTCTGCACTCTGACCAGTTGAGGGGTTCAGTTTTAATTGCCATCTACCGCTAGAAGATGCCTTTTACCTGTGGGTATACCAACAAATCATTAGGAGTTTTAACACTATTTCCATCTAGCAAAATAACATTTATTTTATAGGATCGATGACATTGTAGGCGTTAGACACAGATGCTTGCTACCTTGTACAGGTATGTGTCCCATCTTATGGAGTGGACCTGAGATATAACCAGACCATGAATAGTTACTACCATAATATTCATACCACTACTACAGCAGTGATTGTATCTTGTTAGATCAGTGATTGTTGTTGTTGGCAGGGTTCACAGATGGGTTAATAAATGATTATTTTTCCTCATTAGCAGGAAAAGCACCTTCTAGTACCACAAAAGCTAGACTGTAGGCATGAAGTTTCCAGGTGTGTACCGGCTTGATTTCTCCGTGTTCTGTTACTTAAGTAAGCAGTAAGATCCTACCATCAATATTTGGAGAGTAGCCAGTGTAAGTGAGAGTAGCACATAATACTGGGTGATGTTTTAATATTTGTGACATAATTGGCTAGCTATCTAAAAAGAAAGAGTCTGATCACCAGGGATTTATTTACTATCATAAGGCATCAAGTTGAGGTATTGCTTCCTCCATTGTTAGTTAACACCTTTAAATTTCTTTTAAAAAATAATTCTGAAAGTATATTTTTTTTTATAAAACTTTATAGTGTTAGGTTTTCTGTATGTCTTTTAAAAAGATTTTAGTGTTAGTTGTCTCTTCTGTATTTCTTTCTCTAACTTGCTCATCAGATAGCACCTCAATTTGGCTCTTTCCTGTTCCATTACTCCTTTAATAAGCATATTAGCTTAATATTATGATAGTTTATTTCCTATTCCTTCAAAATCCACTGTTGCCCATTAAGACCTCCTAGGGCTACTTCCTAAATTCCTGACCTCTATGTGTATTCCTGCAGGAAAACATATCTGACAAGTCAAAGCTAATATCCACAGCTGGAAGAAAATTTGCAACATTTATCTTTCGGTATTTGATTTTCCTCATTCAGAAAGATGGAATCCAGCTCTATACATTTACCTGTTGATTTCTTAATTTTTGTTTTTTTATCAGCTGAATAATGTGTCATTGTGCAAATGTAACATATTTTAGTTTTCTATTCATTAAATGATGGGCACCTAAAGTGTTTTTCATTTCCTAACTAGTGTGACTCTAACAGCAAGTAGAATTGTAATAAGATAGAATATCATTTGGGTATGTACAAAAGAGTGGCAAGAGTCATGGGGTAGATTAACTTTAAGGTTTTTTTTTAAAACCTTCACACTGTTTCCCATATATGTAGTACCTATATCAGTCTGCAGTCCTACCAGCTGTTTGTGTTTCTCCTTCCCCACATCCATTACAGCATCTGTTGTCTTTTGTGTCTTTATCTTGGCTATAAGATAAAGTGAAATCTTAAAGTAGCTTTAATTTTCATTCTCCTGATGGATAAAGATGGCTATATTGATCAGCCATTATATGTCTTCTTATAAGAACTCTCTGTTTAGATACATCTTTTTGTGGGTTGTTTGGTTGGGTGTTTTTTTTTTTTTAATTTTTTTTTTTTTTTTTTTTTTTTAGCATAATCTCTCTACTTGGCCGTGGCTGTCTTGGAAATCGTGAACTGGCTATATAGACTAGGCTGGCCATGAACTCAGAGATCTACCTACCTCTTTCTCTCTAGTGCTAGGATTAAAGGTGGTCACAACCACACGTGATATCTTTTTGCATTCTTTATGTATTCAAGGTATTAACTCTCTATCATATCTATATCTAGTAAATGGTTTTCATACTCTCTAGGCTTCCTCTTTACCCCAGTAATGGTTTCCTCTGATGTAAAGAAGATTCTGAGTTTCATGGAATTCCATATGTCACTTATTGGTTTTAATGCCTCTGCTACAAGGATCCTCTTCAGAAAAACATAAGCGTAATCTCCAACTTTTTCCTCTATCAGATTCAGGTTATAAGCTCTTATGTTTAGGTTCTTGGTCCACTTGGGGTTCAGTGCACAGAGTGAGGAATAAGAGTCCGTTTTCATTCTTCTACATGTTGGTATCCATTGTGACCAGTACAATTGGTTGAATTCTGTATTTTCTCCTATGTATATTTTGTAATTGTTTATATTTTAATATATATTTATGACACCTTTATGAAAAATCAGGTTGCTATAGCTGTATAGTTTATATCTTGAAATCTCTATTCTGTGTCATTTATGTATTTTTTGTTTTGTTTTGTTTGTCTGTTCTTTTTGCCAGTACAATCTAATTTTATTGTTATGGTTCTATGACTTGAAATCATGCAAGTTAATAACTCCAGCATTACTCATTTTGCTTATAACTATTTTGGCTATGTGTGATGACTGTTCTTAGTCATCAACTTGACCACATCCGGAAGTAAGTAGAACCCAAAAATGGAGGTCACACCTCTGAGGGATTTTGCTTAATTTGAAGTGGGAAGATCTACTTCTAATTTGGATCTTTGAGGTAGGAAGACACACATTTAACAAACATCTAATCTGAGCCAGTCTCTCTAATGGAAGCTTTTGCTCTTTGTCTGTTTGCTCTCACCTGGCTAACAAGTCCATTCCCTCTCTGGCATTAGAGCCTGCTTCTTTGAGATTCCTGCATAAACTGAATACCAGCTGAGACATCCAGCTTCATGGACTTAGCAACTACTAGATCCTTGGAGTTTCCATTAATAGTCAGCCATTGTTGGATTAGATGTACCACAGGTTATAAATTATTCTAATTCTATAAGTTCTTTTACTCTGGAAAACCCTGACTAAGACAATGTATGAAAATTTTGCAGTTCCCTGTGAATTCTAACCTGAATCCTAGATCTGTGGAGGTCTTGGACACTGGCACAGAACTAAAACAGACAAGTGCTCCTTATAACATGCATCATGGTTAGAGAGAAGTTGACAGAGAAAAATCAAATACTTTCTTTTTGTTAGGATTTTTTTCTACATATAACTGCAGCATGTTCTGTCTAACATTAACAGAAAACATAAATGAAAAAAATAATCCTAATGCAAAAATTGTTGACATTCTTTGATTCATTTTAAGAATTAAACATTTTTTTCACATTTCCCAGCTATTGCATGCTTATAAATATTTAGCACAAAAATTCTCAAAGAATATTGTGTATCTGAAGAGGGATTACTGTTTCCTTTTTAGATCTTTATGATTCGTGTTTTCTTTTGATTCAGTCATGTAAGCATTTGCCACACCGCAAACATTTAATGCACATTTTACTTTCTCATTATGATGATAGTTGATTTTGCAAATTATTGAATTGGAAGCCACTCATCTAAAGAGAGATCATCTGTGCATTAATCAACATAACTTCATTTTACTGCCATGGATACACATGAGTAAGAGAAGTGATTATGGTCAGTGTTATTAAACAGATGGCAGGGAATTTCCCCTTTACTCTCTGTAACTCAAAAGGAATGTTCTTTCCTATTCTGAGTCAAAATTAAATTTTACCTAAAGAACAATTAAGTCAATTTCATGTTTTCCCACTTTCCTTTTTCTATTTATTTATTAATTTTTATCATTCATTTTACATACTAACCACAGATCCCCCCTCATCCTTCTTCCCTCTCCCTCCCCTACCTTTCCCCCTACCCCTCATACCCTCCTCCAACAGGGTAAGTTCTCCCAAGGGGAGACAAGTCTCATTATTTCAGTTGAGGCAGGACCAAGCCCCTCCCTGCTTTATCATGTGTGAGAAAGGTGTCCAATTATAGGTAATAGGATTCAGAAAGATGATTCATGCACCAGGGATAGATCCTGATCACACTGCCTGGGACCCCTCAAAGAGTCCCAGGTACACAACTGTCTCCTGTATGCAGAGGGTCTAGTCCGGTCCCAGGCAGGTTCCACAGCTGTTGGTCAGTCTAACGTTCGTAAGTTCCTTTGAGCTTGGTTCCGTTGTCTCCGTCGATTTCCCCATCATTATCTTGACCCCTCTTGCTCATGTGATCCTTCTTTCCTCTCTTCAATTGGACTCGTGGAGCTTGGCCTGGTGCATGGTTGTGGAACTCTGCATTTGCTTCAATCATACAGGATGAAGGCTCTATGATGACAGGGTCTTCATCAATTTGATTACCAGAGTAGGCCAGTACTGGCACCCTCACCACTGTTGCTAGTAGTCTCATCTGGGGTCACCCTTGTGGATTCCTGGGAATTTCCCTAGCACCAAGTTTCTCCCTTACCCACTTTCAATCAGGATGTAAAGCCTTTGCGATGACTAACATCCCATACCTACTTGTCAGAATCACTGGAGTAGCTCCACATCTGAAGATAATCATGGACACAAGTCTGATAAAAGATCTATATTTGTCAGATCTTAAATATTTCATCTTAGGGCATTTCAAGTGTGGGAGACCAGCAGGAGTGTGGTCCACCAGGGGAGTGAATATAATACAATTTAGAGGGATCACTCCAAAATTTTAACTACAGAAATGAAGCTAAACGGATTTTAAAATTCCAAGGTTTCATAATTACTTAGAGAGTGAAGAAACACCTGTGAATTAAATCTTTCCCAGTGTCCTTCTCTAGAGTACATGGTGGTACAATATATATTGCATGGTACCATGCAGGGTAGTTGGAGAGGCTCCCCATGAATAGTGTACAGAAACTCTGCTAAATACTGAGTTATGGGCATTTCTGATCTTTTAGTTATTTTTGGTGTATACACAAGCAATGAGCTGAAATTTGTATAAAGCAAATTAAAGAGAATGTGATTCAAAGGGACAGAAAACACAATGTAGTATTTAACTGAAATTTTTCAAATATTTCACAGAAGAAGGTAACGTTGTTTAACAGAAAAGAAGAATCTGAAATAAAAAGAAGAAAATTAGCATATTAAAAGTCACATGTTTCACAGTTTTATAAATAGATCTACCTGTGACAAACTTTCTGTTTAAAGCTTTTGTTAACGACAATAGAATAGATTAATGCATATATACTTTCTTAGAAGGGTAAATATTATGAAAACTTAAAATGTGTTCTATATTAAAATTCCAATTACTTTTCATATTGTGTTGATATATTCAGTGTCCTTTATTATGGAAACTTTCTCATGAAGCAAATATATATAGTGCTGATGTGACTGTTTAAGATCTGGGCATCAGACTACCTTTGGCTGATAACTAAATTAATTCACTCCTTAAGAAATCACTAAGATATTATTCTTCTTGACCTGACAATAACTACAATTCTATGTCATTTAATTTTCTTTGAAAATTTCCCTTCTAAGTTTATTCATTGATTGTAATGACATATAATATGTCCTAATTTAGCTTTTTTTCTCATAAATTTATTAACCTAATTTCTATATTGTACATTTTTCACAGTGATTTTTCAATTGAATTAAATAAAATTAACTAACAGCCTTCACTTTTGATGCTTTGCTATTATTTTTTAAATTTCCATGTTTACATATTTGAATTTTTCTTCACAGCATTTTTGTTTCATCACATATTCACTTAAGGTTTTATACATTTAAATAACAATGTTTGGTCTTGAGTTAGCAAAGTGCACTGTTTCCTATATTCCCTGTTGTGGCTGGGATCATCTATTCTACCTAGTATCCTTTGTTCACTTAAATATTATTTTGCTTTGTAAATCTATATAAAATCTAGGATTTACAAATGATAGAAACCACATGATCCACTGCATTCATATTTTAGAGTAGTTTAGAATTTGTATGTCTCTAGAGGTGTGTGAACATACATGGGTGGGTCTTCATTTATATTTTGATGTTTATTTTTAAAGCTAGTTAATGACAGCATTCTAAACTAGACACAAAATTCACCACACTGACAGTACGTATGTCTGGCATTATCAATAGTGAAAACATATTAGATTGTACATAGTTTTTAAATTATATTGATATTATTTACTGACCCTGTATAGATGAATGTTGAATTTTAAAATTCCTTATAATGATTATCCTTTAAAATTTCCAAATTTAAATGGAGTTGGGGTTTTCTTTTGATACAGGGGCCATGATTTAGGTAATATCTGTGATAATTTTGCTGCATGTACCTGTTTATGTGTAATTTCATGCAATATAGAATCCTAATTAAAAATTGTTTTATCAGGAGCTACCATGACTACAGCGTGTGCTGGTCATCCTGCTGGGAAGGGGTGCGTGACCAATGGCACTACCCAATGGCTGCAAACAACTGGTCATGGGTCATGCCCAACGACCTTTGGAGAGAATGGCATCAACAACAGAGAGATGTACAGTGGCCTGGACCTCCAGAGGATCCTGCCCCCGCCCTAACCCCACAGATACACTACCAAGCTGCAAGATTATGCTGACTATAGACAACAGCTGGATATCCCGGATGAGTCTCAGTGATGCGCCAATATTTATGGTACTTCAGAGATCAGAAAACTGAGACCAATGATTTCTTTCAAAGAATATGATCCTCTAGGGTCTTTGCTGCCCCAGGAGGCCATGTTGTTATCTGTGATCCTAGCTACAGCCTGGAGACATGCTGGTGTTCGTGGTCCATGCTGTCGCCCCAGGCAGTGTTGATCCCCAAAGTCAATATGGATGTCCATGGTATGTGCTGCTGCCAAGGCCATGTCGATGTCCGTGGCCAGTGTTACCACTGTGGAAGTCAGGTGGACGCCTATGATCTGTGCTACTGTTGGAGGCCGGCCATGTTGATACCCGAGGGTCCATGTTGCTATGTTGTTGCCAGGGACCATGTTTATGTGTGTAGCCTTCGCTGCTACCTGAGCTGTGTTAAGGTCTGAGGTCTGTGCTGCTACTGAACGTCATCTTGGTTTCTGTGGTCCTCTTTCTTCTGGGGAGCTGTATGAATGTCTGTGACCTGTGTTACTTCAGAAGACCATATGAATCCCTGGTCTGTGCTGCCACCTGAAACCATGTTGACATCCATGGACCAGTATTGTTACTGCTGGGGGCCCTGTCAAGGTGTGTTTGTGGCATGTGCAGCTGCCTGAGGCCATGCTGATATCCATGGTCCATGTTTCTACCAAAGGTTGTGTTGATGTGTTCGTCCTGTGCTACTTCTGGAAATCATGTTGATATCCATGGCATGTGCTGCCTCCATGGGAGGATGTGTCCGTGGTCCATGCTGCCTCTGAGGGCTGTGTTGATGTCCTTGGTTTAATGGGCTGCAAGAGGCTGTGTGGAACCCCATGATGCCTGCTATGTGTAAAGGGCAAGTGATCTTCCTTAGTTGTAGTATTGATGACTGCAGATTCACAGTTGAGAATGAGAAACATACAAGGCTTCTGGGACCCATCCTCTCCTCCACAAAAAAAGAGTCTTGACTAGAAATTATTAAGAGAACTCTTTTTTTAAAGAAGTTAACCTTTAGAGCTGATGACTGTCAGTTTTTATTTATTTGTTTATTTATTTTAAATTTTATAATTAATTCAATTTTACATATTAGTCATGGATTCCCCTGTCCTCCTCCGTCCTCCACTCCCCCCAGTCCACCCCCATTCCCATCTCCTCCAGGGCAAGGACTCCCATGGGGATTCAGCTCAGCCTGGTAGATTCAGTGGAGGCAAATCCAGTTCCCTCCTCCCTTCACCCAGGCTGAGCAAAGTGTCCCAGCATAGGCCCCAGCCTCCAAAAAGCCAGCTCATGCACTAAGGACAGGTGCAGGCTCCACTGCCTGGGGGGCCACCCAAACAGTTCAAGCTAATCGACTGTCTCACTTATCAGAGGGCCTGGTCCAGTTTCCACGGGGGTTCCTCAGCTATTGGTTCACAGTTCATGTGTTTCCACTAGTTTGGCTATTTGTCCCTGTGCTTTTTCCAATCATGGTCTCAACATCTTTCGCTCATACAATCCCTCCTCTCTCTCGCCGATTGGAGAACTCTTATTTAAAGATGTGAACATTATTCTGAAGTGCAGCACTTCACAGTTGATAGCTTCTGGAGGGGTCAGAGGAGGGAAAGGATTCAGCTTTCTTTAAGGGGCTGGCCACCAGGAGTTTGATCAGGCTCCAGTGAGTACATAGGCAACACAAATTGGACTTGTTATTTTTTTTCTTTTCTTCTTCTTTTCTTTGGAGGAGGTTACAAGGGAGAAGTGGGGTGAACCTGAGAGTACTGGGAAGTGAACATGATCGGGGTGCATTTTGTGAAACTCCCAATCTATAAGATTACTATGTTGGAAAAAATAAATAATTATCAAATATGAAAAAAAAACTTTGAAAATACAGTTTCATTACTTTGGGTATCAAATATATAGCTTCCTATCTGGGCAATTAAGGGTCGGAATAAATGTAACCATTTTAAGACAGTAACTTGAGAAAATTCAAAGTGAATACTGATGTAAAGATGCTCAACTTACAGTATGAACAGAGAGAATCTTTGGTGTTCTTGCCTCATATCTTCATGTTCCACAACTTGGTTATCTTGTTAAGTTTAAAAGATCTTAAGAAGATCTGTTCACAAACACAAGCAAGGGTGTTGCAGAGAATTGACTTGATTTGGGTCACATGGCAGGTAAAAGCACTGGAGCAGCAAACAGGGAAAAGCAGGAATTTACTTTTCTTTATCTGATCCTTCTGTTATCTGTTATCAGTGTAGTAATGTACAGGTGACTAAACAGAAATATGAACTATGGATCATGTAATTGAAAGGTATACCATTAGGTAGAGCACATATAGGAGAGAAAATATGCATGTAAACAGACTCCTAAAAACATTCCATTAAAAAAAGAAAACACACATCTATTCTCTGGAAGTTGTTCATGTCAATGTGGGTAGAGAGACATGAAAGAATTCATAATCGGCTACATAATCTGGCAGAATTGCAAGCGACACACATATGCAAGGAAGACTTGATATGACTTGTTGAGTAAATCTGGCACTGGTTAGTACTGCAAAATGACAACTGATGTGATGTACATGCCAATCCATTTGTAGAGGGTAAAAGTTCGATTGCTTTAAAGTGACTAAGCATAACCTTTTATTTAGTACTGGATAACTTTGACTTCTGAACATACAACACTAACTTGTAGAAAGCTAAATTAAAAAAAATGAAATAGAAATAAAAATCAACTGAGCAGAAGTTTTATTGCTCATAAATCACGGGTAAGGGAGATTTCACAGATTAAAGTTATGAGACAGAATAGAGTATGACAAGGGGTGTGAGATTAGAGAATAGCATTATCAGAGTTGAGAGGGAAATGTGAGTGCTTGTGTAAACATACCACATCTTCATTTTCTTTTTTTGTTTGTTTTTTTTTTTTTTGAGGAGGAAGACAGAATGACAATGTGTTTATCAATATCTTCAAATTGCACAGTGGGCATCAATCAGCTTTTTAAAAATTTTTTTAACTTAAAACATATTGCTATAATTTCTTTGAAATTCACTCCAAATAGTAAGATACAGATATAAAAATGCAGAACTTAGAAAATATTATTTTGTTGTATGAAAAATTGTCTTTCTTATATTATGACAAAATAATTTATTTCTTTATTTTCAACAAAAACACATAATAAGAGATACCGAAATTCAGTAAGAACTTTTCTTAGATTTTTTTCCCATGAAATGTGTGTATGTATGTGTATGAACTTGAGCCCAGAGACATGTATGGGCTAAATAATCACTTCTCCACTAAGATACATCAAAATCCCCTTTTAAATTTTGAGACACTCTCTTGCTAAGTTACCCAGACTGGCAGGAAAGTTAAGGTTGCCCTGCTTTAGAGCCTTGAGTAGCTAGAATCACAATTATGTGCTGCCCTCCTGGGTTCCTGATGCTTTATACCTTAGATAAAATGGAGATACACAAGTATCTCTGAGCGACACATCTTCAATAAAGAACAGATGTTCCCATAGTTGACAGATCTAATGTGAATATGGTCTCATCATCTATCTTCCTCATAATAAAGGACATCTAGTTTTTTTTTTTTTTGATGATATTTGATTAGGGTTATGTGAGATTTCTTTGACTCTTGTTTCAAGTTTTTTTTTTTTTTAATGGTAGGACCAAAAATGTAAAACATCCCGTGAAATTCCTGACTGTTAGTGCCTGCTTCAGAAGCTTTCTATTTCCAACTCTTTTAAACTACTAAAATTGAAATTAAACACTTGACATTGCTCTCATTTCCATGAATTTTATCACAGTAGATGCTGTAGATGTAACCAACCATCTTATCAAATAAGAAACACAGAAATAATGTAAAAGAGAAACCCGAGAGGTCAGAGCTCAGAGCTAAAATCTCACCCTTCCGCCTGCGGTGTCCCAGCTTCCCGAAAGACAGCTACTTCCTGTGTGTAAGTCGATTTTCCAGTCATTCTGCCTTCTCATTGGTTGTAAACCCAAACACGTGACTGCCTCGTCACTGTCTGAATGTACAGCCCCCTAGGTCTTAAAGGCATATGTCTCCAATGCTGGCTGTATCCCTGAACACACAGAGATCTATGGGATTAAAGGCATGTGCCACCACCGCCACACTCTGTCTATGGCTCTAATAGCTCTGACCCCCGGGCATCTTTATTTATTAACATACAATCAAAATCACATTTCAGTACAATTAGAATACCACCACAAGATGCTATGTGGATAATAAGCAGTTCGACATCTCAGGGCTAGAGTGTTTCTTTAATATGTCCACAGGCATGTATTTGATTTATTGAACTGCAGAAACAGAGAAATGTAGCTGGTATGTGGGTACACTCTTGTAATCCCAGCACTTAAGAGGGTCAAATAGGAAATACATGAGTTCAAACCAGCCTGTGCTACATAGTGAGACTGTGTTTTTAATTACAAACAAACAAACAAAAGCAAACAAAAGATGGAAACTACTTAAAAAATATCATAAAATAATTTAAATTTTCCAACTTTCAGGAAATAATCCATTTCTTAAAAGTTTTTTTTTTCCTTTTCTTTTCTGTATCTGACTGTGTGCCCTCAGTCTGACTTGTCATGCTCCCAATCTCTCTATTTCTCAGAAGGGATTTCATTTGTGCTCATTATTTCCAAACTCTGATAATTCAAAATTAACTTTATCACAGCTGAAACTACTTCCAAAATTTTGTTCATTTCTATCTATACTATGTTTTTTGTGCCCTAAAATCTCAGGGACTCCCCTTTTCTTCATTTCATGAATTCTGTCTGTGTTGTGGTATTTTCCTTCAAAGGATAGATGTGAAGCCATTATTCTCTCCAATATTCAAGCATCTCACCTTTTGGTATACAATTAACCACTTTGAACAAATGTAATAACACGGTGAACATATTAGAAATAATATGAACATTTTGTTCTCACTGAAAATTATGACTTCAGGTAGAAGTTTTTCTGTATTGTTATCATTTTTGTTACATTTAGGTGTGCTAAAAAATTTAAAGCAATATTTTGAAACCATGATATAATAGGAAATATTCATTGGTAAAGGCAAGAAATATATGCTGTGAGACACATATATTAAGGAACACAGGAAGAGATATTGTGAGATAAAAGAACATTTTCTAATTAGAAAATGATTTGACACATCCAGTCAATGATTGCAAAATCCAATGGCAATATTGGAGGATAATTTTTTCATCATCTATAAAACCAAACACTTCCTTACCACATGATCCACTAAGGGAATCTCTGCAAGCATCACTGCAGGCAAGGAAATGATCTGAATGAGGGGGTAGGCACGAACCTTGTTTCAGCCAAATCATCCAGTGCTGGCTCACATTTTGGAGTTTGACCCCAGAGCGGTTTATTTCAGACATAGTTAAATCTAGTGCAATTATGAAAAAAAATCCTAGTAACATATATTCCAATGTCATGTACACATTAAAACCTAACATGTAACCATATTGAAACCCTTTTTCTAAGTACATGTGACCTCTACCATGAAGATGGATTCTATATATCAAGGGTCTAGGATCTGGTGTGGTCTTTGACCAAGATAAAGTAGAGGTCAGCAAGCTCTAAAACACATGTAACATTTATCTCCCTTATTGACTGAGAAACAAAGGTGAATAGAGCTAAAAGTCTAGGGAGGGAGAGTCTAGGTTTAAATGCTCTGGGTGCTTTGGGTATGGCGTGGCCCTAGAAATAGCAAAGCCAAGGTCACCACATTATTTACAACGTCCACTCCCAGCCTTCTGGGTGGAAAACGCTTGAAGAGACAACCCTGTGTGAGTAACACTCCTGATTTCTCCAATGCTTGTCTATGATCACTTGTGCCCTCTACAATTCACCAATCACTTATTTTGGATTTATGGAAGACAGGTATAATTATGCCTGTACAAGGAAACTATTCATATGTGAGAAAAGAATAAAAATGTAATTGAGAGCAGATGTTTTGGGAAAAGAAAAGCAATGAAAACAATGAAGAAGAGTGATTGCCAGCATTAGGAAGGAGACAAGAAGCAAAAATCCAGATCTATACTCTCCCCCTTTTTCCTTTGATTGAAAATAGTTTTTTTTCATAAAATACATTATTATTATAGTTTCCCTTCACTCAACTCCTCTGAGATTCTCACCACCTGTCCTCCAACCGAAATCTACACCCTTCCTGTCTCTCCTTAGAATATAAACAGGCATCTAAATAATGAATATCATAACCAAAGATTCCAAAAAATAGGACAAAAATAATCAAACAGAAGAAAAGAGCCAAAGGAAAAGCTTGAGAAACACATAAAAACGCAGGGTAATTTATGTTTTTACATATAGGAATTCCATAAAAACATAAACCTACAAGTCATAATATGTATATATAAAGGACTTGTAAGGTTGACAAAACGTTATGAGACAAAGAACCTCCAGAGATGCCATTGAATTTGTTCTTTGTTGGCAGTCTAATGCTGGGCACGGGGACTTAAATCTAATCAGATATTGGTTGGTTACTCCCTCAAGCATTGTGCCACTATTACATTAGAGCATCTTATAGGCAAGAAACCATTGTAGATCTAAGAATTTTTGTCTGTTTGGGTGTTTATGTTTCTCCTTTGGTATCATGCACAGTAATTTCCAATACCTTAACACTCGCCAATAGGGATGATGGCTCTAGAGAGGCAACAGCTTGACTTCTCTCTGTTCAATAATTTGTACAGGTATTGTTTTCAGAAATAAGACCTTACCTTCAGTTTATGAAGAGCAATGAACCTTGGTAATAGCCTGAGTTGTTTGGGGGTTCCCATGCAACATTTTGGCCAACAGCTGGATTATATGTAGCCCATTCCAGTACAGTAAGCTTCACTTAGTGACAAGAAATGTCCAGTTGGGACTTTGTCTTCCCTGTCATTTGGCAATTTCATTTATATTGGAATATGTATATTGATATTGAAACATTTATATTGTAGCACAAATCCTAGTTGGTCTTAATAATAAAAACCTGGAGCCAGATATTGGGGCAAATGCTGAAAAATCAGAGAAGTAGAGCAGCCAGGCACTAGTTCTTACCTCTAGGAAATCCTCAGCAGAAAGCTCCTGTCTCCACCTTCCTAGTACTGGGATTAAAGGTGTGTGCCATCACAACCTGGCTCTGTTTCTCTCTTAGCCTGGATCAATCTTGTGTAGCCCAGGGTGGCCTTGAATTCATGGAGATTTGCCTGCCTCTGCCTCCCAAATGCTAGGATTAAAGGTGTGTGCCATTATTGCCTGGCCTCTATGGCTAGCTAGTGGCTTAACTCTGCATCTTGATCTTCAGGCAAGCTTTACTTATTAGATCACAAACAAAATATCACCACATTCATACATGTATATATTTTATACATAGTTTACATTTACGTAGGTTTACATAGGTTGATATTTGTCCCCTCAAATGGACCTCAGTTTTAATTGTCCCTCCTGTATTTTCCCTTTTGACCTCTCTTCCCTTCTTCTCCCTGTTTTATCCTCCTATATCTGACCCCATCTGTCCATAACTATCTATTCTTTCTCCCTTTCTTAAGGATGTCTATCTTTCCTCACAGCCTCTTACTCTATACCTACATTCTGTGGTTTTTTGGTTTTATGGATTGTATCTTATCAAAGACTTAACAAATGACAACATATAAGCAAAAACATACTGTATTTGTCTTTCTGATTCTGGGTTATTTCACTCAGGATAATTTTTTTCTAGCCCCATTCATTTACCTGTCAATTTCATTTTATTATTATTATTATTATTATTATTATTATTATTATTATTGTTGTTGTTCAGAAATCTTCTATTCATTTTTACATACCAACCACAGATCCCCACCCTCTTCCTGCCCCTCAGCCTCCCCCCAACCTACCCTCCATTCGTGGAGCTACCATAGACTGGACTAGGCCCTCTGGATATGTGAGACAGTTGTTTAGCTTGAACTGTTTTGGGGACCCACAGGCAAGGGGATCGGGATTGGTCCCTGGTGCATGAGTGGACTTTTTGGAGTTCATTTTGTTTTTTAATGGCTGAGTGTAGTATTCCATTGTTTAAAGGTGCCACATTTCTTTTATCCATTCATCCAGTGATGAAGATCTAGACGGTTTCCTTCTCTGGCTATTATGATTAAAGCAGCAATGACTATTGTTGAGCAAGTATCTTTGTAGTAGGATGGATCATCCTTTGGGTAGGGCAGTAAAATTGCTTAGCAGGACACTATAGTTTCAGGTACATGCCATTATACATCTGTTTAAATTTATAAAATATAAATTTAATATAAATCAGAATTAAACCTCTAAAGGTTTTCACCTCTTTTCCGCAATGATCTCTGAGACATAGGTCAAGAGATATATTATAAATTACTCTGTGATAAATAGACTCCTTAGCTCTGTGTTTTGATTAGCTGTGGCTTTCTGAAATGGTCTCCATCTGTTACAAAGAAATGTTTCCTTGATCATGAGATCATAAGACATAGTCTTCCCTATGCAAAAGCACACCAGTTATCAAATAACAAATGAATAGCCCTGAAATCATTCATACAAGTAAACTGTTATAAACTAAGTATGTTGTATTTATATAAATGGAAACAGAAAACATGCATTTGAAAAGAACCAAGGAGGTGTATATCAGAGGTCTTGGAAGAAAGAAAGAGGAAAAAAGAAGTGATGTAATTACAAAAAAAAATTAAATACCCAAAAAGCAAAGTCCAATGTAAATAATGGACTCTGATGATAGTATGTTGACATTGGTTCATTGATTATTTTAGATAATGTACCAATCTAGTGGAAAATGGGAGCAGAGAAGGCTGTATTTTTCTATAAAATTTTTGGTGAAACTGTGGTAAAAAATATGAAATAAATTTCAAATAACAAGTCAAAAATTTGCTGATGTGCAAATAGAAACTCAAAACTATTTAAGCCTAGAATACAAATCCTATCTATAACAGGATGGGGGAAATGGACATATGTGAAATAGCTCTCTTAGAAACAAAATCTGTGACTCAAATGGCTGCCCATAAGTTCAGAAAAGGCTTCTGTTGTCGTAGCTCTGAGTGACATGTTTTTAAACGTTCTTTAAATGGAAACATTGCTATATGAACTTCCTTTCCTTAAGCAATTGATTACTTCTAGTCTGTACCTTCTGAAAGCTAGACTTTTAGGAATCCATTACTTATACAACATGCCCTCATGAGGAACATTGTCATCTCATCAGAATGACTCATTTTGTATGTGATAAAATGCTGGGATATACCTGAAAATCCATGCTGTTGTAGAAAGCCTTCTCTCCAACAACCAAAGCCAGATCACATGACATCTTAGTGACAAGATAAGGTGGAACCCAGCATGCCTTCTGATTACCTTGGTGAATGATAATATCAGCTTTGAGTGTTGTTTAGCTTATGCAGTGGTACCTTCACCATTCATAGTTGGTTTCATTGAATGCTTTCTTCTGTTAGCACTTAGTCATATGTAATAGTAGTATGGAGGTTACATCTAATGATTATATCTGAAATCAAAAGACAAAGTAGATCTATCACTTACTACCATGACACAGAGCTCTACTAGGCAGCCTCTACTTGATAAGTAGACTTCACTGGCCATATTACACTGCATCTTAATACACAAGGATCTTAGTTAGTAGCAATTTTTATAATTTTGTAAGTTCTTATAATGTGGAGAAACACGTGTTTGCAGTTGAGAATTTTATTGACATGTTCACTTAAAGACTTAGCTCATTTTAGTATGTTTGGGTTTTTATTTATTTTAGGCATATGGGTATTTTGTCATCATATATGTTTGTGTATCATATGAATGCCTTGTACACTTTGAGGTCAGAATAGGATCTTTTGGTACTAGAGTTAAAGATAGTTGCAAGTGAGGTAGCATGTGAGTGCTAGGGATTGAACACAGGTCTTTTGAAATAGCCCTTAACCACTGAGCTATCTCTTCAGCCCAATTTATCTCGTTAGATTTGCTGAAGTTAAAAAATATTAAAAAACCACATTCACCAATCCATTAAGTCATTGACTTACAGATAAATTATTTTCAAAAATTTGACTATCTGGATTATCATTGCTCTCATATGACAAATGGGTAAATGTTACTAGAGACTCATTAAAATAGTAACTAGCATGTAACAATTTAGTTTTCATTTATTATTTATCTATTTGTTTATCTTCTGTACACATATACATAAACACCTGAGTCACAGTACAAGGTGGAGATAAGAGGACAAATTGCAAGAGTCAGTTCTGTCCTACCATGTAAATCTGTATGATCAAACTTAGGTTGTCAGGCTTAATGACATGCACCTGTACCCACTGGCTAGCTCTCTGGTATGACAAATGATTTAAATATTAATTCTGCCTGGTATCTTAGAAACAATTTGACTAAATGTTATGCTAGTAAAAATAATAAAATAAGTATGGAGTAATTAAAATGGTTGCTTATATATTTTAAAAATTATATAAATGCAAAGAAGAAAAATAATCTAATTGTAACTAAAATACAAAAGAAAGATGTTAATTGCATTTAAGAAGGCATACATTAAACCTTTATAGTAGTTTCAAAGACCAAATATGTTTTTGCTTGAAATAAAATGTAGCTCTGTATTAGCAAGTCAAGCCATATGTCTTACCTTTATAATGGTTTAAATGACTGATTATTTTCATAGGCATCAAAGTTATTTTTATTAAAATGCATTGTCTAGATTCTGTTTGCTGCAAATTCTTAACAAAATTAGAATAATATTATATTTACTGATAATTCAGTAAATGCGTACCCTGAAGACAGAATATGTATTATAGAGGAATCATTTTCCCTACCAGAATTTAACATTGATTGGGTTAAACTACTGATATGACTGAGAAAAGCAAGAATAGCATTTTGTAGGCAGAATAGCGGTCAGTTCAAGGAATTCATTGTATTATCTTTGGAATATGTATGTAAGTTTTACAACAAGTAGAGGATAATTGAAACCAGAAATAAGAGTAAGACTTATTTCACTTACAGAAATGAAGATATTTTCCTATTTTGTTTATTTTTATTTTTTATTTGTTCATTATTTATTGATGGATTTCCCTTGATTGAGATTCTTCTGAAGCTCAGATTACACTCAAACTCAATATTTAACAGAGGATATCCTTGGGATTTTTTTTCCTAAAATCTACAGAGAATAAAGTAAATTTTCTAGCATGCTATTTGGTACACAGAGAATACTTTGAATGGTCTCTAGAAATGCAGCACTATTTTTGTATGTTTGCTTTAAAAGCCACTGAATTTGTGGAAATCTGTTTAAGAAACAAGAAGAAATTAATAATATATATTTTTCATATATACAAATATATATATGCATATGAAGCAGTTGCAAAATATTTCCTTATCTATTTAGAAAACACAATGAATATAGAATACGTTAATTGGAAAAACTAAGAGAATATTGGAAATTTTAGAAAAAATAAAAACAAAGGACTAGAGATAACTCATATTAAATAAACAACATTTTCCTTGTTTACAAAATAAATGAAATCAGATATAAAAGAAAAGAAATTATAAACTTTATAGAAAGGACTGTAAAACAAATGAAACAAATAAAACCTTTAAACACATTCTTCACAATACTTTAAAGAGAGAAAAATGCAAATAATTGCTAATACCCAAGTCACAAAAGTGTTTAGTTTATTATACCAATAGTGTTTTAGTTAAAAAAAATATATAAGGCTATTTTTACATAAATGTATTGTGGTGTTTTGTGGCCCCATAGCCTCATCTATTTGTATGCTTAGTCAGCAGTGAGGGTAACTTTTTGATATAACTAGGATAAGGAGACATGACCTTTTTGGAGAAAGTGTGTCACTAGGGATGAGTTTTAAGGTTCCAAAAGCCATGGCATGGTCAGTCTTCTTCTCTCTGCCTGAGGATAGGGATGAGAATGTAGCTCTCAGCTATTATTCCAGCACCATTCAGGCCCACATGCACCCTACCATCCTCTCCACTATGATGATAATGAACTAGATCTCTAAAAGTGTAATTAAGGCCACAAGGAATGTTTTCTTTATAAGGGTTGCTTTGGTCATGGTGCCTTTGCATAGCAATAGAATGGTGACTAAGACATGAATGTAGGTTTCTCTGTGTCTGGTATGCATACATGCAGATGGAAGATTGTGGAGGTCAGAGTCATGTGGGTCCTCCAGGATCTAAAGTCTCAGCTGATTGAACGCTGACTGAGGTGGGTGCCCGAAACTGAAATGTGGTCTTCTGGAAGAACCCTTTTGTTTTTAAATGTTGCTCAATCTCTATATACACTTAACAATTTGTGTTTTTGTTTGTTTGTTTTGATGCGGTCATATTTAATAGCTCTGGCTGGCCTGGAACTTTGTATGTAGACCTGGATGCTCTTAAACTCCAAAATATAGCATGCCTTTGCATCCTTAGTGCTGGGATTAAAACCATGTGTCACAATGCCAGGTCATGTAACACTTCTTAAATTTAGCTAATTATTTTTACTAGACCTTTATATATTTGAAACTCACCATTATTTATATAATAGAGCAAAAACACTAATTTTTATTATTTTTTTGTTTTTTTGAGACAGGGTTTCTCTGTGTAGCTTTGCACCTTTCCTGAGACTCAGGCTGTAGCCCAGGCTGGCCTTGAACTCACAGAGATCCGTGTGACTCTGCCTCCCAAGTGCTGGGATTAAAGGCGTGTGCCACCACTGCCCGGCTGAAATCCTAATATTTTAAGTGGGGAAAAACTCAGGAATAAATTAAGATGGATGAGATAATCCATAAATTCCATTATTATAAGTAATTTGAAATAATTGTCCAGGACAATTATTACAATTATTTCAAGTTCACTTTTTTATTTTTACTAGATGTTTTTTATAATCATAACAGAGAATGAATCTCATTCCTGTCCCATTTCATGTGAGATGATGATAGACACTTTGCTTTAGCAATTTATTACTATTTAAAATTTTAATTAATTTGAAATATCCTACTTTTCTTTTCCTCTGAAAATATGTCCAGCCAAAGAATGTCATTATGGCTCAAAGTTCCAGGATATGATTCATCATTGTGGTGAAGTCATGGAAGCAGAAGCACATGAAAGAAAAAAGAAAACAAAAGCAACCACAACAAAAACAGTAGTATAATATAGCAAATAAATTATTTCAGAAATTCTAATACCAAATTTAAATGTTACCTGACCAATATTCATCTAAAATATTAATCTAGAAATTCATCCTGTGTTGAGTTGAAATATGCAGATTTCTGTTGGTTTAGTTTCTTCCTTCTCCTCCAGCTCCTCCTTCTCCTCTCCTTCTCTTTCTTTGGCATGGTGTCCTTAGGCATCCCTGATGGTACCGGAATGCAAAATCCTCCTGCCCTAGCCTCCTATGTTCTGGGATGACAGGTGTTGGACATCATCCCTAGTTGTCTGGTAATTTCTTAAAGAGCATAGGTTCCAATGATATCTAAGTAAAATTTCTAAGCCCATTTTATTGTTTCACTGACAAAAGAAAGTCCCATTTAAAAATCTGACATTGTGTCATGCTGTGGTGGCAGGCATATGCCTTTAATCCCAACACCTTGGAGGCAGAGGCAAGTGATTCTGTGAGTTTGAGGTCAGTCTATTATACAGAATGAGTTGCAGGACAGCTAGGACTACAAAGAAAACCTACCTAAAAAAATTTAAAAAGCCTAACATTGCTAGTTTTTACATTATGATTTGTGTCATTTGCAAATAGCGAAGCAAGCACAGAGATTGAATTGAGTCCTTTAATCAGCTCCAAAATCCTTGTTCTGTGTCTCCTTCTGTAACTTTAAGAAGTAAAACTTTAAAAATATCCCAATATTTGCCACAAGCACTCTAAACATAGTTTATTTTCATTAGCTCCTTATAAATTTGTGGCACCTGCAGTAACGACACCGTACAACTGAGCTGATGCTCTCCAATAAGGGCAAATAAATTGCAGAGGGAACACACTTGATAGAAGCATGATAGTTATTAGTAAATTATTCAGGAGAACATGTTCTTCCCAAAAGGACTACGTGAGTGCTGCTGAAACATTGCCATCCAGAAAACATAATGATCCTAATGAGTCAAATCCAAGACTCTTCAAGTCTCCTCAGATGGGCAGGTTAATTTTCTATGTAATTAGCTAATTGCTAAAGAATCCAAATCTCTCAGCTTACCAAAGACTTCACTGTGTTTCTAGTATCTTTAGATGCATTTTTAAATGAAAATTCAAGCATAAAGTATGTTCTTCCTGTCAACAGATTTTAAATACTGATACAACCTGTCAATACTTAAAGCTATGATGTAAATATTTTAGAGATAAGAACTTTAAATCTTCTGAGATTAGTTTTTAATTCCGTATATCTGATCTTACATAGATTTTTACACAATATCTAAAAATGATACCATATTCTTCCCAAAATGATATAAAATAACCCCGAGCAGATTCACATTTTAATGCGTTTAAAGGAACTAGACAAACACTCAAATAGCAAAAAGAAAAAAAAATAAGTAGTGCACATGTAAAAACCCAGTCTATAAAATGACTATATATGACTATATGTAGTTATAAAATGACTGAAAAAAAGTAAAAATAAAAGTGTTTGTTGGTCATAAACACTCTTTTCTTTCTTTATAAAATAAAAATCACCACTATTTCTTTGTCTATTTTTCTCATCAGACTGCTTTGTAAGGCCTTCATATCTCAGTCATGTGACATGGAAATGTAAATTCATCTATAGCATGAAATAACTTACAGGAGCATCAAATATTATTTGTTAAAATGTGAAGTTATGATATCAATAAAATAATTTGTATGCATTTAACTTACAATGAAAATATTAAATTTGTTATGTGTATTATAATATCTACATGCAGTGATTGCATACACAAAAAACAGACTGCTGAAATTTGCTTCAGTTTTTGAGCTTATATGCATAAGACTATAAAATTGAGAAATTTAAACTATAGGAAAACACACAAACAAACAAGGTACAATCATCAGTATGTTAGCAGCATTTGACAGTGGCAGAAACAAGGATGGATATTTGACTTAGATATCAACAGTATCCATGAATTTCCCACACACTTTTGTACAGAGCTGTTTATACCAACATGTTAAAATTTAATTTCATATAAACAAAGCATAATATTAATGTTTCACATTTACACTAAAAGCAATTATGTGAAATTCAAGTTTAACTCAGTCTATACAGTTTCTGCAGCCTCCCTCCATCTGTGACCTATGCATGGCATATGTTACTCACAAGACTCACTGTGCTTTAGCAAAACCCATTTTTCAAGTTTCAACAAAGAACTCTGGAAAGAGAAGATATGTTGCTTCTTGGTGAAACCTCTTTTTGAAACTTCTCTCATTTTTCCATTTTCAAAACCCATCTAGAGCTTCTTTGAGATATTCTCTAAGAAAATCAAAGCTCTCTGGATCCATTGTTAATTCACCAATCTCTAAATGAATGAGAAACAAAAATTTACAATATTATTTAATTATTTCTCACTTTGATTCACTCTTTGTGAATTTTGGAAAGTGTGTTTTGATCATGTTACCCCATGCCTTTCTCCTCCAAGATCTAGCCACACTTTCCTAGACAAATAAGTTTGTATATTTTCATTTTTCTAATTGTCAATTAATGTTGTAGCTGTTCATATACTCATGTACAATTAGAACTTCAGGGACTTGGCCCCAAAAGAAAACTAAGTCTCTTTCTCCCAGCAGCTATTATTAATTGACAGTCGCTCCTCAACTAGGAGTGATATTTCATGCCATCCTTGAGATTGAACAGTGCTGTGGGATGTTCTGTATGGCAAATGTGTTGCTCTGATTGGTCAATTAATAAAACACTGATTGGCCAGTGGCTAGACTGGAAGTATAGGTGGGACTAACAGAGAGGAGAAAAGAAAGAAGAGGATGGCAGAAGGAGTCACTGCCAGCCAGCCACCGCCAGGACAAGCAGCATGTGAAGATGCCGGTAAGCCACGAGCCACGTGGCAAGGTATCGATTTATGGAAATGGATTAATTTAAGCTATAAGAACAGTTAGCAAGAAGCCTGCCATGGCCATACAGTTTGTAAGCAATATAAGTCTCTGTGTTTACTTGGTCGGGTGTGAGCGGCTGTGGGACTGGCGGGTGATAGAGATTTGTCCTGACTGTGGGAAAGGCAGGAAAACTCTAGCAACAGAACAGTGCACCTGACATAGGCAGAAACAAGGATGGATATTTGACTTAGGTATCAACAGTATCTATGAATTTCCCACACACTTTTGTACAGAGCTGTTTATACCACCATGTTAACTGTCTTAACTGTTCTCAGTTCACATGTACAACTGCTCTACTGTGTCTAGAAAACATTTTTCTTGTCATCCTTTGCTTCTTCTCATTCTAATAATCTTTACCCTTCTTCTGCATTAACCTCTGAGCCTTGGGAGTCAGGGGTGTGATATTGATGGTCTATTTAGTACTAAGTATTCCTCAGTATATTATTCTCTGCCATTTGTGGGTCTCCATATTAAATGCTGGGCCCCTGGTGGAGCACTGGGAGTCTAATTAGTGAGTAAGAAGAGGATTTATATGAGCGAGAATTGTTGAAGCCAAGGTTGGATAAAGCACCGGGACAAATAACCAAATGAATGGAAGCACAGGATCTATGAACCAAAGGCTGAGGGGCCCCCAACTGGATCAGGCCACCTGAACAGGTGAGACAGTCAGTTGGCTTGATCTGTTTGGGAGGCAGCTGTGCATTGTTGCCAGGTCCTGGGCTCGTTGCATGAGTTGGCTGTTTGAATCCTGGGACTTATGCAGGGACACTTGGCTCGGTCTGGGAGGGGGGAATGGACCTGCCTGGACTGAGTCTACCAGGTCAACCCCGGTCCTCGGGGGAGACCTTGATCTGGAGGAGGTGGGAATGGGGGGTGGGCTGGGGGGAGGGGTGGGCGAGAGGGGGAGAACAGGGGATTCTGTGGCTATTATGTTGAACTGAATGGTGTTGTAAAATAATAATAATAATAAAAAAACCAAAAAAAAAAATGCAAAAAGAAGCTTCTCTGATGAGGGTCAAGAAATACACTAGTCTATGAAAATGAGGACAAGTCACTAGGATTTGGTTTAATACTATGTCTATTTAGCTAGGTAATAGTAGTTGGTTCTCTCCTGGAAACGTGACCTCTCCTGTCATTAGATCTTCATCCCAATACGCTATTGTATATAAGTTTCCTTTAAGGAGTAGTCCTTAATGCTCATTAGGAAGTAAATAGAAATTCTTATAATATTCATGTCACTATTACATCAGTGGTTATGCCTTGTCACAAAAGTGATTTTTGTGGCTAGAAGGGGTCACAGATAGATATGATTGATTACTACTTTTCTAGTGAAGCAACTTCAAGCCTATGAAAGCTAGCCAGTAGGGATGACACTTCCTAGGTCAGTACACCTGTCCTAGGTCTCAATAATATTGCATCTTTTGCAAACATGTCTTTGTCAATGACAATTGCCTGTAATGTTTGGGGACCTTTGGGACTTCACTAACAAACAACTCCTAAAGAGATAGCTCATTGCTTGCACTGGGCTTTTTCTTTGCTAACCTATCATGTCTAGTAGGGACATTGTTGCCCTATTACAGAGCAACTCTATTTAACCATTCTATATATGTGTATGTATATATTTCAGGAAGCTTTTACAATAGCAGGTTTCAATATAGCCTTTAGAAATATCATTAGCATTAATTTTCCCTCTCCTTATTCCCTCCTCTGCCTTAGCCTCTCATCCATGTTTACGAGAGTAACAGTTTGTGAACAAGAACAACCTGCATTAAAAAACATATACTCAATTACTAGTATTACATCTAAAATTGATGATGTTGATTTTTTCTACTGCTTTGGGTCCTTATAGCATCAAAGTATTAAATTCCATATGGCTTCCTCCATATGGAAGGAGAAAATACACTGTTATTTCATTGGACCAGGAATATAATACCCAAAGCAAAAACCAAGAAAAACAGCCATGACATGGAAGAAAGTACATTTATTGAATGTTGACTCATGTAAAATTTGCTTGTATAGACTTTTTGTCCTTGGATGAAATGATATTTTGCTACCCCATTGTGATTGCTATGGGAAAATTAGATACAGAATTGTGAACTATATATTTCTTTTTAAAAATAAACTAGGTAAGAAATTGTGTCACTGGTACAATTAAGTTCTACAATATTTATTTTCCAGAAAAAATATTTCTTTATTGTTATAAGTGAATTAGATTTATTGCCTATACTACTCAAATTAGCATGTATTAATGCATCATCCTGAAATGGAAACAGCACAGTTTTCCAGAAATAAGATAGGTTGAATTTTAATCAAAATTGAGATAAGAACAACTTTGAAAAGCCAGGAAAGTTCTTATAGATAGAACAAATTATGACTAAGAAAGGAAAACAAATAGAGAAGCATTTATTAAGGATATTATTGGGCAGAGAAATCATAGTAAAGCCTAAAGAAAATCCACTTTTTAAAATGACTTTTGTTGAAATTATGGTTGGGTTTTTTTCTTTTCTTTTCTTTTCTTTTTTTTCATGTCTTGTTGCAGATTCAAGACCTAGAATTCAAAATTTTATTTATTCATATATTTGCTTATTTGTTCATTTGTTTTCAAGACTGAGTTTCTCTGTATTCCTAACTGTTCTGGAATTCCCTCTGTCTCCAGACTGTCCTAGAACTCCTTTATCTGCTTACTTCTGCCTCCTGATTAAAGGCTGGGATTAAAGGCATGTGTTACCACCATCTGGCTAGCACCAAATTTTAAATACTAGAAAGTTCAAAAGGGGGGCAATTCCATGTCAGTAATTTCATGGAACTAAAGAAAATTAGTTCACAAAATTAAGATAACACTGAAGAAAAACTAGCCAAGATGTCTTACTTAGTACAACAGTAAAATAATTATAGCATAACTTCCCAGGCTGAAGAAGATAAACAATGCATGAATCACACTTTATCATTTTACTCACGTAATCAAAAGTATTTGCAAAGGTAAGTCAGTTTTGTTTAATGTAACATTTACATGTGATTATTTCAAAATCAGACTAATTAACTGGTGTTGAAGTAGTTTCCATGGTGTGTGCTGTATGTAAAACTGAAACAACTCACAAAACCAAGGCCAATTGATTCCTCATATTAATGTATTTGACACTCATTAGGTCAACAAATATAAATATCCCAGTAACTCACTCAAAAAATGTCAAAGTATAGAATCCTAATTAGAGAGGTAAGTTTTTCAGTCATTCATTTCTGAAAGTTACCAGACTGAATTCTCAATCAATATGGCATTCCGGGAAACTTTTTTAATACTGCTAAATATCACATTTACAAGACTGTTCTGATATGAAAATGTATTTTATTCATAATTACCAAATATCCCCACAAAATGGAGACAAGCTCACATTATTCAATTGAGGATTTGTGTGTTTCAATATGCTTTTTTATCCTGATTCAATAAATCAATCAAAAATAATTAGTCACACAACAGAAATAGTCTTTTCAATCCATGTTTCAAATTTACTCTTGCTTTTCATTTAGCTTAGTTTTAAAAATAGAAAATAGTATTAGCCAGATTACTGAATTCCAAAATTAAATGTTCAGTTGAAGTCTCAAGATAATATAGTGTATTTTGTAAAATAAGTTAAAAGTTGGATTTGTTGTGCAAAAAGTTCATTCAAATGTTAGTTAGCTGTGAACTAGAGAAATGATTCAACTCTTGCTGCTCTTCTAGAGGAATCAAGTTTGTTTCTCAGAGACCACATGGCTTCTTACAACTATCTGTAACTTTACTTATGGGCATTCAAATACCATCTTCTGGCTGCAATGACCAGCAGGTACTATGTTTTGCATGTATATATACACAGAAAATATACTCATACACATAAAATAAAAATAATAAATTTTTGAAACGTTAACTACACAGATTATGATTTTCAAAAACTATACCTATAGAATGCTTACATGTAATAGTATATAATCATAATTTCCAAAATCTATTCTTTTCAGTACTAACATCTATCATGTCAACACCAACAACATAATTCTGGTTTTAAAAGATTATATTTTCTGTTCAATTTTGTTACATAATTTTGAGATAGGATTTCATACAGTAGTACAGGCTGGTTTCAAACTCATGGGAAATCTTCTTCTTCCTCTACCTCCTGAATGATGAGATGACAGAGAAGAGAAAAAACTATGAACCCAGGGTTGATTTAGTTGTTTTCAGAATGAAGAGAGATTTCAGGAACAATAGAGTATTTATATACTCATTTAATTTATTTAAAAAATTGCAAGAAATTTAGTATTTACTTCTTAAAATTAAAGCAAGGCATGCAACTTTATTAATATCTTATGTTTAAAATCTAAGATATTATGGAATGCAAGTAGAAATCATACTGGTTTGGGCATGTGGCAGAAATAGGTCCTTCTTTAAGACTCAATTTGGCTAGGTTTATATTACCTGGCAGAAACTGCACCCTATGAAGTGACCTGAAGTCAAATTACACAGCTTTTGACTCCGACAACATTTAAGAGTCATTAGTACATGCTTTTGGATATATTGTCATATTCTCCATAGTTCTTAGGATTTACAAATTTGCAGATCCATCAATGGTTTTTCCTCCATCTCAATATGTATCACAAATTGGTTTACTAGTTCCAATCAGTTCAAGGTGGTCCTTCCAAGTCCTATGACAGAAGTGTATGTTGTCTTCAAGTCCTGGGAGGCAACCAAGGTAAATAGAAATATCTTCACATAATTTGGGGAATTTTATTCACTATAATGATCAAAACGTCATAGGGAGTTTTCCCATTCCTGGCATTTGAATCTTTGTTAATTAGTCTATGGTTATTGTGAGCATTATCATGAGATATGGTGTAACTTTAAACTGCATATAGCAATATACAAATATATATATATATATATATATATATATATATATATATATATATATATATATAATCTTGTGTGTGTTGACTACTTTGATGTCAACATAACACAAGATTAGAGTCATTAAGAAAGAAAGAACATCAGTTGCAAAAATGTCCCTACCAGATTAACCTATAGGCAAGCCAATGGGGCATTTCTTGATTTAAAATTGATTTGGGGATGGGTGGAGGTGGCACATGCCTTTAATCCCAGCACTGGAGAGGCAGAGCCAGGCAGATCTCTGTGAGTTCAAGGCCAGCCTGGTTTACAGAATGAGATCCAGGACAGGCACCAAAACTGCACAGAGAAACTCTGTCTCAGAAGTACATAAATAAATAAATAAATAAATAAATAAATAAATAAATAAATAAAAATAATTGATGTAGGTAGTACAGCCCACTGGGGGCAATACAACCCGTGGACTCTCCTTCACCCCTTTCTAGTTAAATACACCCATATTGTCCCAGTTTTCTAATTCATAGCATGAGTGTCCTACTACATTTTTCTCTAGTGCCCACCTCAAGCATGGTACCTTTTACTTTCTTGGATTCTATGGCTTGATGAGATCTAAAATTGAGAGGAAAATGTGGTGCTTTTCAGATCAGTGCAGTTCTCATAAGCTTCTTGTTTTGTAGTAGAGATTGTCATACAAAGTTATTACTGGCTAAAATCTGGAGAATAAATTAGAATGTGGTACCCAACACCAGATGATATATAACATTTACACATAAACCCTTAGGGAACATTGAAAGGAAAGGGACAGAAATATTGGAATAGTGAGAGAACCAAGGTATCTGCTGTGGCACAGTGTCTTCTAATATGACAGGAAAGCTGTCTTCATGAAATTTCAACCAACAATGTTGTTACCTAAAGATGAGGGCAATGAAAACAAACACTGACATGGCAACATGGATAAGGAAGATTTCACAAAGATGCACCTGTAGATGAATTGCTACAAACTGTCAATGGCTTCTGAGAGAGGAATCTCAATATCGGGCCAGGAATTCTCCAGGAATCAGGCCCCTAATTTACACACACACACACACACACACACACACACACACACACACACACACACACACAGACACTCACGCACACACCACTAAATGGACTCAGCAGGCATTGTGTGTGTGTGTGTGTGGTGTGTGTGTGTGTGTGGTGTGTGTGTGTGTGTGTGTGTGTGTAGAGAGACAGAGACATAGAGAGACAGAGTGGGAGGTGAACAATTAAAGAACAGAGACATGAATTTGAGAGGCAATCAGGGTGGTCTTAGCAGTAGGTATTCCAGTGGTTTGAAGGAGGGATAAATACAAGATAAATTCAGTACTCATATATAAAATTCTTTTACAAATATCTTAAAAGATCAATTTATTGTACATGTGTCACTAAATTAATCTTTATTTACCACTATAAAACAATAAACTGTGAGGAAACACTGCACATACACAATATTGCACATCCTTTTTGGAAATGTGCACCACTTTTTTCAGATAGAAATTTTCATACTACATGCACTGACTAAAACAATTCTACACCACAAATGAACATTTTTCATTTCATTTCCATTTTTTAAAAGACAAAGCAATGCATGTATCCATTATCTTTAGGACTGGGAAACTAATGATCTGTGGTAAGATTTGAAATGTCGACCATTAAACAAACCTCAGATTTCAGAATGTGAGCATACAACAATTTCATAGATGAGTTTTTGGTAGTTTAACCAAATATTCATGCAAATCTCTTTGTATCACATTTTGGATCAGTGGTCTAGAAAATCTTCAGAAAATTGCAGACATTGTAATCAAGACTTCAGATAAAATCCTTGCAAGGATGTTGAAGGAGAAATACAAGCTCATCTGTGTGAGGAGATAATACTTCTCTCAGACCAAGTGGTTGGACATTCCTTCCTAAATTTTTTAAATAATTTTTAATGTTACTGTAGGTATTGCAAAGGGATAATTGTTAACAAAATTTTATGAAGTTCTTTTTATAGTAGTAGACATTTATGATGAAGCTGTCTCATAATTATGAATGCAAATTTTCTTAAGATAGAGGAATAATTTGCTGTTGCAGTTCATTCAGTCTTCACATATTGATCTAGTTTTATATTCTACTACCATAAATAATACTGCTTAAAATTCATATAAAATAAAAATATTTTCAAGTGGTAATTTTTTATGTCTGTTGTAGAGCAAAATTTGTAGTTTGGTATTTGGAAGATTTGTTACATTTGTACTTTTTTCTTAAGTTGGATTTTCTATAATCTATTTAACACAAAGGAAGATCAGAGATGTAGTAATTAATTATAATCAAGTGAGGTTACATTATGGAAAAATATTTTTGTCCTAGGATATTTTTAATTAAATTATTTATTTCTAAAATGAAAACTTCCAAATTAGTCCATTACCACCTGGTAGTCTTTAATTGCAAGACAATTCTAGTTTTGTTTGTCTGTTAAAACAGTGTCTCATTTTGTATACCAGAATAGCTTTGAACTTACTAGGTAGTCCAGGTTCACCATGTGATCCTCGGGCTCCATATACTGAAGTTGATGGTTATAGTATTCAGTCGTGATGCTCAGCTCCATAAATATGTCCTTGAAATTATTATATTCACTTTAATAAGCAATATTTTAAGTAAAGATATTTATAAATTCTACTTTTTATCTTGAGCATCATTGAATTTGCAAAGAAATGTGTCTGAATTTTTTAAATATACATCGACTTAACATTAGCTATAGTTCATGTACAGTGCAATATTTAAGTAGAACTTATTCCTACAACTTTATTAAAAATCTATCCTGTTATCATAATTCCCTTTCCCTATCCATGCTCTACTTCTCTTAGTTCTCCAGTTACCACTTTCCACATGTAGGATGCTGAGAATCCATCTCATTCTCTCAATAATTTCAATTATTCCTAAATCTACACGTTTTCCATCTTTTGTGCCACTTTGTTCATGAAACACAAGATAACTGACACGAACCATTATTTGTCTTGGTTTAGCTGAATCTCTATTAAGATAGCAGGTCAGCATGTTATTCATCTGAAGTGAACAGCTAGAGGCAAAAGCTGAGTCAAAATGTTGTTATCCAAACATTATGAATAGATTCATTGCCCAAATTCTATTGGTGCTGAAAAAAACGTGAATGACTAAAACAACATGATTTTGTTGTCTCACAATTTTAGCTTTGAAAGTCAAAAATCTAGCATGGATCTTCAGTTAAAATAAGTTTATCCCTAGGGCTGAGATGAACTAAGAAGGGCATCTTAGTCCCTGTTCTATTGCTGTGAAGAGACACCATCACCAAGGCAACTCTTTTAAAAGGCAGCAAGTAATTGTGGACTTGCTTATAGGTTCAGAGATTTGGTCTATTATCATCATGGTAGGAAGCAAGGCAGGAAGCACAGAAGACATGGTGCTGGAGAAGTAGTTGTGGAGAGAACAAGCGCTTTTGAGTTCTCAATGATCACCTCCAGTGACACACTCCTCCAACAAGGACATACCTCCTAATCCTTCAAATCTTACCAAAGAGGTCCACTCCCAGGTAACTAAGTACTCAATCATATGAGCCTATGGGGACCATTCTTATTCACATCACAGCCAGGGGAAAGATGGCTTCATGGTTTTCCCTTCTTCTGGAGTTTTTATTCATTCCTCACCTGTGGGGCATACATGGGCTGCAAAGAGGGTGCCAAGAGAAATTCAGATAAATAGAGCTTAAGCTTCAAGGTGTTTACACAGAGAGTGGATACAAATGGTGAGAAAGGAAGTTAGCTCAAGTTATTTATGCTAAGATAAGATACTAAAAAACAAGAGATAGTGTCAGGACATAAACAACTTGTAAATAGGGTGCCCTTTAAAATGATTGGTTTGTTCCTTCACCCCCTCCTAGGGTTCTGAGGTTTTCTGGTATAAAGAGGCTTACTGCCAATCATAAAGGAGTTCTTGCTTGACTTGACTCCCAGCTGCGTCTGATTGTCTCCTGGTAAGAGGGAGGCTGGGGAACGGGTGAGCTGTGCACACTTACCTTTCCTCGGTTCCAGGCCACCTCTTCACAGGTGACCCAAGTTCCTGGTGGGACAGGTCCCCACACTCACCTATTCTCCAGGTTACACCTTCCACCTTGCTGCATTTGGTAATCTCCTCTGACTACAATCAGGAATGGTTTCTCTGCCTTTCAGTATTCGGGTTTCAAGACTCTGTATGGATTATCCAGGCAAACTTCCTTGGGTCAAGATCTTCACATTAGCATATTTGTTAATCCTCTTATTATGTGAGGGAACTTTTCAACATGCAGTTGTCACAGAGAGGTATTATTGTAGCTGTCATTGTTTGAACAAAAGGTACAATCCTGTACCTTTTTTTTGACATGTTAACAGCTTATGATTCTCATGGTAGAGATTCATTAATTCAATGATAGATGGTTGCAGTTCACCTTTTCTACTTATTTGTAGTTTGTTAACTAGGATGCAAAAGTATTTCATAAAGTTTTATGAAAAAATAGCATAATGTCATTACGTTATCTTTCCAGACTCACAGTTCACATAAGGGACACAAATTAGTTGTTATTATTTGTCCCTACCAACTTTACGGTAACCCTTTCATTCTATATGCAAAAAGGATCACATGTCATACACAATTTTTAAATCATGAATTTAAATCTAATTGGAGATTTTAGTCCATTGTTACACTGTCTGTTACAGATCCATAGATCCTATCTCTGTCCAGGTGGATTTAATCAAATAGTATAACATTAATGACTTTTGAATTTTTTAACAAACAGTGCTTTATTTGGTGAGTCTATGTTTCTGTCAGGATTTCGCTTTCTTTATTATGGGAGAAAAAAGTAGGTCTAAGTATCTAAGATTGATTATTATAAGAAAATTCACATTCTTTCAAGAAGCTATTCTTGAACTCATTGATGAATTTTAGTATACATATGTTGAACACAAAGAATTTCATAAACTTTCAACATCAGAGCTACCTTTGTCCATGATAAATAAATATGTTAAAAAGTCTTTCACTTGTATTTCTGAAACACACACACACACACACACACACACACACACACACACACACACACACCACAAAAATATTCTCTGCTTGACTATTATACCTGATAAATCTTTTTGTGTCTCATACAGACCTTTTTTATTAATTTTCTTGTTTTTACATCCTAATCAAAGCTTCCCCTTCCTCCCCTCTTCCTAGCTCTTCTTCCCTGTCCCCATCCACCAGATCCATTCCTCTTCCACTCTTTCTCTTCAGATACAGATAGGTATTCCATTGGTATCAGTCAGCCAAGGTTTATCAAACTGAAGCGAGACCAGACACCATCCCCTACTCCAAGGTTGGATGAGGCAATCTGGCAGGAGGAATGGGTCCCAATATCAGGCAACAGAGTCTGAGACACCCGCTGCTCTTATTCTATACCTGCTAAATTTTTTACCAGTTAGAGCTTTTGGTAATGGTGATATATCTAGGTAAAATTTGCTAGCAATTCCATTATAAAATATTTCATTTCCTGATAGTATTCAATCTAGCATAAAGATAGACTTCAGAAAACATTTTTCCTCACAAGAGCCTTCATTGTTGTGTATTTATTTTTGCTGTTTTAATTTTCCATCTTTTTAATTTATTTTTCTCTCATACAATGTATCACAACTACAGCCTCAATTCCCTACATTCCTTCCACTATCTCTCCATCTTCCATCTCTCCTAGATCCAATGTTCCTCCATCTCCCTTCAGTAAAAGAGCAGACCTGCCAGGAACATGGCATAACAAGATGCATTAAGATTAGGCACAAACTCTCATATTAAAGCTAGACAAGGCAACCCAGTAGGAGGAAAAGTGTCCCAAGGACAGGCAAAATAGTCAGAAACAGTTCCACTCCCACTGTTAGAAATTCCACAAAAAACGCAAACTAAGCAATCTCAGAATGTATGCAAAGGACCTAGCAAAGACACAAGCAGGTTTTGTGATTGCCATTTCAGTCTCTGTGAGCCCCTATGAATCCTACTTATTTGATTAGGTAGATCATGATCTGGTGTTCTTGACTCTGCTGGCTCCTACAATCCTTCCTACTTCTGTTCCCTGGGGTTCACTAATTTCCACCTAATGTTTGGCTGTGGGTATCTACATCTGCTCCCATCAGCTGATGGAAAAAGCTTCTCCAATACCTATTGGGCTGGGCTCCAGTCTGAATATCATTAGGAATAATTTCACTGAGGTTTTTTTTTGTTGTTGTTGTTTGTTTGTTTTTTTTGTTTTTTTTTTTTTTCCAGGAATGTTTGGTTCTACCCTAGGTGTCCATGAGCCATTCAGGTTCTATTTCCTGGCCATCCAGGCAATGTCAGGCATGGGCTCCCTTTCATGGCATGGGCCTCAAGTTAAACAAGTCAATGTTTGGCTACTCCCACAAGCTCTGATTCACTGTTGCTCCAGGACATCTTGCAGATAAGACAAGGTGTAGGTTTAGGTTTTTTTGTGTAGGTTGGTATTCCAGTTCTACCACTTGTAGCCTTGCCTGGTTACAGAAGATGGTTGGTTCAGGCTTCATATCCTCCATTACTAGTAGACCTTGCTACAGTCACCCTCAAAGATTCCAGAAGGTTTCCACCGGCAATTACAAAGCCTGCTTGTGTCCTTTGCATACACTCTGAGGTTTGCAATGCCCCCCCCCCATATATCCCTCAATTTCAGTCTTCTCTCCCTATACTCTTTCTCTCCTTCCCTTCCGCACTTGATCCCTCTTGCTCTCATTCACACCCACCCACAGACCACTGGCAAATACCTAGTCTATTTCCTCTTCTCAGGGAAATGCATGTATTACTCTTTGAGCTCTCTTTGTTACTTAGCCTCTCTGGGACTGTGTATAGTAATGTGACTATCCTTTACTTTTTTATTGTTTTTTAAGATAGTTTCTCTGGTAGCCCTGAAGATTCATCCACTTATAAGTGAGTACATATGATGTTTGTCTTTCTGGGTCTGGGTTACCTCACTCAGGGTGATTTTTTTTTCTAGTACCATCCATTTGCTTACAATTTTCATGATGTTTAAATACTCCTGATGTTAATATACCATATTTTCCTTATCTAGAATTCAGTTGCTGCACGTCTATGTTGTTTCCAGTTTCTGGTTATTATGAATAAAGCCACTAGAATATAGTTGACCAAATGTCACTGCGGTAGAATGGAGCATCTTTTGGGTATATGCTGGGTCTTGAGGTAGAGTGATTCTCAATTTTCTGAGTAAATGGCATATTAATTTCCATAGTAGCTATACAAGTTTACACTCCCACCAGAAATGGAAAAATATTCCCCTTGCTCCACATCCTAGGAAACATGAGCTGTTACTTTTGTTATTGATCTTTACTATTCTGACAAGTATATGAGGCAATCTCAAAGTAATTTTTATTTTCATTTCCCTGATGGCTAAGGATGTTGAAGATTTATTCAAGTGTTCCTTGGCCATTTGATATAGCTTTATTGAGAATTTCTTGTTTAGATCTGTACCCCATTTTTAATTCAATTTTTTTGTTGTTGTCTATGTTCTTGAGTTATTTTATATATACTTTGGATATTAACCCTCTAAAAGATGAGGTTTAAAGTCAGACAATATGAGGCAATATACTATTTCACTTTGTATTTAATATGATGTTACTGAAACATGCTACAGTTCTCCATGTTGTGTAGTCTTGTTTATAATAAAGTGGGTAATAAATTCAAATTGTTCAACAGTAGATCTATTCCTACTTATCTGGGGAGTAGAACACTGTAATTAAGCTATATTTTTTTATTGTCCTCAATTTTCCTTGACAATCTAGCCTCAAAATTATTATGATATATGAAATAAAGTAAAAATACTTTTAGTGACTTTAATAAAATATTAACATCAAATTCCAAGCAGTTTCACATTTTTGTTGTAAGCTAGTACATTGAAATACTTTGTACAGACATTTTTTAACCTTACTGGTCTTTTGCTTGTATATATTGGTTTTTGATTTTGTGTTTTTATGATGTATGTGTCTACGTCTGTGGCTGTGTGTCTGCATTTCTCATGTTCTTTCTTTGTTTCTTTAGTGTGTGTGTGTGTGTGTGTGTGTGTGTGTGTGTGTGTTGTTAGTTTGCACATTTTGATTTGTTCTTGTTTTTTTATTTTATTTATGTCTTTGATAGACTAAGGGAAAAAGAAAAGAGGCATGGAATTGTCTTTGTGGGGAGGTCAGCAGGATCTATTAGGAGATGAGGGAAGGGAATTATGATCAGAATATGTTGTATGAAAATAAATTTATCTCCAACTTAAAAATATATATTTGTGGAAAATGTATCTTTCCTGGTTCATGGAATATTGTTTTCTATAAACCATCTGCTTCATCTTCTTATTTTCTTTACTTACATAATAATAAGAAACACAATAATAGTAGTAAAATAAAATATGGTGGCTCATATTCCAGTTTTCTTGTTTGTGTTCCCATAACTAATATTGGAAAAAATACTCTCTACTTTCTTCCTTTTTGTTTCTTCTTCTTCTTCTTCTTCTTCTTCTTCTTCTTCTTCTTCTTCTTCTTCTTCTTCTTCTTCTTCTTCTCCTCCTCCTCCTCCTCCTCCTCCTCCTCCTCCTCCTCCTCCTCCTCCTCCTCCTCCTCCTCCTTTGTTTGTTTTCTCACAGCATTTTCTGTCTGCTTGCATGTATCAGAATGGACCAAGGTGATTCATGAGACTTCATCACGAGTAACAAACCAACACATTATTGGCCAAAGTCAGGCCAAGGATGGACCTAGGTTTCTGACTGTCTCATGTGGCAAATTTTCAGAATGTTACACTTAAAATTTAAGTTTTATAAAATTTTGGTTTCCAATATTTTTGTCTAAATTGTTTTGTGATTAATGTTTAACTATTTACATTAAATTATTGGTCTGTATTTTTAAGGCAATGGCGTCGATATTTGGCCTTTTATCTGTTAAGATCATGAGCACTGATATGTGTGCAAGTATCAGGCCTCATTCTCACTCATTTCTACTCTACAATCCTCAACTTGTCACTTTTACATCCTTGTCAACAGATCCATAGGTGATGAGTTTTCCATCCTTACTTGAAAGTTTTTGTTTAATAGATTTCTCTCCCTCTAGTAACTTAGACATATCAAATGTATTCTCAGAGAGGTGTCTTATCTTTTTATATATTTTGAAAACTAAGATTCCTCTGTAGTTAGAAACACTGATAACATTGTTGAAGTTTTCCAAAGATAGACTTCTCCTAGGAAGTATGTTTTTAAATCTAAATATAGCCAGAGGTTGCAGGATTTTTTAAGTGTTACATTTCTCTTTGTATGCCTTTGTTTTCTCAAGAAATGTGATCATGTTATCTGACTCCTTCAATTCGTTACCTTACAGTATTTATGACTGCTCTACATTCTAATGTATTTAAATTACACAGAGTGATTCTTTATGAAATACAAGAGACCCTTTAAATACATACAGTCTCAAGGATTTTTGAAAAATGTCTATACATTTAGTATTGATAAAATTAAAAGTGTAAAAGTTTAACGTTGACACTTTTGTTTCAGAAATCAACTTTTTCCCCTGTTATTAGGGAATATACTCACTTTGTCTATTTTAATAAATTTGATACAGCTTCTCTATCAATCAACAAATGCCAAATCATTCAGAAAACTTTTTTTCTTTTATATTTGTTTTCACTCAGAATGCACAAAAGATGCCACATTTGCGGCAATAGCTTATATTAGAGAGGAATTGGGAAACACATTCACATATTCCTGGGTTGATTCTGCAGCCAAAAAGCACCAAATTAATGAATTAAACAATTAATTAAATAATAGACAAAATAACATGCACATGGACGAATCAGAAATAAATGCATTGAACATACACCTTAAAATATGTTCATTCAACCATCATTGCTCTGGTGATGGTTATTTGGATTGTTTTCTTTATCCCAATGAATAAAAGTTTCATAAACCTTCATGTAAAAAAATTTATGATAATATATATTTTATTTATCTTATATAAGTATACTATGTATGTGCATCTGCATGTGCACAGATGTGTATATATAACATACAGTTTCAGGGACCATGTGACAAGCATTAGAACCGCCAAGTGGTTTTCTTTTTTCTTCCCCCCCCCCTCTTTTTTTTTTTTTTGGCTTTTCTAAGACAGCAAGACAGGGTTTCTCTGTATAGCTTTGGAGCCTTTCCTGTAACTCACTCTGTGCTGGCCTCGATCTCAGAGAGATCCACCTACCTCTGCCTCCTGAGTGCTGAGATTAAAGGTGTGTGCCACCACTGCCCAGCACCAAGAGGTTTTCTATAGCGATTGTACAACTTAACAATTCAAGCAACCAAACAGGACACTGGTTACCATTCACCATTATTTTATATTGTAGCAATTATTGACTTAGTATAATTGGCATTTCATTGAAGATTTGTGTAATGATATTAACGTAACTCCTTATATAACTTTTGTATTATTAAAGACACTTTCTCCAGAATTATTTATTCACTTTTTTTAGCACTGTATACTGTGCTCTTTGTATTCTTATCATGGAGTTCTGGGAGTTGACTATACATTCTGAATAAATAGTCTCTTAGAGAAATGGACTTGCAAACAATTTCCCAATGTACTGGTAAATGTGTTCATTCTTGTCACAGCATCATTTGAAGAATGAACCTGCAAAATTTAGGCAGACTAGTGTTTATCAGTGTTCTTTAAATATTTCATTCTGAGTGTTTGCTACTTAGAAATACATCCCAATAAATGATTGCAAACACTTTCCCTTGTTTTTTCAAATGCTAAAAAGTTGTAATTTTAAATATTATGTATTTAATTAAATGTAAAAATAATATCAAGTATAAATGTTGTCCTTATAAATGTAAAGAAACACAAATAATTTTCCCATTACTTTCTCTTAAATCAGAATTAGCATCATATTAAACCAAACAGAAATGTTTTTCAGGGATTGACTTTCACCTTTTGAACAATACTGGCAATTTAAATAAGCGCTCATGTCTATGTGGAAATGGATGATGCTTCTGCACTACATACTATGCTCCATTTAATTTTATGACATAATGATAAAGATTTATATTGTGTCTTGGAATAAATAGACATTCTTCTAGTTTTATACATTTTTTTCATTTCTGTTTGAGATAATGCACCACATTTTCCATTAATTTTTATGAGAGTCTTGCTCCAGTTTAAAAAAAAATCAACCTATTATCATTTAACTGGATTTATATGAAATTTTAATTTATTCTTTTTAAGTTTCCCTTTGTTTATACTATTTGTGGGAACACGAATTTCCATTTCTTTCTGCTTTACTGCTGTCAAGTTAACTTTCAGATATTTCTTTAATTTCCTCTGTATAGTGACCCAGTACTGACAGAGCTGGATTTAATATTGCATTTCTTGAGAAAGCTCCTCCCATAATGTTTGCCATTAGTTCCAATTCCCTGCAACAGTGAATAAACACATTCTTTTTCTGCACATCCTCAGTGACAGTTGTTTTATTCAGTATTGTTGATACTACTCCCTCTTACTGGAGTAAAGTAACATTTCATTGTGCTTTTAATTAGCACACTGTGATTACTGATGGAGTATTTCTCTGATACTAGTTACCCATTCGCATGTCTTTGGAGAAATGGCAATTAAAATCCCTTGCCTATTCTAAAAATCAATTTATTCCTACTGAGTTTTGGAGATCCTGATGTCCTCTAGATATCAACCTCTTTTCATATTAACGAAAGCTATTAGGGGCCTGCCTCAAAAGCTTTCTCACAGAGTCCAAGGAAGAATCTACAACAAGCTAGGAAATCTACTTATCTGAGGGTATAAGAATAAATCTACGCATACCATGCTCTTTCAGCCCATCACTTTATTGTTCTAAATAAGCTTCCTCATCTCTCTGCTGTTCTCTTTGTTCTACTGCTTCTCTAAATTTACAGCTTCTTTTCAGCTCTCATTCTTAGCTCCTCTCTTGCCCGACTATCTATACTTTTCTAACAGGAGACACCTTGCAATCTTGAGAAAAGTTTCATAGCCCTAAAGATCATAGCACATTCTTAGAATAGACAATAAGGAAAGGGGCCTTTACCATGGTAATGCAAGTTTCTAAGGTCTCAGGACCAGAGAGAGGGGATGCAATGTACAGTGTAGCAAACTCTGAGACATAGTTTTTTATCAGCAGACTTGGCAAGTGAAGAATTGCAAGCTTTTCTTAGGGTATTTTGTGTTAGTAACCTTAGTAGACACCTGCAACTCTGACCTTGTGCATAGCTACAAAGTCATAAACTTACGATGTATTTACAAAGGTCTTTAGTCTAGTTTGAACTTGCTCTGAGGTAAAAATGAGCTAAATGAGTACAGTTTGTGTTAGGCTGAGGAGAGACGATTATTTTCTGTGTTAGTCTGAGCAAAAAGAACAAAGTAGGCTACAAGTCTTTATAGTCTCATGGACCTGGCTATGAAAAATACTACATTTTCTATATATCAAAATTATATAGCTGAAGGAAAAGTCATCTTCCTGACCACCTACAGATATATGTGCCCATAAGACAGAGATGTAATCAGATTACATATATACATTTGGTTAAAATGCATAGGGAGATATTATAGCTGTAATTACATAAGAAATCTACAATAAGAAACAGTCAATTTATTCAAAAAGCAGTAACTCCAACACACCTTGCATGATGGCTTGGTCCTCTATCAAAGGTTCTGATAGGATGACCCCGTGAGCACTAATTGTCACCTGCTGTCTACTCCCATGGCCTTTTGTTATCATCAGCCCTCAATACCACACACACACACACACACACACACACACACACACACACATATATATATATATATATATATAAAATATAGGTATATATTTTATCATCATTTTCTCCATATTTGTAGGTTGCTGCTTTGCTCTGCTGCTTATCACATCTGTTGTATATAAACTATATAAATATATATATAAAATGAGTGATACATTTACAGTGATTTGGCAATTTTGTCTTAAAAGTTTCTTGTTTGGTCCTAAATTTTGAAATATGCATCTATATTTATTTTCAAGTAGATAAACTTATTTCATATATCAACTTTCTCTTTCTTCTATTTTGATTTAATTCTGTAATGAAAAAAGTTGTGCTCTATTTAATTTTTCTGCAGAGACATCTGATATTTTTAGCATCCTTTACAAGAATTACTGTCCTTTCTTTAATTCACTTCAAAACAAGGTTTTAGAGTTTTTCTCAAAATCTTTTTGCTATAAATACATATAATTACTTATATATTTGTATGTTCCATGAACTTATGTGTCTGATTTTATGCCAATACTATTTATGTACTCTCCATTTCTTTCAGGTTTTTCCAGTGTTTTATCAATATTTTATAATTATCATAGTTATTTCATCTCCTTGGAGAAATTTATTTCTTGATATTTTATTATACTTTTTTTTAGTTCTTATAAATTGGATTGTTCTTAAGGTTTATTTTTTAAAAATCATGCTATAATTATATTGAAACACTACTTAGTTTTGCACATTGATTTTGTGTCCTACAATTTTAAAAATATTTGAATAAATTCTATAATAATTTCCTGCCATGTAATTTTTAACATACACACACCCCCTTCTCCTCTTCCTCCCAAGGTCACCCATTCCCATTCCCCTACCCACTCAACTTGGTGTGATATTTTTGTTTGTTTGTTTTAAGCCCATCATGCCCACTTTTCATCACTGAAATGTTCTTCCTGTTAGACTTGCCCTGAAGAGTACCACTAGGGTCACATTGTTAAAAAAAAAAGAAAAGAAAAAGAAAAAGAAAGACATGGAAAGAAAAACAACTATCTTTCTCTTAACACCTATCAAATGCCAACACACACACACACACACACACACACACACACACACACACACACACATGCTGTGGGATGTTCTGTTTGTCCTGTGGGAGCCCTTCTTGGGTTCTTTGTGGCGTTACCCAGCAGGTCCGTATAGAGGATGATTAGGACCATGGGCCTGAGTGCAGGTGTTTGAGATGGTCTGCACTTGGCTGTGCTGGGGGATGGTCTGTATGTCAAGTTGCTCTGATTGGTTAATAAATAAAACCTGATCGGCCGTGGCTAGGCAGGAAAGATAGGCAGGACCAGAGACACTGCAGCCGCCGCCATGACCAGCAGCATGTGAAGACGCCAGTAAGCCACCAGCCACATGGCAAGGTATAGATGTATGGAAATGGATCAATTTAAGATAAAAGCACAGTTAGCAAGATAAGGACAGTTAGCAGGAAGCCTGCCACGGCCATGCAGTTTGTAAGCAAAATAAGTCTCTGTTTTTACTTGGTTGGGTCTGAGCGGCTGTGGGACTGGCGGGTGACAAAGATTTGTTCTGACTGTGGGCAAGGCGGAAAAATCTAGCAACACACACACACACACACACACACACACACACACACACACACGCACACTCAACATCCCTGCTCCAATAGAAAGCTGGCATTCTGTCTAGCTGGAGTTTTGGCAGTTTTTGTGCATGTTGTTATATAGTCCCTGTGAGTCCATATGTGCAACTGAATTGTATCCACCTCTGGCTCTTCCATACTTCTTGCCTTCTCTTCCAAGATCTCCTGTCGCTCGGGGGAAGGGGAGTTAGATACACATACACACACCTGGGAGGGTACTCTATGCATTCCACAGGTTTTATTTTTATGTAATTATGACATACATACATATATTTGTAACACTAATAATTAAAGGAGAGTTTATGGATTTGAGAGGCATTAAAGGGTATATAGGTGATGGCTTGTGGAAAGGATATGGAGGAAATGATATAAATACAGTGCATATGTATAAAATTCTTAAAAAATAAATTCAATATAAATAAATATCTCATAAAACAGAAAAAAATAAAGAAAACTTACCTGACATTTGAAAACTAGCAAAAATAGAACAAAAAAAAAGACAAAAAAGACTTCTAAGTAAAATGAAAGAAAAGTACTGCTATTAAGCTATATCAACAGGGAAAGTAGTCTACACAGCATGAGCCTAATCAGTCTTAACAATAAAAACCTGGTGTCAAATATGGAGGGTAGAAGTTGAAAGATCAGAGAAGCAGAGCAGAAGCCACTAGAAACATTTTACCTCTATGAATCCTCAGACCTAATGGGGGGCCAAGATCCTGTCTCCACCTGCCTTGTATTCCTGTCTCCACCTCCCTACTGCTGGGATTAAAGGAATGCATCACCACTGCACAACATTGTTTCTCTTTTAGACTGATTCAGTCTTGTGTAGCCCAGGGAGAGCTTGAACTCCTGATCTTCTTGCTTCTTCCTCCCAAGTGTTAGGATTAAAAGTGTGTGCCTTCAGAGCCTGGCCTCTATGGTTAACTAGTGGCTAGCTCCACCTTCTGATCTCCAGGCAAGCTTTGTTTGTCAGAACACAAACAAAATATCATACAACAAGTGTATTTTGAAGAAAGAGAATGGGAATTTGTTACTACAGCTATGTATCGTAAATAATGCTTGAAAGAAATGTAGGGAGTGATTATTTAAATTTCTCCAAAGCAAAGCTATGGACAGGGCAAACAGTGTACACAGACTCGCAGATCAGGAAATGTGCTTTGTCAGTTCAAATGGCATTATATATGTGATGAATGAAAGGCTATAGCATAGGCCATAGGACAGGTATTTGAAAAAGCTGAATAGGTTTTTACAATATTATAATAAAAACTCACGAGTTTAAATGAAAAGAAATATGCTATAGAAAATTACTGGGCCATAGATTTTTTTCTTTCTCCTTTAGTTAACCAAAATTCCAAACTATGATCAAGAATGAAGTTTTAATTAGAATATTTTCTACAAAATGTTATAATTGTACCTCGGGATAGCTATAAATATAGACAAACAAACTATTTGCATTTTTTACAGGAACTTAGGAAGTTAGAAAGTTTAACTTAACTTCCTAAGCTCCTGTAAAAATTAACTGATACGGGTTGCTTTTCATAGAGTGCTACAAATGTCTAGATTTAAAACAGTGTAGTTCTGTTATAAAAATTAAGTTATGAACAAAGCAATTTTCTTCTTCATGCCAAAGTGTTATGCAATGTAGTAAAGGAATAAAACACTTTTGTTGACAAGTCGCTGAAAGCTTATCTTTCCAAACTGTCACCCATCCTAAGGCAGACATCCTATGAACATTGTGAAGTAAATGTCTTTTCAGCATTATTTTAAATTATCATCTTACACAGCATTTTCTGAATCAAAGTTACTTTATCATCCATTTCAAGAAAATATTTCATGGTTTGATGACTAAAGTGCTTCTAATTTTTACATATGAATGCATAAATTATACACTCATAAAATATGTCTCCTAAGACATTTCCACTCATCTCAGTACAATCACTGTATCAAAATTATAAGTAGAAACTTAGGACATATATGAACTTCATTACTTTTTGGTGGTAAGTGGAAATGAAGATTTCTTTGAAATGAATCAGGAGTGATAGAGATGAATCATGGTGATAATGACATATATTTTGCCATAATCTGTACGCTACTAAAATGCTACTTCTCTGAGTAAAGACTCCTAGTATCAAATTTTACTTAATAAATATCATATAATCCTTTTACTCACTGTGAGAATTGTCAGAAAGGGCAAATAATCGCAAGGAAACTGACAGTATAAACAAGAGAAATAGGAGCACTAATATTCACACTATTAATCATCTAATGATGAAATGCCTGTTTTTTCAAGGACGAGAAGAATGTATCTCTCTTGAGAAAATGCTCCCAGACATGCATCATGTGTATATAATTCCATAACATGAAATCACTTGAGGCCTTCTTGCATTGTGTCATACCTAACTCACAGATTTTCACCCTGACAATACAGTCCAAATACAATGAAAGCAATAGATTTCTTTTCTCCCCGTTCAGTTAACTTGGTGTATTTATAAAATGAAAAGCTCTATCAAAATGTCTTTTCACTGAAAAAAAAAATAGAGCAGAAAATGGATGTACTCAAAGCACACATTCACTTGGTAACTTCAGTGCAGGACAGTTCATAACAAGCATATTTGCCCTTATTCCCCTAGAGCTGATCAGCTTCCAAGCTAATTGTAAAATCATTTTTAACAGATCTCATCGTGTTGATAACAGGCTCACTCACATCAACTCCAGCCAAGCTCTGAACATTTACAATCCTCTGACTAATGGCTGGAAGCTTGGTCAGAGCATTTGGAAGACTGGCTGTGGAAGCATCTGCTGGAGCAGCTGCAGCATCTGCTGAGGCTGGCCACCCACAGCAATGGCTTTTGTCAAGTGCTTTACACCTTTCTCCTATTCACCTTGAGCTGATAACTCTTTGCCAAACTGTGTCTCTTCAAGAGAGAATTCCTGGACAGCTGCAGCATCTTTTAAGTCAGGTAACTTGGAAAGCTCAGCTCTCTCCTTAGAGAACATCAGTTTCTTTCCTTATTCTCAAAGCCATTTCTTGAAGTTGGGGGTCACTTAGCCTTTTGTGGTAGAAGTAGATACAGTGACCCAGCAGAGGGCAGAGCACATGCCCATGGTGGCAATGCTGATCTTCCTCCCCACACCCTTTACTGGCCTGGGTCATGTGCTGGGCTGCAGCAGAGGCCCAGCAACCATGAGCTCAGACAGATTAGAGCATTCCAGCAGGTTACAGTCACCAGACTCCAGTCTAAATAGAAAAGGCCAATAGACGTTTAAATGAACTTTTTCTATTCTTTTTATTTATTTTTACTTTCATATGTGTGTACCATATTTGTGTTATTTCTTTTCTCTCTCTGCTCTATTCAACCCCATGTCATTTCCATTCCCTTCCAGATTCATGATATCTTTTGCTTTATATATATATATATACATATATAATATACATATACATATATACATATATACATATACATATAATATATATATACATATATATATTATTCAAATTATATTCAATCAATAAAAACCCATTTGTTGTTTGCTGTTGCTTGCTTATATGTTTTAAGGTTGAGCACTTAGTGTTGGGTAAACAATTAGGAGGCTCAGTCCTGGAAAAATTGATTCTCCCTCTCAGTAGCAACTAACTACATGTAAAACTTCATCCAATGGTATTGCCTACTGAGCCTTCAGGAATCCACATTGTATTTCTATTGTCTCACAGACTGAGGAACCTAAAACTGTGTCCCGGATTTCATTGTTAAGACACAAATGAAGATAACATTTTAAGCCCAAGTTCAGATATATCTTAGAGTACACATTTGCATTCATTAAACATAGATGCAATTAATATTGTGAAAATATTTTTGTCAATCAAAAACAGCAACAAAAACTACTGAGTTGAGGATTCCAGATATTTTTTGAGAATTCTTTAGAAGTTGGAGACATACTTCTCTGAATTCTTTGGTGTCAGGAGGCAGACTACATATTCTAGAACTGTTGTGTTCACACATTATTTTCCTATGGTCACAGAACTAGGTCAACTTTCAGTTTTTCCTGGCATGCTACCTATGCAAGGTATCTATTACATCAGAGTTGATTCTCTTGGATAATATTTCTTGTGTAATTAAAAAACAGAAAATAACACAATGAAGGCTTACTGTCAAGGAAGTGATGGCTTTTCTTTTATATTTTCCTTTAGTGCTTTATTGCTAAATGTGGTCTTCTTTTTCTGAAATGTACCATATAGTTAGTTAAATGAGCAAATTAAATGTTCTGTTTTGTATGCATATTATGCAATACAGTACAAACTTGGACAGTGTCTTAGTTAGGGTTTCAGTTGCTGTGAAGAGACATCACGACCACAGCAACTTTTACAAAGGAAAATATATAATTAGAGTGGCTTACAGTTTCAGAGGTTTAGTCCATTATTGTCATGTTGGGAAACATGGCGGCATGCAGGCAGGCATGATGCTGGAGAAGTTGAGAGTTCTACATCTTGATCCACAGGCAGGCAACAGGAAGTGAACTGTGGCCCTGGGCATAGCTTGAATATAGGAGACCTCAAAGCTCACCTCCAAATGACACATTTCCCCCAATAAGGCCACACCTACTTCTTGGTGCCTCAGAACAAAGAATTGCTTTTTTTTTTTTTTTTTTTTTTTTTTTAGCTGAGGATCGAACCCAGGGCCTTGTGCTTGGTAGTCGAGTGCTCTACCATTGAGCTAAATCAACCTTGGCCACACCTACTTCAACAAGGCCAAACCTCTTAACAGTGCCATTCTCTTTGGGGGCTATTTTCTTTCAAATACCCACAGACAGCAACTATTTCATGATGTCTGCCATATGCAAAATCAAGATATTACACTTTACATAATAATGGGTCTTCTTCAAATGATATGGATGAGTGTGATCAAGAATGAGGCAAGGGCATAATGGGGGTGAATAAGAGCCAAGTCCATGACACATATGTTTAAAAAAATATTATTTAACCTATCATTCTCTACTATGAATACTTGTTAATAAAAGTAAAATTAAATAAACTGAGAAACTATGTTACAGGAAGTAAGGTCCTCTAAACTGTACTTTTCAGAATTAACAACTGGTAATATTCTTATAAAATTATTTCAATCTAAAACTATGGACTAGAAGAGGGAAAGAAATTTTGTATGCTTAGAACTGATAAAGGTTTTAGTAAACCATAAAGGACATGAAAAAAGTTTACACCCAACTTATCTGTGGTTATCTCTAATGTCTATATTGGAGAGAATTTTACCTTCAATAAGAATACCTATGCTTTCTTCCCTAGAGAGAATAAAAGTCCTCCTCCTTCCAGCTTCGACTTTCTCTTTCAGTCAAGTTCACAGTGAAAGAAATTGTTTTCATATGAAAATCCTTATCTCCATCTCTCATCTACTATAATACTTGTGCCAACGGCATTACTTTCTGAAAAGATATTTGGGTGTAAAATAAGCAAAATCCCATAAAAGAACGGTTGTTTCTCACCTTACTATTTTCTTTCACAGCATTAGAAACTATTCAGCCAACTTTGAGATACAACAGAGAAAGGTATGTGAAGGAATATTGCCAGTGAGACTTTATACTCTATGTTATGGTCAGGACCAAGGAAGCACAAATCAGGGCCCTGTCTTAAATTGCCATTCATGGGAACATACTATTGGAAGAGCCATGTTGGAACATTGAATAAAGCAGTGTTTACTATGCCTGATAAGTCATATCACTCTCCTAAGAAATGACAGCCTGTCAGCCTCTGCCTGTCAGGAATGTGTTAAAACCTTGGGTGAGCTCATTTGCAAGATCAGTCAGAAGAGAGAATAAAGAAAGACAATTATGTGGCTGGAGCTCAAGAAAATCTAGATGGACACACTAGTAATTCTCATGAAGGAGACGATTAGCTAATTTAAATTTATTGTGGAAATGTCAGCAACAGGACCCCCATAAGATGACAAAGCTGGAATTTCTACATATATCCATATATTTTACCACATATTTGCATATACTAATTTAGCATTTCAGAAAGTGACCAGTAGAAGTTTATGAGTATAAATGAAGACTTTGCAAGGTAAACATGACTGAGACAGATGCCTACATTGTGGTAGTGGAAGTTAATTGCTTTAATTTTTCCTGAAGGTATATTAAACCATACTAAGAGGGAGCAAACATAATATGAGATATGCCCAGGCAGCAATGAACAGTTATTATTAAAATATAAAAACACAGTTAAATTTGTGTGGGGTCCAAAGGATCACGAACAATCTAGACAAGGGAAAAATAACAAGCAATGTTGAATGTTTCCAATTACATGAAAACAATCAATCATGACACATATTGATATGTGTGTGTGTCAATTTTACCCTGATAGCTTACATATTGAATAGATAGATAGATAGATGATAGATAGATAGATAGATAGACATAGACATAGATAGATGATAGATAGATAGATAGATAGATAGATAGATAGATAGATAGATAGATAGATAGAGAGATAGAGAGATAGCTATATGGTACAGGAAAGAGAAAGTAATAAAATTGAGTCTCATTTGTAAAGTCAATTTTTCAAAAGCACAATTCAAAAATGAAAAAAGGCATTATTAATTACTGTTACTGGAAAGGTGGTGTTACATATGTACCCACCAAAGTGTCAGAGAAATCCTGATAACACATTTGCACTTCAAGTGAAATCAAGTGCTCTTTGCAAAGTGGTGTTGCTCAGACAAGGCACAGCAAGAGAAGGAGAATAGAAAGTAACTCTGAGTAGGGCGTAGCCTCATCTCACCATTATGAAACATGAAGACAAAACAGAAATAACCAGAAGAGAAACATGAGCTGATGGGCTGTGATTACACAGTAGGCTGAACAAGGAGAGCAATAATGTACTACACAGTTCAAAGGGCATGAAGAAAAGTCTTAACTGTTTCCCCATAATTAAATGATACATGTTTAAAGATACAGATGCTTGTAAAGTAAGCCAATTTAAATATTACTCAGGACACATGTGTATCAGAACATTACATGTAATTCTGCTAATATGAATAGTGTTCATGCCCTTTTATCATTGAAAAAAAATTTAAAAATGAAGACAAATTATTATGTTTGTTTTTACTCTACCAGTATTTAGCCTATGTTATGAAGAAAATGTCTTTTGGAGCAGGAGCTTTATGAGATGATTTTCAGCATCATACCAGGGAGTAGTGTGTCTTGCTTGAATAGACATTCATATTTCACTTCCTGTAAACATGTGAAAGTCATTAAATTGCTGTGAGATAGTCTGTATGTCAAATTGCTCTGATTGGTCAATAAATAAAACACTGATTGGCCAGTGGCCAGACAGGAAGTATAGGCGGGACTAACAGAGAGGAGAACAGAGAAAACAGGAAGGCAGAGGGAGTCACTGCCAGCTGCCACCATGACAAGCAGCATGTGAAGACGCCGGTAAGCCAAGAGATACGTGGCAAGATATAGATTTAAGGAAATGGATTGATTTAAGCTATAAGAACAGTTAGCAAGAAGCCTGCCACAGTCATACAGTTTGTAAATAATATAACTGTCTGTGTGTTTATATTATAAGTGAGCTGTCAGACGCCTGAGGCTTGGTGGGAACTGGAGAGAAATTCTCCAGCCACATTAAACAGAATGCACTGTCTCAAAGGTAATAGAGCACCATTCAATATGATGTCTATTGCTTTTAGACTACATGAAATGAAATGATGCGTCTTGCTTTTATTTAAGAAAAAATTTTAAATATGTATATATACAAATTAGCTGCGCACCATGATTATGTGTTTCTGTATGTTATGTGAATGAAGTTTATAATATACACAATTGAATAGAAATTCAAAATCATATTAATATTAAAAATATAAAAACTATAAATTATTAACTTTTAAAACAAATATTTTAATAAACAATATGTATTAAATATAATATAAATTCTATATTCATTAGTCATTTGCCATGTACTTTATTTTTAGAAAAAGTTGAAGTTTATAATAACTAATAGAACTCAGCCCATGAAATGATTTGAAAATACAAAATCATGTATTATAACATGTATATACTTCATGTATTATAAGTATTAGTATACTACAATACTAGTAATGTATTGTTCCAGCACTACTGGATTGAGGAAAAAGTTCTTAGGATTTATGGATTTGAAAGTATCTGAAAATTTCTTTGAAAGTATATTTTAGATTGAGAGAAACACTGAGGACGAGAGCAGGGTAATGAGGCCATATCTATGTTGACCATGACCTGACAGACATTGTTACCTCCACAGAGAGTAAACGGATGTTGACAGTATAGAAAAGAAAATACTTTGCTCAAATACAAATTGCATTCATAGACTCTTCATTCATAACAATCTAGATCCTGCCCACTTTAGTGCTGATTCAAGTACATGGTAATATACTAGTAATTTGATGTCCTAGATTTTCCACTTCCGATTTCACAATGAATCTAGGTTACACCTAAAAATAAAGCACATCATACAAGGAGCTTTTTTTTTTTCAGCACAGTAGCACAGTTTTCTAGGAACCAGAAGAATCATACCTATAGTAATATCTCTGTTTTCCTCATGCCATATACAGAATTTCTGATTTGGGTAGCTAAATTATACCCATATTTCATGTGTTTGCAATGGTTCCTTTGAATATGTATATGACTATTTTATGTCTATTGTTTTCCTTCATGAGTTTTAGAGTGTAATAAAACTGTCAGAAAATTTTTATCTGAAATGAATAAATAAGTAATTATTTGGGTTCTTTTTTATTGTATAAATAAGTTAAAACCTTATAATATCTACAAATATTATATCATACACAAAATATTAAAATGAACTGTGATCTAAATATGATGAAATTCTTCACTATTTCAATTTTGTCAAGATTAAAATTGACATTAAACAACATATTTACAAATAATTTAAATTAAAGATTAAAGGATTGGAGCAGGGACACAGTTTAGTTGGTGCAAGAGTTGCTGGCTGCACCAAGCCATAGATTTTATCCTCAACCAGTACTCCAAAAAGTAGATATGATGAAAATATCAGCAATCGTAGCACTTGTGAGGTAGAAAGTCAGAAGGTCAATGCCATTCCAGCTTCAAATAGAGCTAGAGGCCACCCTGAGGTGTAACACATGAGGTGGCTTTATCAAAGAAGGAAAGAAAAAGAGAGAGAGTGTGTGTAGTTCTTTTATTTTTCACTCTTTGGAGGCCTGCCACCCAGCTCCCAAATAAATATATGGAGACTTTGGTAAATGTCCAGCCTTGCCTTAGCTTGTTTCTAGCAGATTTTTCTAACTTAAATTATCCTGTTTCTCCTTAATTACGTTTTGCCTCTTGGCTTTTTCCCTTTCTTTATTCTATATATCTGTCTTTCCTTCTTACCCTGTGACTGGCTGGCTGTGTGGTTGGACCATGGTGCCTTCCTCTCCTTCTTTTCTTGGTCCTTACTTCCTTCTCTAGACTTCTCCTCCTGCTTATTTTCTCTGCATACCAGCCCCACCTATTCCTTCTTTCTTCTGCCTAGCTATTGGCAGTTATTCTCTTTAATAGACCAATCATATGTTTTAGGTAAGCAAAGTAACACAGCTTTACAGAGTTAAACAAATGCAGAATGAAAGAATGCAACACATTTTGGCATTATTAAACAAATATTCCACAGTCTATTCTGTATTACAAATTTAACACATCTTAAATTAATATTCCACAGCAAGAAGTGGAGGGAGGAGTAAGGACTATATCCACAAAGTGTCAGGCTAATGGTTTGAATCCCAAATGGTGTTTTGATGTGAAATGAACTTTTAGTTGAAGTAGAATACATGTGATAAGGAATGTAGAGCTCATAATTGCATGTATGCCATCAAATCCTGTTGCTATGAAGAATGCTGAGTCATAAATTCCATCTGAGATGGTAAATGGTGTTTCAAAGTATTCTGAGGCTTAAATTAACTCCAACTTCTTTATGCTTGATAAAATGACAACTGTAAAGTTACATTGTGATACCCTTTGATTCCACCTTGACTTAACAAGTTGAATATACACATGTAGCAAGCCTAGACATGGCTTTGGGAGTCAGTGAGAAAAACCTCTGAAAACTGCTGTGGATATAATTCTATATAAAGAAAACACTGATGGCCAGTGACCAGACAGGAAGTATAGGCGGGACAAAGAGAGAGGAGAATTGGGGAAACAGGAAGAAGGAGGAGAGACACTGCAGCCACCGCCAGGAGAAGCAGAATGTAAAGACGCCGGTAAGCCACCAGACACGTGGCAAGGTATAGATTTATAGAAATGGGTTAATTTAAGATATAAGAACAGTTAGCAAGAAGCCTGCCACGGCCATACAGTTTGTAAGCAATATAAGTCTCTGTGTTTACTTGGTTGGGTCTGAGCGGCTGCGGGACTGGCGGGTGACAGAGATTTGTCCTAACTGTGGGCAAGGTAGGAAAACTCTAGCTACAGAAAACTGCTCCTTGGCAAAATCATGGACATTGGGAAATTTGTCAAAATTACCTTTTTCAAAACTCCAGAACATTGAAAATGCTATAACAATCCAAAAAGCACTCACTGAAAATTGATAATTATCTGTTAAGACAGTGAGTTTAGAGGGACTATAGTTTCTCTATTTGCTGTCCTCTAGCTAGATACTGAAACCAGCAGTACAACAAATACATAAGGAAGTAGCTTTTCAGCTTCTTCCAACTATATGTCCATTCAATCACCTGTCTCATTTGACTGTAAATGATACTCATTGAGATTATATTAATTTGACATGACTCAAAGATTTATGGAAGTAAAAGCCTTCCCCTTAGATAATTTGTCAAAACCAATTAGTAGGGAGTGGTTAACTTACAGCAGCCCGAGGCAGCAATGGTAATCAGGGTGAACAGTAAGGTGATAAAGAAAATTAACAGGGATATCTGAGAGCTGAAATGTCCACAGGGTCTCCTCTAGCACTACTACATATTTGTAAGAGTTTGGAAGGCAATGAATATATTCAAGGAATACCTGGGATGGCCCTTATCTTGCATCAGAAAGGTGCAGTTATGACCAAAGCACAAACCAAAGCAATTAGCAACACAGACCAGTTGTCAAAGGTTTAGTAGTTTACTGTTTTATGATATATAAAGAACTCTTCTGGATAACCAGTAGAAATTTCAATGGTCAAATAAGACAAAAATATAGATTCTTCAAATTATACCATGATAACAAATTGGTTAAAGTACAATGGTAACCAAACAGTCATTATTAAAATTAGCAAAAAGTTAGTGAAAACTTCACAACACTCAGGAAAGACTCTGAAGAAAATACTAGAAGATGGGATGGCTGGTCCCCCACACTCATGGATTAGTAGGATTTGGCCATCATACCAAAAGCAATCTACAAACCCGACATAATCCTGATCACAATTCAAAGGCAACTCTTCATAGAAATTGAAAAATAATCTTAAATTTCTCATGAGAACACAAAAGAGGTAGGATAGCCAAAATAATCCTGAATAATAATCAAACTTTGCAAGTTATCATCATCTCAGATTTAAAGGTGTACTACAGAGCTGAGGCAATAAAAATAAAAGGGCACTGATATAACAACAGACACATGGATCGTGGAATAGAAGTGAGGGCCGACATACAAGCCCAAACTCATACAGTAATCTGATTTTTGGACAGAGGTTATAAAACACATTGAAAAAAAAAAGCAGCATCTTCAACAATTGGTGCTGCTCAAATCATATACCTATATGTATAAAAATGAAATTTGACTCTGACTTGGCACAAAGCTCAACTCCAGAGGAATCAAAAACCTCAACATAAGAGCTGAGTTTCTGGGTCAAATAGAGGCAGAAGTCGGTAGTGTGATTGAATTTATAGTCAGAAGAAAAGACTTAATTCGTAATTCTAAATTGTACAAGCCATAAGACCAACAATCGACAAAGAGGACCTCAGGAGACCAAAAGCTTCAGGAGCAAAGGAAATCATAATCTGCGAAAGTGGTAGCCTACTCATGGGGAAAAAGTTCTTGGTTAATTACACATCCAGCAGAGGTTAATATCTGCAATATATGAAGAACTCACAAACAGAAAATAAAATAAATACAATAAAATATAAATAAATGGGTTGAAAATAGATAACTCAGTTTGGAAATGAGACATCCTACTAGAGAGATCTCAAAAAATGGAATTTAATTGGCTAAGAAACACTATTTTTTTAATTTTCAGCATTCTTAGATATCAAGGAAATGTAAATTAAAATGAATGTAAGATTTCACAATGGATAGAATGGCAGATGGGAAAGAACTGGGAGAAGTAGAAAACCACAATCAGGACAAATGTGAAAAAATATATATTTATAATAAAAGACAAAAATCAGGACTGACATACATATGAACTCACAGAAACTGTGGCAGCACAGGTTCAATTCAGATGGGGCTCCGGTGCTGAGAGCAGAAATAGACACAAGCCCCCATCCCCCTATCGACAAAGGAAAAATTAGTTTTTCCTAAAGGATTCTCAGTGGGTATACAAGCCACACTTCCAGGCAGGCCCTGTACTCAGCCGAAGATGGCCAACACCAAACAAACTCAATGTTGCCTTTGGGGGAATTTTTTGTCTCACAATGACTTGTCAAGGTATATTTTTGCATTTGATCTTACAGAACTTTTGCTTATATGTTATGGTTTCCTATGTTGTTTTGAATGGGTTTTCTTGTATGTGTGTCGAATGGTTGAACCTCAGGGTCTGTATATTTTTCTTGTGTTTTTCCTTGGACTCTTTATTTTTTTCCCCATTTGTTAGTTTGCTTGTTTTCTATCTTATCTTATTTAATTCTATTTTACTTTCATTACTGTCTTCTTTAATGTCCGTTTTCTCTAAGACAGAGAAAGTAAGATTGTACATTGGAAGGTAGGAACTGGGAGGAGTTGGGGGAGGGGAAACCTTAATCAAAATACAATTGTATGAAATAAAATCTATTTTCAATTAAAAATTTCTTTCAGGAAAGAATAAAAAAGATATTATAGCAGAAAGATGAATTGAACCCTGAAACAAACTGGTCATGGTTTCATCGTTGTCTTTCAGATCCAATTTGTCTCACTTTGAGCTGTGGCTGTGTGGTTCAGTGAAGTGGTTCTGTACATGTTCATCACTTTGTCTATTCTGTCTTGAAGAATCTGAATTAAAAAGCATGGCTAACTGTTCTCAGAATGAATGTTCTGGATGTTCTGACTCTTAAGACATTTATGTATATATCTCTCTAACTCTATGTCTTTCTCTACCTCTCTTTGTATATATGTGTGTATATTGAAATAGTGAAGCTGTTGTACTAGAAAATTTGAATCAGCAAGATGATCAATTTAGCCTCTGTCATTGCACAGTAGATACTTTAATGTCATGATTGACTAAATGTCAATATACCTATTAAATCCTATAAAATAACCACTGGCCAATGAAAAAGACCACAAATGCTGCTATGGAGATGGGGGAAATTAGACACTTATTTATTGTAACTTCAGTGCAAACCAGTAAAGTAGCTATGGAAATCAGTGCAGAGATTCTTCAAAGAGCTAGAAATAGATCTCCCACCTTGTCTGGCTACTCTACTCTTGGGCATATACCCATAGGACTGTACATTCCACTAAACATCTTCATCCATGTTTGTTATTGCTCTATACATAAAAGCCAGGGAATGGAAATAGCCTAGATATCTATCAACTGATGAAAGTATAAAGAAAATTGATGAATTTACAAAGGGGATTATCATTCCTCTACTAAATAAAACTGAATTATTTAGTTATTGGATAAATGAATATACTTGAAAAAATAATTCTGAATAGTATAACACAGACCTATAAAGACATGTGCCTTTTCTCATTTGTTGAATTTAACTTTGAATCTTAAGATATGTGTGCTCCATCTGGAATATGGAGAGAGGTCAGGAAATTGGTAAGGTGCCCTGGAGAGGATTTCTAGCTAGAGAGGATTGAAATCAACTGAATAACTTGTTAAAGGGACTATAGGGACAAGGAGTGTTAAATGGGTTAGGAGAATGTAGGGCAGCATAAAGACTACAGAAGCGGGAGAAGGGTTAGCTACCAGGAAAGATATTTCAAAAGGTGTTGTAGAAACCTACTGTAGTAGAAACTTCCTAAAATGCACTTACGTACACACACACACACACACACACACACACACACACACACACACACACACGGTGATAGTGAAAGAAGTTATTAAAACAAGTTAACTTTGACAATTTGAAATTTGAAATAATCAAATAGTACAGGAATGATGAAAATTTCTTCCTTTTGTCAACCATTTTGCTGCCTAATTTTTCTGATAAAAAATAAACAAAACTGAAGTACAGGTAATGATATAGAAAATATTCTCAAAATATGTGTTCTCTATTTATTAAGATGAATTGCTATTTTATTTGATGATTTAAGAGACACTATTTTAAAGAAATAGCTACTGTTATAAATGAATATTTATGTGACAAAACCATAACATTATATTTCCTATTGGAATCTTTCTATAAATAAAACTCAAAAATTTATATTATCGTCATTTAGTTATATCACAAAATTTTACAATAATCATGCAGAAATGAGACAAAGTTATAAATACAAACTAAATATTACCAGATTCATATAATGTGTGCTAAAATCATACATAGATTCTAAAGATATATAATCAATATTTTTAAAATAGATTATGAGCAAGGTAAAGTGTGTGTTAAAGTGATTTGCTGCATGGCAGTTAGAAATGTTGCTACAAGATTTGCTTCATTTGTCTTGTCATGACCTTCAGTGTAACAGTCCTTTTAAAACCTTGAAAATGGAATTATATATATATATATATATATATATATATATGTATTATCATGTCATATTCATCTTATAATTCAATGTCTAATATTTGAAGCCTTAAGATCTCTGTATATGTTTACATACTGTATTTTGAAATTAATAAAATATTTCCTCAAATATCACATGGCAAATCCTTCTCAGAAGCAACTACTCCTTGCCCCACTCTTTCTATTCTTAACAGGTGAAAATGACAACAAAATCAATAAGAAGAATTGTAAGGTCAGGATGAAAAACACTCTCAGTTCAGATCTTAATTTCAGGAACAATTTGCCTGACACCTGTGCAGTCTCTTCACGGGAGCTTAGCAGATGTGACAGCTAATTAATTATGAGGCGAGATTAGAAACTGGACAGAAGACCGGCAGAGGAGAATCCATCTCCAGTGTCAACAAGCTTCAGGATGTTCATTTTCTTAGGCCTGGAAGACACAGGTCTAGTAAATCATTGTTTATCTTTAAGCTCAAAAAGGAAATTGAACATGACATGAACAATTACTGAGATATTTTTAGAGAAATACATTCTTGAGAGAGAAACATGGAAACAAATTAGAATCTGTGCAGACCTGAGCATTCCTTGTGGATTTTGTCATTATATGGAAGATCTGAAATTACTTCTCCTAAAAATATGAGACTGAAATGCAGAGCTGTCAAAATAAGTAAAAAGTAGGGCTATATAATAGTCATGAATTATATAGTAGAGGTACAAAATATATTATTATACTTAAGAATTCAAAGTTTCAGGAAATGCTGTAATGACCTGTTAGATTTTTTTTGCTTAAAAGAAGCAAATATTTTCTAGTATTCCTAATACAGAAATATAAATTGTACAAAGTAAAACACTATTTTACTTTCTACGTTTGAGCAAATTAAGACAAGTAAAGGGCTGAATAATTAAGCAAATCAGGCATACTCTCTGATCCATTAGAGAAGCTGGATCACATGAATTTGGCCTCACCCTACAACTGAAGAGATAAATGGTTCAATGGAGATTAACCCAACTTACTAGAAAATATTTCCTCTGGACAAAATACCAATGTAGAAACACCTGCAAAGTTAGTTTCCATAATCAGCTACATAATCCTCCACACGTCACACATGCTAATGTAGGCAGCATTAAATAAATGTAGCAGGCCACAAACAAAAACACAATTTAAAAATAGGATGCTTGTTTGGGTGAAGAAATTTGAGTGAGAGTTAGAAAAATGTAAGAGGAGATTGTGGTGAGAATACACACACACTGTGTGTGTGTGTGTGTGTGTGTGTGTGTGTGTGTGTGTGTGTGTGACAGAGAGAGGGAGGGAGGGAGGGAGGGAGGGAGGGAGGGAGGGAGGGAGGGAGAGAGAGAGAGAGAGAGAGAGAGAGAGAGAGAGAGAGAGAGAGAGAAAGAGAGAAAGAGAGAAAGAGAGAAAGAGAGAAAGAGAGAAAGAAAGAAAGAAAGAAAGAAAGAAAGAAAGAAAGAAAGAAAGAAAGAAAGAAAGAAAGAAAGAAAGAAAGAAAGAAAGAAAGAAAGAGGGAGGGAAGGAAGAAGTTCCTCAAAAGTCAGTTCCTTTGAAGAGGAAATTCCAATGAAACTCAGAATTTTTTTTTCAAATGCAGCTCAATTTCAGAGATGCATTTTTAAGTACAACCTCATAGAAATTTTAATTTCTTGAATGCATTCCCATTTAACAAATTTGGGGCATGAAGAACCTGAGGTGTACAGTATGAATTATTTGTGTTAATTTTAATAATTCATAGACTCTCACACCCCTCCTGTGGATAAATAGGTTAAGTGCTGACACACAGCACTGAGGGAAGGAGTGAAGTGCTCCAGTCATACAGGGCAGCATCTCCTCATCTGCACTGTGAAAAGAAGACTCTCAGACTCCAGGCTTCTTATGCTCCAGCTCAAAAAGATAGATGGCTACCTCTCTTTCATCCCAGAGAGTTGTAGGAATAAGGTGACAGCTAAGACAGCAACTTAATGGAAGGTTTAATGCCGGCACATGTGTGATTCTTAATCAAAGTTCTGATATTGTACTCCCTACCAGCAACAGTTCCATTATCTATGCATTTTGTTGTTCTTGTAGTCATGACAAAATTCTGTGTATTTTTGTTCCCATGATTGTTTCACTTTTCCTTTCCTTTTTATTTTTGAGAATTTATTGATATACTCAGTGAAATTTGATCACATCCACTCACATTTACCCCCAACATTCCTCCACATACATTGCTTCTTTCTACCAACTTTATGTCTATGTTTTTTTTTTCCTTTCTGATAGCCCATAAGTCGAGTTAGTGCTAGCCATACATGCACAAGTCTGGGGCCATTAATTGGAGCATGAAAAATCAACCACTGACAATATCCTCAATAAAGAAGGTTAGCTGTCTCCCAGCAATTATCCACTACAAATAGCTCCTCAGTGTAGGATGGTATTAGTAATCATCTACTTTATAAAGGGTTGGACTTTGGCTGGCTGGATCTTATATACTGCAGATGTTGTGAGTTCATGGGTGAGATAGCCATGCCACATACAAAAGACAGATTTCACAGGATTCCACCTTATCTTCTAGCTCTTAGATTCTTTCTTTCTCCTTTTCTAAGACACTCCAAGAGCCTTAGCGGTTGTGGTGGTAATATTAATGTTCCATTTAGATCTAATGATCACAAATTTGCTACTAGTGACCATAGTTCCAGAAGAAGCTGGATCAAAGGAATGGTGGTTTCTCATCTTATTTTCTTTTAAAAACTAAAAGTGTAGGACATTTAACTCTACAATTTTATAACATTTTTTTAATTTTTATAAATTTATTTCAAAACAGCAGTCTTAAGTCTTGGTCATCTTGACTAGCACAACATTATTATAGATTTCTGATGTATTTTTGAGATTAAATACATTTGATATCACAATCAAATATTTAAATAATCATTAGTGTTTTTAATAAAAAAACTAGGGAGAATAATTCATCATACCATATGCAGACTCAAATAGCATCAGAACCTTCTCTTTCCCAAATACAAATTTATGGAATCATGAATAAATATTAAAGAATAATATTTTATAATAAATATTTCTTACCATATCATTTATTTTGAGGAATAATCATCAATCATCTTCCTTATAAATATTTGTGAGACCATATTCAACTTTCTTGTAGTTTAAACATTTTACATTGTATTTGGTTGGGAACAAAGAACTAAAAGTATTAACAAATTGATTATTATCTATAATTGATTCATATACAGGCATAATTAATCTTTTGTGCTTCTACAGTATGGAAGATTATGATTTTTAAATAACATTACATATCCCTGTGAGTTTGGCACAACCATGAAAATGTTGCTGTCACATTTGAGAGTACTAGCTTGTTTCTTCATAGTTTCTTTGATTTTGATAGTCTGAGCCTTCTTGTATAAATGTCAGGCAAATGATTCAGAGGGAGTTTAATAGTTGTGGTCTGTATAGCGTCCTGTTGGCTACATATATTTCCTTCTTAAAAATGTAACAAAATATCTGAAAAAATGATCTTATGAAAAGAAAGAGTTCATTTTAACTTATAATTTTAGAGTTTGTGGTCTAAATTCAAGTGGGATTGTTTCTAGATTCTCAGTCTTTTAACGTCTACTCAGATAGGTGAGATTGCATCTATGACTTTCAACATTTTAGGCAGCAGAAGCACTGTAATAATGATAGAAAGAGTAGAAAAGCTTAATCTGTGTGTTTAAACACACACAAAAAAAACTTATTTTCTAAAGACTGGAAGATTGTAAGTGTAGTCTAAGATATCAAGGTCAGTGATTCAGTTTCTCATGAGAATTCCTCTCATGCCTTGCAGTTAAATACCAGTAAAATACCAGTAAAATCTGATATCTTGACAGTGTAGAAAGAAAGAGTTAAACAAGAAGAGACAGAGATAAGAGACAGATGACAGATATAAAGGGAAGACACACAGACACAGAAACAGAGAGACAGACCAAATACATGGAAGCTTCAGCCCTATAACTTCATGTAGACATCAACATCTCCCAGTGAACTGGCATTCAAACATTATTCTTACTACACTTACGGAGAAATACTGTTATTATGGCATTCCAACAGACTAGATTGGACCACAAAACACAATTGGAAAGGCAAACAATGACAGAGAAGGAATGAAACATTATTCTTAGGGTGACAAATCCAAGAAGAACAGAGGCCTGGAAACCTGAGATATGTTTTCAGAGTATGTGCAAAAGAGTTGACCTTTATAGGAAACGAGTAAGGTCTCCAAGTTAAGAATTCAGGGCATCTTTGTCTGGTTGTGATCTGCTTGATGACACAGAGCCTGTTAAAAGTAGAAAGTCTCTTGTTGCTTCAGAATTAGCTTATCTTTCCAAATAGTATTTATTTATTCATTCTATGCATTTGTGTATGTGTATGCTTGCATGAGTTCATATCCACTGAATATGTATAGGAGTTTGAAAAGGCAAAGATCTTCTGAACCTGGAGCTACAGACAGTTATTAGCTGCTACACAGATGCATGGAACTGAACCCTGTTTGCAAGAGCAGTAAGCACTCTTAACTGCTGAATTATCATCCAGCATCCTTGGGTCTTTTTATTTTATTTTTTAAATAAATTACTCATCAATCAGACTTGTTACTGGTGATTCAGAAAATGCCAAAGTCAAGTCAGTAACTTATATAGAATTAGTTGAGTTAAGATTTAGGGAAACGACTAAAGAATCCTATGAACACCTCTAGGCATCTGTAAAAATCAGCAGTAGGCAGTCTGTTGATTGCATTATAGATAGTTCCTAAATAATGACAGAGAAGTTAAGCTAGTATCCTGCCTCTAGTTAAGCACTGTGCATCTGAACTCCCAAGTGAGTCGTCAGTGCTGTTTTAGCAAAAGCAGCCAACCTCTAGATCCTTCTCACATAATCATGTTGAGTATTAGGCTTCTTCATTTGTATATTAGGAGGAAATAAAAATCCTGTCCATGAACTATGGTCAGGCACATTTTATAAAGTTTTTATTATGCTACCTCCGCAATTTTTCTGTCATATAACAGAGATATTTAATAGACTACAAAACTTTTTTTGCGCATCCAAATTTTTCTCATTCCATGACTCAATGAACAACAGAAACCTAATGAAATAAGTTCCAAAAATATCAATCTATAATTCCTCAGACATTCTGAATCAAACTCAACAAAGCTCTACAAGTTATCTCACTTCATTATAAGAACAAAGTTAATAAGGCAGTGAGTCTTGATTATATTATCTCCACCAACAGAACACCAAATATACCCTGGGGTCGTGGTTCCTTAAGCTTTGTTTTACCAAGAGAAACATATTCATAAAATATATCCTTCATGAAAATGATGAAACAGTTGTACAATATTTTATTCTCAACATTATCTGTTCTCCATTGAATCTATCTAAAAATTAATAAACAACAGAAGGCTTACTTCAAACATCCTATTTATGAGGACCATTCCCTCAATAGTTGCACATGTCTACTTTACAGGGCATCATACAAAGTTAGTCATAGTCTACTCTCCTGTGCCATAAAAACAAGAAATTATTGTTCTGCTGGGTGTTGGTGGTGCACACCTTTAATCATAGCACTCAGAGGCAGAGCCAGGTGGATCTCTGTGAGTTTAAGGACAGACTGGTCTACAGAGTGAGATCCAGGACAGGCACCAAAACTACACAGAGAAACCCTGTCTCGAAAAATAAAAACAAAACAAACAAACAAAAAAAAAACTTCAAATAAACAAACAAAAAGGAGTTATTGTAATAGATTTGTAGATATCTGAAAAGAGGAGTATGAATCACAGTTTTGTATATTAGATACTATAATTAAGGAAGTCTATCACTATATAACAGGATTTCCCAAAACAAATTTTTATTACTTTTTCAACTCAGAACACAAATCTTTTTCTTATATCTCTTATCAATCTTCTTATATTTTTCTTAACCTTCCCCAGTAAAAATGCCATCCTACAAAAAGAAAATTTTGTATTCAGTGCAAACACCATCAAAATTTCAACACAATCTTCATAGAATTTGAAAGAACAATTTTAAACTTCATATAGAAACATACACACACACAACAACAAACAAATAAAATCAGGATATCAGGACTGTTGAAACAGCCCTGAACAATAAAAAGACTACCAAAAGTGTCACCATATCTGATTTCAAGTTGTTCTACAGAAATATAGTAACCAAAACTGCATGGTATTAGAACAAAAAACATACATGTTGAACAATGGAATTGAATGGAAGACACAGACATAAAATCTCCACACCATGGACACCTGATTTTCAATGAAGTATCTAGAAATACACATTGGAAAAAAAGACAGCATTTTTAACAAATGTTGCTGGCCAAATGGGACAGTTGCACATGCAAGCATCCAAACACTCCCATGCTTACCACCCTGTACAAAAATCATCTTCAAATGGACCAAAGACCTCAGCATAATATCAGACACACTGAACATGATAGAGAAAAAGTAGAGAATATACTCAAATTCATTGGCACAGGGAACAACATTCTGAACAGAGCACTAATAGTACAGGCACTAATATAAAAAAATTAATAAAAGGGACCCCATGAAACTGAAAAGCTTCTGTAATTCAAGCACCATGAATTGCACATTCAGCAGCCCACAGAACTGGAAAAGATTTTTACCAACTTCACATCTGATAGAAGACTATTATTTAATATTCATAAAGAAATCCAGAAACTATGCCGGGCGTTGGTGGCGCACGCCTTTAATCCCAGCACTCGGGAGGCAGAGGCAGGCGGATCTTTGTGAGTTCGAGGCCAGCCTGGGCTACCAAGTGAGTTCCAGGAAAGGCGCAAAGCTACACAGAGAAACCCTGTCTCGAAAAACCAAAAAAAAAAAAAAAAAAAAAAAAAAAAAAAAAAAAAAAAAAAAGAAATCCAGAAACTAGATATCAATAAATAATAATAATAATAATAATAATAATCTCACACTCTAACATGGGTCTATCCTGCCTGACAAATTCACCACACTCATCATTGAAAATGACTCCAGCATGTGAATTATTGCCTGGGCGTCCAGCCACCAGCAGAACAGGAATCCAAGGGAATCCACAGAGTCAGCAGTATACTATGCCTTTTTTATCTGTGGAAGTTAGGGAAGACACTTACACTGTCTCGATCATTTCCTTCTTATACATCCTTTATTCTGTTTTCTATATTCTCTTTTCTTATGCTTATCCAGAAATGTCTCTCCTGTTTATCTTGATGTTTTCCTGCTAACTCTTTTAACGTTCTCCTCCTAATTCTCGAGTTCTTGATGTTTTCCTTCTAATTCCTTCTTGCTTTCTAAAAGTTTCCCTCCTAATTCACTCATTCTTGATATTTTCATTATAACTCACTTTAATTCTATCTTTTTTCTTTCCCTTTCCCTTTCAACTTATATACTCCAGCAAAATCTTTTGGGCAATATAAAAATTACAATGTGGTTGCATTCTATTTTTCAAGTAAATGATTACAATGAATACAAGTAAGAAAGAGCATGTTTTCCATATCCCTTACATGATTAAACATTTTCCATATTACAGGTGAAAAACTAATTATCCAAATAACCCACCTATATTCATACCTAAGCAACTTGTTATAGATTAACAGTGCAGGCACGCAAGGTATTCTTTTACTAGCAGGCTGCATTTTGTAGTTACAAAGAAAGAACCAATCACTTTACTACTAATTGAAAGGTAATTTTGTAAGGAATCTTAAAGGAATCACAAACTTAAACTCTTTTTTTTTTTTTTTTTTTTTGGTTTTTCGAGACAGGGTTTCTCTGTGTAGCTTTGCGCCTTTCCTGGAACTCACTTTGGAGACCAGGCTGGCCTCGAACTCACAGAGATCCGCCTGGCTCTGCCTCCCGAGTGCTGGGATTAAAGGCGTGCGCCACCACCGCCCGGCTTTTTTTTTTTTTTTTTTTTTTTTTTTTTTTTTGGATCAAACTTAAACTCTTATACATGTAAAACAATTAGTCATCTTTACTTTAAATCCTAAGGGTGCATATCCACTCATCAATAGTTTTTATTATATCAGGAAATTGAGTGCAAAATGGGTATAATAGAATTAATTACCACCTTTGGTCATCAACCAATCCTAACAAGAAAGGCATATTAGCTCATGATAATTGATCTGCTCTGTTCTTGTCCCTGACTTAAAAGACTTCCTTATTGTACTATGTGCCTGTCTAAAACTTTAGATTTTCTATTTGGGTTTTTCACCTCAAAGCTATTTAACAAAAGCATTTTAGTCTAACTTTAAGTTATTTTCAAAGCTTCGTTTCAGCTGTGATGCAATCCAAAACCTGCAAACACTTCTCCTAATATTAAGGTTAAAAGAATTTGGTGGGACACTGGGACTCATTTGTTTTCCTTAATCATTAACTTAAGCCACATTCTATATGTCTCCTCAATGGAAACTTGTATGTTCTAGCTGTGTGACACTTCCTTGTTTTATTTTTAAGCACCAGAAGTCTATTTAAATTAACATTACTATTATCAATTACACGGCACAGCTTAAGAAGAAATCATCTTTATAATGAATGATCCACAAGCAAAAATGCCCAGTAGGATGGAATGTGTCCATGAGACAAACACACTACATTACAGGAAGTGGGGATCTCCCCATACCCATTCACACCATGCCAAGTACAGAGAAAGATGGCAGTGGCAAACATGTAAAGGCACAGCAGAAACAAAAGACATCCAGGAGTCTGTGGTCTCAGAGCCTCACCTGCTGAGATTCCCTCATCAGGGATTTTCCTCCTGGTGGGCCGACACTTGAACTTCAATTGCTACCTGCTTTCCTCTGCCATGGCCACCAGCACATGTGCAAGGCTGGATTTTCTGGTTGAAGACATGTTTCCTTCAATCATCATTGCCCATGACACAGGATATCCTGGTGGGCATGTGCCAGAAAGACTCCTACATGGATAACAAGCCCCAGAGCAAGAAGGGTATCCTGACTCTGACATATGCTATTGAGCACAGTGTTGCCACAAACTGCGATGACATGGAGAAGATTGAGCACCACACCTACAATTAATTGCATGTGGTCTCTGAGGACCACCTGGTGCTTTTGACTGAGGTGCCCCCTGAACTTTGAAGCTAAGAGAGAGAAGATGACACAAACAATGGTTGAAACCTTTAATACTTCAACCATGCATGTCGTCATTCAGGCGGTGTTGTCCCTGTATGCAACTGGGTGCACTACTGGCATTTTCATGGACTCTAACGATGGGTTCAAACATACAGTGCCCATCTACAAGGGCCCTTGTATTGACACCTTGATCCTGGTCTCACTGTCCACCTTCCAGCAGATGCGAATCAGCAAGCAGGAGTCTGACGAGTCTAGCCTCTCCATTGTGAGCAGCTGCCAGGCATTTGCTGCATGAGCTGATTCTGAAGTATCAATTTGCCCTAGCCAATGCACACATTTCATGCTATCCTCATGAACCTGGAAAAAACTTTAAAAGAAATTTGTCTTTGAAACTTGTATCCAATATCAGCACTGGATCATAGAACTTGCCAGTGATTTTTTACTTTGTATCCAAGCTAACTGTTCCCTTGGTATATGCTTAATACCCTGAGCATATCTTCATTTAGTTCTCAGTTATGTCACTTGGAGGCTGGGGAGAGTACACTGTGAAAGAGAAATCCCCAGCCTGATGGATCTATGTGAACACCACGCAGTGATATCTGCAGGGTATTAACCAACAGCTGACATTCAGGATTTCTTGAGGCTGGCAAGGGTTCCTGAACCAGTTACCACTTTCATCTTGCCAGTCTAACAGAATGGGAAATTCTGAGCCTGAGGACCCAGTTTCTGTTCTGGTGTTTTCCCCTCCTGACTGCTGTGGGTTGTTACTTGCTTTGATTTGGGAATGTTTGCATTGACATCTGTAAATGTATTCATCTTTTTAATTTATGTAAGGTCTTTTGCACTCAATTCTTTAAGAAATGACAAGTTTTGGCTTTCTTTTGTTCACTGAGGACATTAGGCCCCAGCAACAAGTCACTGTGTAAGGAAAACTAAAAGTGCTGCAGAAAAACAACAATAGAACACAACAGACAAATAACACCAAATTAAATCTAATTAAAGAATAGGGTACAAATCTAAACAGTGAATTCTCAACAGAGGAATCTCAAATGGCTGAGAAACAAATAAATGGCTACATCCTTAGCCATCAGAGAAAGGCAAACCAAAATAATTTGAGATTTCATCTTATACCCAACAGAATGTCTAAGATCAAAAACACTATTGACAGCTCATGCTAGTGTGGATATTCTGTAAGGGGAACACTCTTCCATTGCCAGTAAGAACATAAACGTGTATAGCTCCTATGAAAATGGCAGTTCCTCATGATGATGGGGATCAATATACCTCAAGACCCAGCTATACCACTCTTGGGCATTATGTTATAGGAAACAAATACTTTATTGTTTTTTGTAGAATGAGCTTGGACTGCACCTAAGGCCAAGTGAACTCCATTCTTTAAAACAGTATGAAATAGCTTTTCTTAATGTGAGTTATCAGATCCCTGACCACAGCTATTGTAACAGCAATTTGGTTTGTGATATTGCTAAAGTTTAGTTGTCTGATTTTAATGTTTTGTGTGTATGTGTGTGTGAATTGCTATGGAACTATCTGTGGTGGTATTCTAATTGTACTGAAATGTGATTTTGATTGTATGTTAATAAATAAAGTTGCCCGGGGGTCAGAGCTATTAGAGCCATAGACAGAGTGTGGCGGTGGTGGCACACGCCTTTAATCCCATAGATCTCTGTGTGTTCAGGGATACAGCCAGCATTGGAAACATATGCCTTTAAGACCTAGGGTGCTGTACATTCAGATAGTGACGAGGCAGTCACGTGTTTGGGTTTACAACCAATGAGAAGGCAGAATGACTGGAAAATCGACTTACACACAGGAAATAGCTCTTTCGGGAAGTTGGGACAGCAGGAAGAAGGGTGAGATTTTAGCTCTGAGCTCTGACCTCTCGGCTTTCTCTTTTACATTGTTTCTGTGTTTCTTATTTAATAAGACGGTTGGTTACATCTACAACTATCCTTTTCTACACTATAAATATGTATTTCTTTTATTTGTTAATAAAAAGCTGATTGGCTGATAGCTGGGCAGAAAGAGATTGAGCTCAAGAACCAGACTAGGAGAATTCTGGAAAGAGGAAGTGTCGAGTCAGGAGTCACCAGCCAGACTCAGAGGAAGCAAGATGAGAATGTCATACTTAGAAAAGGTACCAAGCCACGTGGCTGAACACAGATAAGAATCATGGGCTATTTTAAGTGTAAGAGTTAGTTAGTAATACACCTGAGCTACCAGCCAAGTATTTATAATTAACATAAGCCTCTGAGTGATTATTTTAAAAGCAGCTGCGGGACCAGGTGGGACAAAAAAATGCCTCTGTTTACAGTTCATGAAAATATCAAATTGAGAATAATATTTTTCTGTTACAAGCATGTTTTCCAATTTGGAAGAAGGCATGTGGGACACATGTGATGCACAAACATCCATGCAGTCAGGGCACCTATACACTTAAAATTAAAACTAATAAATATAGCAAAAGGTATCTCCTTTATAATTGTGTGGTTTAAGTTTAATGAGAGTTTTTTAATTAATCATGTGAAATAAATCCATTTTGATAAATATTGATTAATTCCTAAAAAGGATCTATACCTATTAGAATTAGATAAAATGTATATAAATGTAAATAACATTAATTTTGCTTGATAGTTTTGATCAAAATTTCTACACTATTATGGATTTGCTTTCCATCTGTTCTATCAATTTCTGAGAGAGAAATGACAAAATTCAAAACAATAATTACTGACTTGTCTATTTTTAACTTTTCTATCAGACTTATCTCTTACAGTATAAATAGCTAACTTTTGATTTTTACCATTATAATAACCAATGATGAAGCTTTAGAAATTTGAATTCCAGTGACATATTATTTAAATTCCAAATCTATTCAATATTCTATTTTTTGTCTTGATTTATATGGCTGTGAGTTAGAAAGCTCTGTTTTCATATCAGTAGTGAACAATATACCTTTTCTAATATGCAGATATTGTGTTCTCTTCTGTTGAATGCCACAGACACCAGAGCTGCTGAGCATTTGGGATGTGGCTAATACAGACAAATAAACGAGCACAGAATTACATTTTAGTAGTCATGGTACTTGCTAACCACTTTCTGGCAGTCCTGCCCAGCTATCATTTGCTTGGGCTTAGAACACCACTCGCCTTTGCAATGTGTTAGAAATCATTATTTTTTAGAGTTACTCTCCTTTATGGTTAGGGTGAAGTGAGAGGACTTTTCCATTAACATAACTGAAATGTTTAATAGTTACACTGCATTAAATTCTAAAATTTTAAAGTAATTTTTACTTCTCAGACTTAAACTGGTATTGAAAGTCCAGCTTTCTGTCTTTCTTCCTTTTTAGAGAAGATGTTTCTTCATAGCTAAGGACTGTACACCCAGAACATCCTTCTTTGAGCTCTAATACACTATATACAATGGTATGATGTGGTGGATTGAATTCTCATTCTGGGTTTATTAGAAATACTTTCACATTCACCCTTCTAGGAAATGCATGTGAAGACTGAGTTAGCAATGTGATGCATGCTAGGGTGATGCTTGTGAAAGACTTGAAGCAAGAAACAATAGAATGGGAAGCCCCAGCACTAAGGAAAAATGAGAAAGCCCAAAGCCTTGAATGGGCCCATGCTTCAGACAGACACTTTCAGGACTGAATTCTCTGATGGGGCTCAGCAAAGGGTGAAGGTCACTCTGGAATAGCAAAGGCTCAACACAGTGACCCAGAGTCCAGAAGGCCAAACCTGGGGATGCTAGGCAGTAACTGGAGTCAAGTTATTTCTCAAAGCCATAAACATCTGCCAATCTCAGAAGAAGTCATTCGCCAATATTTTAACCCAGGAATTATTTTCATTTCCTGCCCACTCTTAATTCTTATCTTTTGAAGCTCTGGTGATCCGTCATATACCTTTGAGATTCTATAGCTCTCTGTGAGGCACTTTGTCATTAGCCAATGGCTGTCTTTTCTAAGTTAATATTCCTTATCTTGGAATATTGTTTTTCATCTGATACTAACACAGCTAATCTAGAAACTCCACATTAACATGGATACTGAAATATTTGTAGTGCCATCATCTATCATAAAGGAAGAAAAAACACAGACAACATAAGTGCAAAAATAACCTGAACACTTACACTTAATTTTGGATTTGGAATATCTTTTAAAATGGAAGTGATTTATTTTATAAAGTATCTGACACCTCTGGCCTCCAAACAAAGTACACTAACAACAAATAAATTTTACACACACACACACACACACACACACACACACTCACACACACAAACCTCACAATTATTTTAGTTTATTTTATTTGTCTGAAACTTACAATTGAATATGAATTTGAACAATGTAATATCATTTCTAAAATCAGTATTGGAAGCAAATCTCCCCATTTCATTTATTTATTTATTTGGTATTTTATTCAAAGTAAGCATAGAGAGTGTAAGAGTGCTTTCTTTTCTTTTCTTTTTTTTGTAAGAGTGCTTTTTAGATGTTTGCTGTTAAGTAATATAGTACATAAAGATTGAAAAGTAGCACTAGAGAACTCTCTGAGGCAAGTGTTACAATTTAATATGACATATGCAAAAACACTGAATAATAATAAAAGTATATGTTATGTCTAGTGCTACTCTCTCACACCCAAAATACTGTATTACTAGATATTAACTTTCATATTTAGAAGCCAAAGAGGATATTTGAGATGATGCTTGTTTTGGGAACTAGGATATCCATACTATGTTACACTGAGATTGCAATGACGTAAATCATTTCCGCCATAATGTGTAGAAGTATAACTTAGGCCAGTGTGATGGCTCAGTGGGGTAAAGCAGTTGCTGCAGAAGTTAAACAACCTGATTTGAACACTTGGGGCCCATGAAAAAGTGAAAGGAGAGAACTGACTATGCAAAGGTGCTGTCTGTCCACGGATGTGTCATACTCCACACACAGTGTTCATGCATCACAAATAATAATTTAGAGAAAATTTAAAATTATGGAATTCACTTAGTGTTTCATTTTTGTATTATGTACTATACACTTGACATGGTGAGTTTTAATTATATATATATATATATATATATATATATATATATATATATATATATTCTTTGTAAATTTCATTCATGAATATAAGATATTTTGATCATAACCATTTATCCACGCCCAACTGTAGAAGAATTTCTAGATGGTCTTATTAAATAAAAAACATGGAGCCAAATATAGGGGTGAAAGCCTTAGAGAGATCAGGGAAATTCAGAAAGCCATCAGCCAAACTTACCTCACCAACTCTATAGCTTTCAAATGTGAGTTACTTCCTGTCTAATAACACCTTTATTGCCTTGTTGTTCTGTACTCTCATTGGCTATCTTAGCCCAGCAACCTCACTTCCTCTTCCTACACAGCCCTGTCACTTTCTATGTGTTTGTACAGACCTCTAGGCCTCAATAATTGGTACTGGGGTTAAAGGTCTATATCATCACACTTGACTCTGTTCCCTAGTGTGGCCTTGAACACACAGAGATCCTGCCTGCTAAGGGATTAAGGGTGTGTGCCTGACTTCTTGTTTACTTAAAATGGCTGGACTTTCCCCCATCTCCAGGCAAGCTTTATTTATTAACATGCAAATAAAATATCATCACATTTCAGCACAAATAAAATATCACCACACCTAACTATTGGTGAAATTATTAAGGCCACTCTATGTAGTTAAAAGAAAGATTTATTTAGTGGGTGACTTACAAATGAAGGAATAGGTAGATTGTGGGGGTCTGGGGAAGGTGTATTGCAGTCTAGTGGTGTTCTCTGGAGCTCTGCTCAGTCAACCTCCACCGTCTAGGGTCCAGGAACAGAGAGAGCGTTTGCCCATCCAGGTCTCGGGGCTCCAGACACCTCCCTTGGCCCTGCCTCGTAGGTGTGACAGTTGCCAGGGTCTCAATGGGGGTTGGAACTTCCAGATCCAAGCTGGAATGGCTACCCACTATACCTAACCTTCAACTCTGTCAAGATCCACAACATATCACCCTATCAAATTTATGTTTTCACATTTTTTTCTTCTGTGTGAAGGTGTGGGATCTCCTGAAACTAGAATTACAGGCAGTTATGAGTTGCCATGTGGGTGCTAGGAATTGAACCTAGATCCTCTGGAAGAGCAGCCAGTGCTCCCAACCTCCAAGCTGTCCCTCCTGCCCCATCTTCACATCTTCTCCTTCTTTGTAAACAACTCACTGAGTTAAATCTCTCCTGCCTGTAAGTATATGGATTTAGGACAACCCACTGAAGCAATGGTAATACATTAGTGGTCACAGTCCTTTAGAAGATTGGCTATCCCTCTCCCAGCAGCCACAGACTGGCTCCTCAGTTGTGGGTGGAGCTTCATGAGTCTCTTCCCTTATCTATGCTGGGTATCCCATGGCTTGATCTTGCAGATCTTATGCAAACAATCATAGCTGCTGTGAGTTCATGTTTGTAGCAGCTGTGCTATGTCAGTAAGACACTGTTTAGAAACATCTCTCCCAAGGTTTACATCTATCATACTGGTTCTACTTTTTATCCTGCAATATTCTAGGAACATTAGGGGTAAGGAATTGCAATATGTTTAACAATGAAGTAAAATTTTTATAGGTATTATATATAACATAAATAAACTTAACTTTCTAAAATAGAATGTCTCCAGCACACATATTTTAAGTATAAATGTTATATTCTAAACTAATGCCTCTGTTATGCTAGAAAATGTCAAAAGTCTAAATCTATATTATGCACATGCATTATTATCATGAATATTGAACACTTACTAATCTTATAAATATGTTTGGGTTTCAGTTCATTGGAATATGTGTGTTACCATCTGATTTACTACAAATGGGCATGCTACAAGATTCAGTGTATGATTTTGGACACTTGCAAGACATTTCATGTAGTCAGTTTTCTGAACTCATATAAAAGCAAACTGTAAATAAACATTTAGAGAAGTGGCAAGATTGAGAAAACAAAAGTTCAACTTTCAGTAGAATACATCTTTAATTCAAATTATTTTAATAATATCAATCTAAATACTGATCCAAACATATAATTTAAGTACAGTTTATATATAACTTCTATGTAAAGCATTCCAAATGTACTTTGAAATGTGACACAAATACATTTTAAAATTTTTCTGTCATTTAATATGACTCTAATATTCTAGCTAATAACCTTATATATTTAAATATTAAATGTCTAACACTAAATAGAAAAATGTATCCTATAATCCATATACTCATTCTGAAATAGATAAATCATCCTTCATTGTTTAACATAGTACTTAATTTTGATACCAAAAAAATATTTCTTAAACTTTCTTTAGTTTTCATTCTTAAATTCTCTAATGTATTCTTAAATTTTATATTAACCTTTACATTTATTTCCATATAATATATGTATTTCATATTGATATTTTATATTAAATTATATTTTCAATATTCTTTTCTGACAAATGTGAATCAGTTATCTTCAGTTTAAAGGTGTTTTATCTCTATTTCTTTGTACTCATCACTGGATATTTGTAGATCAATAGTTTCTGACTCAGCTATTATACTTGTGACAGTCATGCAAAAATTTCCTTTGAGAATATTTGCTTCAAGAGGGAATGAACTCTTTTGTTCTTAGAAAAAAATCTGTAGTTGATATTCATGTCAATTGTTCCCTAATCTGTGACCTTTTTATACTTAGTCTCATCTTTCAAGTTACTTCTTTGAAAACTTGCTTTGCTGAAAATATTTTCTGATATCTGAAATACATATATTACTAAAATCTTCAGAGAGATTGAAAATATGTAAACCTAAGTATAATAGAGAAAATTGTATAAAAATTTTAGTGTTATCCATGTACATATATTACTTATGTTTTTATGTTCCCTGTGTAATTTACATAAGAAACTTTCAAAGTTTTTTGTAAGTTTTGGGAATCACTTACTTTCTTTTGCTTTTGCATATTCCAAACTTTCACTTCAAGGAGCAATTGCAAAAACATCATGCTTTAATTCTACTTCATAATAAAAACCTTTATGATTAATTCTGTTTTCATCCTACTGAAACACAATGCATATTGATCAGACTATAATATAAATTTCATTAGGAAATGTGTTAATTCATGGTACAGTATCTTCTTATTATTTTAGTGCATCCAATCATATTTCCGTATAGCTTTACATATTAAACACATTATCTTTGACATTGAAGTTGTCTAATTTTGTTTTCCCCTCTCTTATCTCCCTCTATTTCCATTGGCTATGATTGTATGAATACTCAGTGTAAGTTTGGTAGATAATTCAATCCTAGCTTAAAAATGCCCTAACGTAATTCAAATTCAGTATTTGAAACACCAAGTCATGATGAGATGGTTATACTTCCAACTTTAGGAAATATTTATAAAAGTGATTATTCAACAATGCTATCTAAGGACAATATTGTACTTATTTCTTTATACAATTTAAAATATTATTAGAAAATAATTAACTAATGCCATAACCAATTTTCTTTTCCTCAATAATCTATCAGATCAATCATCGATATTACAACAATCTTTTATTTGGTTAACACCTCAGTTCATGGAACCATACTACTAAGCATGACCTAGATTAGAGTTTTGTTTTTCTTTGGCCACCTTCCTTGTCTTCCAATCCAAACCAATGGATTAGACAATATGAATCAAATTCTTTGAACAAACATATTATGAATCTGCTTTCAGGACTAAATACGGAATTGACTTTGTTTTAGTGTGAAATTTTAAAATAATGCTTAGTACCTAAATGCACACAACATTTTCAATATGGAGAATCAGTGCCTACAGGTATGTTGAAAGAGTAAATTCTCCGCTAGGTTTCTTGACTTGTTCCTCATAATTGGTAATGCTGCTTGCATTTCTGAAGTTTTTAAAAAAGCTGGTAAGAACAGAGACACACATATTACAGGCATCACTATAATTACTTTTTCATGCCATTAACCCTTGAGTGGAGTCTTGGTGCTTTCACTTAGTAGATCTGAAAATACCCACAAATCAGGAGCTTCTTGAAATCAAAAACATAGACAATATACATGTCTTTCATTGTTTGCCAGTTCCAGTGATTAAATACTTTGACAGCAATGTAAGAGAGAACTGGTTCATTTTGCCTTATGGTCTCAGAGAGATTCTATTTATTGTGGCAGGGAGGATATGGCAGCTGATATAAGAAGCAAGATGGCAGTGGTTGAGTTTGGCTGGTTAGACTACACTGACTCTCAAGAAACAAAGAGTAAACAGGAAGTAGGACTGGGGTATTCAACCTTGAGTCCTACCCGATTATCCTACTTCCTCAAGCAAGTCTCCACATTCTAAATATTGCACAACCTTTCCAAATACAACCAGAAGCTGGTAACACAGTGATAAACAAAAGCCTTTGAAGGACATTTCATAATCAAACTACAACAATGCTATAAAATGTTATTGCAGAATGGCTTCACATTTTCATGACTGGTCTAGCCAGCAGAGCATCTGCTAGAAGGAAAGACACTGTCTGCTGCATTTTTAACCAACCTCATCTACATATGAGTTAATTTACTTGGTGTAATAGGAAATGTAAAACAGAAAAATGTTCATTGGTTGGAATAAGGGAAAGCTAGAAGAAATGGAATATTTGAATAAATTATATATTTCAATATTTTATGAGAAAATAAAGATTAATAAATGATTGGAGATTTTCCAGAGGAATAGTCAGTGATTATATTGCCATTTATATGTTTTCTCATCAAAAAGTGCATAAATAAATAAATCATTGAGCTTATTGAGATTTGACTGCAGGAAGGTAGAAAACTATGGTCCTTTATAGATTATTTGTAATAACTTGAGAGTAGAATATGATGGGAAATAATATACTTCCTCCTTTCAATATATAAAATTAAGTATATTATATAATTGTGAAAGATTATTTTTTCAGAAAAATTTAATAATTCATGTAAAAGATAACACAATCAATATACAAGGGAGTGAGAGAACTTCCATGGGGAAGGACAGTTCAATTACTAGAAAAGTAAATGAGTTTTAACTATACCAATCTTGCTTTCATTTGAAGAAATGAGAATGTGGCTTATATACCTTCAACATAGTCCTATCTCCTAACTGTGAGGCATACTAGCAATACCTACTAAGACTAGATTTGGAAGTAATGTATCCTAGCAATAGTACTTCATTTTGATTTTTGTTTTGTTTAGAGATAAAATGTCATTATGTATACCTGCCTATCCTGGAACTCATGTTCACCTGACTGATTGCAAGGTCTGAGAGAGCTGCCTGTTTAGCTGGAATTAAATCGTGTGACACCATGCATAGCAGGCATTATGATTTTGTTGGTTTTGTTTGTTTGTTTTGTTTTTCATTTCTGGCTGTTTTATTTTTACGTAAGTAACTAATGGCAAACAACTGCAAAGTTTAGAATATTTATTTCACTTTAACCAGCTTCTTTTGGCACAGTATGAAAGAATTCACTTTTCAATTGTTAATTTTTTTCCTCTAATACTATAGATTCTGTGTCTTCAATATGCAATTGTTATTATCATAACTTGAAGAATTCACATCTTTCTCAGCTGTTGTCTCCAACTCTGGCTCTTTAAAGCCCATGTAACTGTATGTGTTTCTCCCTTGTTCTCACACAACAGTAAGAAATGTAGATATTTGTTTTTTCAGTTTCATTTGATGTGGCATTCCCTGGATCAGAGGTTAAAAACAATCAATATGTTCCATCTGGCACCAGAATAGTACCAAAAATCTTAGCACTATCAGCTACTTCATGGATAATTGCTATATTCTATCAAGCACATCTGAGTGTGCTCTATGCTCTCCTGATTATATTATTTTCTATTTGCGCTAGTAAATTTTTACACATCTACAATTTTGTGCATCTTCCTATCTCTTTAAATGACACAGTCCTATCTACTTTTTTGTGTGTCATTTTAAAATGTGTTTTCTCTGGCAGTACACTTGATTTTGAGGCATCTACTCCAATCTACCTGCCATTGCTAGTACTTCCTAAAGTACTAATAAATACAGTACAATACACAGGAAATATTAAAATACAATACACATGAAAGCATCCTCTAGAAGTCTATAGTTGACATCCTTTATAGAAGTGAAAGCAGAAGCAAGTGTCGTAGTGGAGAGGAGTAATTTCTTGATTTTCAGTTATTGGTTAATCTCCACCAGCATGCCATATAATAAGAATCACAATGTAAACTAATTAAGATGCCATTTTATAAGAAAATAGAAATCTTCTCCAGACTTACGGGAAATGTGTCATCCTGAGAAAGATTACAATTTATAAAGGTAAACAACACATGAGATGTCTAGGGAAAGCATAGTCTACACATGTTGATTCTTGTAATTATATATACACAAACACACATCCACATTCACACTCATGAGACTGAGCAATGGAAGTCATTTGGAAACTTTTGAAAAATAAGACTTAAACTGAGATAGTGAAGTTGAGTATAGGAAAATTGAAAGAAACAATAAGTTTATATGAGGGTGTGAGCAAAGGGAAAAAACAGGTACGTGCAAAGTACTGAGGGAGTGTAGCAAGAATCTTAAAAGGTCTTATTAATAAAAACAAAACTGAAGCCAGATATTGGGGTGAATGCTGGAAGATCAGAGAAGCAGAACAAGCCACAGCTAACCTCACCCTGATAGATAATTTCTCAACTGATCTTCTTTCCTCAGACTGGAAGCCTCTGAGTCCTCATCCAAATGGATCTCAGCTGAACTGTGCTGCTCAAAGTCTAAAAGTTTAACCAGGCTCTAGTTCTTCGTCCTTACACCTTAAATACCTTTCTGCTTCCTGCCATCACTTCCTGGGATTAAAGGCATGTGTCACCATGGCTGGCTGTTTCCAGTGTGGCTTTGAACTCACAGAGATCCAGGCAGATCTCGGCCTCTGGAATGCTAGAATTAAAGGTGTGTGTGCCACCATTTTCTGGCCTCTGTATCTAGTGGCTGTTCTGTTCTCTGATCCTAGAGAAGTTTATTAGGGTGCACAATATTTTGGGGAACACAATATCACCACAAGGGAATGGAAAGGAGCGTGTCATGGAATGAAATTTAAATGACAACATTCAGTGGAGCCTAACTCTATTAGGGCATGTTGAAGAATGTAGACATTGTACTAAAAACAACAGCATTGATGGAAGAACTGGAGATTATTTTCACATATGCAATTTTTAAATGTCATTCTGGCAGCAAGATGGTGGTGGTGTACATCTTTAATCCAGCACTTGGGAAGCAGAGGTAGGCAGATCTGTGAGTTCAAGGCCAACCTGGGCTACAGAGAGAGATCCAGGGCAGCCAGGGCTACACAGAAAAACAGCTTCAACACCCCCTTTCCCCACCAAAAAAATGTCATTCTGGCCACCAGTATGGAGAATTCATGGAACTGAATTCAGACAAAGTAATCTCATATTATCTCTGATGGCTTCTTGATGACAAAGCAGATGGCTTGGGAAAAAAATATTGGTCAATGTAAAATTAAATTTTCCATAACAAAGAATTGTTTAATGAAATAAAAAAACTTATAAGAAAATATATTAACTGTGATCAATTTTTTTTGCAGGTAAGATATTTTGGGGGAAAAACAAACAAGCAATCAAAATGTCAAAAATGACCTGAAGTTACAGAGTCTAGACACAAGCTTCTTATATCATGAGATGAGTCTCCATATATTACTAATTAATTGAATGTGGAGACGGTGATGAATTTTGAAAAAAAGTAAGAGGTTTTGAAATATGCAAAAATAAAAAAATAACTAAAAATCAAGTGTGAAATGAATTTGAAGTATTTTGGGGTCATAGTTGTCCTACATATCAAGTGGCTGCAGTCAGCCTTGGCTCTGACCATGCACACACACTTTGTGTTGTGTATGCCAGAGATCAAGACATCAGTGAGGCTGCCTAAAATAAAGTTGATATCAACAATCATTCTGTTATGAACTGCTAAGTCTTCAACATACAAAAAGTTTCACCTTCATGGAAAGCTAATGGTATCATTATAGAAAGCTTTACATGTTTCTATGGTCATTCCTCAGTAGGTAAATCAGTATATCTTTGGGATTGTGTTTTATTAAAATGTTTTATTTTTAAAATTGCTGATTGAATGGCCTATGTGAGTTTCTTAAAAGATCATTAAAGAATGTTGGCATTGGATATGAACATAAATAATAATAGGTATTTTAAAAATTATTTTAAAAATATGACACACATATGTATGAGAGATTATTTAAAAATACTCAGACTAAAAATGGTTACTTTATGGAAAACATTTTAGAAATGCTAGTCTAGATAACCATTTGAAATCAATGATAGGATCTAGATGATAAATGAGAACCTGGGTCAAGTGGAGCTTTTCAGCCTCATAGAAAAAACTAGAAATACTGGTGAATCCAATACCATCACAGTTAAAGTAACCTTCAAAGTCATGTCTGGGTACAAAGAAGATTCACCATGAAGGAGATGAAAAAACACACTTGCAACAGGTAAACTTAGATGAATTGCTAGACAATGGTATGTATGTTGTATCTTTTACATGTGAAGCAAGACTTAATTAAACTGGGCTATTGTGAGATTATAATATGAAGACTATTCACAACAAAGAGCAATTCAAGACCACAATATTGAGCTTCTCTACTGACACAACTACTTAATTATCAGAAATATATATATATATATATATATATATATATATATATATTATATAATACACACACACACACACACATATATATATATATATATATATATATATGATATTTTAATGAATCATGACAAGGCTGATGTATTCCACAGTGACAGTTCTGAGTTATTTATGAGTTTTATGTGATTTAAGTTAATTTTACTTGTCCATATTTTCCACAATAAATCTATTTCTGCTTTTGTTAAAATCAAACATAATCTTTGATTCAATAGCAAACAATGATTTTCTGTATTTGTTGAATCTACTTAACTCTCCCCGGCAAGTGAAAATCCTGGGGCAAAGAAACAGATAAAAACAGTGAAACATCTGTCTGAAGGCCTTGCAAAGGTACCAAGGCAGTGAAATTTCCTACCATGAGAAGGGAAATAAACCAAAAGACAAAATCCAATAGCAGGCTCTGCTTCTCTCCTTGAAGCAGCTCTGATGTCAACAGGAAAGGTCAGTGTGGAAGCTGAGAGAAAAACTGCTTACAAAAGCTGGAGGGGACAAAAGGTGTTCACCTCAGACCAAGGATGGGGGCCTGAGAGGCACACAGGCTTGCTGTGCTGCATCAGTGCTGTTTGTAAAGATGACAACAGGAAAGAGGCAACTCTCAGAGCTGACACTGTCCTTCCAAGAGCCATCTGATAAAGAAAGTGTCAGGAATTATTTCAGGAGGACATCAAAGCTGCTATAACCTTGGTTATTGTCAGTTTTACTTGAAATAACATATTCTTTACTTTAAAAAAAATTAAACAAGTGTAAAAATGGAAATCAAGAGTAACAGAAATAGAAGGCAGTGGTTTCAATTTTTTTTTCAATTTTTACCACCCTGATGACTTTATTATTAGTGAATCTTTAGAGACCCTGTAGCTATTCCTGACTTCTTCTGAAAATATCTATTTAAAATATCATATTGTTGTTTCTGTGGAGGTTTTAATTTTTTTTGCTGGCTGTTCTTTTAGAGATTAATTCCTAGAGGTTTGCAAATGTTTTCACCCATTCTACAAATTGTCTTTAACTTTATTGATTTCTGTGCTTTTTGATGTGATATTGCTTAATTTATTTTTGCTTTTGATTCTTGTGATTTTTGTTTTCTATCTAGTAAATCATTGACCAGGGCTGAAAAATAATTTACTTGCTTCTCCCACCGTTTCTTCTAAGCATTTTAAAGTTACCAATTTGATCTGTTTTTTTTTTTTAATGTGATTTTTTTCTAAGGGTCTAAAATTGACGCCCAATTTCGTTCTAATAAAAATGCATTTTAAACCCTAACTGTAACAGTTGATGAAGAATCAATATTTTATCCATAGTACAGTAACATATTTTTTGGTAAAATTTAGTTGGATGGATAGATAAGTAAACAGAGAGATAAAAGCATAATCTTACTTCTGACTTCTATTGTATTCTAATATTCTGTATGTTTGTCAACAGGATACAAATCTATTAATTACTGTCTGTTAAATTTATTATCAAACTAAGAAATGAAGTATCATTGATATTGTTCTCAGAAATGTTTTAAAAAGCTAAAATCTTTTCTTTGTTCCATTATTTAAGATGCTTTTATTTTATTTCTGTGAATCTATCATAATTAATGTTAGCATTGTATCTGTTGACCACTTTGAGTAGAGCAGATATTTCATCAGTATTATATTAGAATCCATGAGCTTGGGGTCTCTTTCCAGTTATTTTGTCTGCTTTACTTTCTCTTAAGTTTCTTACAATTGTATTAAACAACAGAAGATTTAGCATGGGTTAGTAAGGATTTGAAAATACAAGACACTTACATACTTCTGATAGGGATATCAAATGGGACGGCTATGACAGAAGACACGATGTAAGTTCCTAAGTAATTATAAATGGAACAATAATATGCCCCTTAAGAATTAGAATCAGGCGCTGGAGAGATGGCTCAAAGGTTAAGAGCACTGGCTGTTCTTCCAGAGGTCATGAGTTCAATTCCCAGCAACCACATAGTGGCTCACAACCATCCATAATAAGATCTGGTGCCCTCTTCTGACCTGCAGGTGTATATGCAGACAGAACACTGCATACATAATAAATAAATAAATCTTTTTTTTTTTTAAAAAAAGAATTAGAATCAATATCTCAGAAAGCTGCTAGAATATATAAACTTACAGTAGCATCACTCACACTATCAAATACATGAAGGACTCACTATACATTGACAAATAAGTGGTAAGGAAATTGTGTTGTGTATGTAGGTGAACAATGGAAAGAAATCCTATAATTTGCAATAACTGAAGTGCATTACATGAATCTAATGAACTATGCTCAGAAAGAAAAGCAAGCAAACTCATACAAGCAGAGAAATAAAATGGTGGTCAACAGAGGCCAAAAGGAAGAGATAACAAAAAACGTAACACATGTGAATTTTTATTATATTCATATAATATTAATAACCAGGAAACTGATTGATTGTATTGGAAATAAAAAATCAATTTCCAGGGATGAAAAGGATATAAGCAGTGACTGAAGAATTTAGAGAGGCTGGGGGTTTATCTTAAGTGGCTACTTTTTAATTGTTGCCGTTTTATTGTGCATGAACTTTAATAACCTAAAATTTGCATGTCATGTGTGTACTTTTTTGCATGTTTTTAAATGAAATATTTCATAAGGTAAGCTCAAGAAAATATTAGAGAAAACAATTATAAGATACGTAATCAGAAAGCAATACATATAAATGTGAAAATTTTGTGATGCGATCAGAAGATAAAAATTTTAAGTATAGCTGCAAATATGAAACAGAAATACTGCTAAAATGAGGAAGATTTGAAGACACATCAGATGAATTAATGCAGAAATTAGCAGCATATATTACTTTCTCCCTCTTTGCTGTGGCACACAAATGAATAATATAATTTCATACAATTTCTGTTCACCTGATTGGTGCTGTCTTTGCTTCTCCAGTGGTGTTCAATAGGACTGAACACTGATGTGTTACTCATGCAGCAATGTGCATCTGAAATTATTAAGATATCCTGTCAGATGTATTAAAATAGTCTTTGTTTGACAATAATATTTATGCATTTATACATTATACATAATGGATAATTATGCTTAATTTTTTCCTCATACATGGTATATATGTTTGAAATATGTTAATGATGTAACATGGTAATATGCTACGAAAGGAATAATACAAATACTTATTCTTGTATTTGACATACAGACAGAATCAATGCAAAAATTCACTTCCTTACTGGAGACACGAAATTATTATAAATAACACAAAATAAAAGTCAGAAAATATTTTATTCCTCTCTTCTCTAAAAACAGAGTGACAGGTGATCTTCTGATGTGTTGGTGACACACACACACACACACACACACACACACACACACACACACATATATATATATATATATATGCAAAGGTGTTGGGTTCCATTATGTATTATGGAAATAAAAATTAAAACATATTCTCAAAGGTTTTAAAGATTTAAATGAGCAAAACAGGACAAAAAAACTAGTAAGCAACAAATTTTTAACACATGTGAAGGAATTACAGAATTGATACTTTGTTGATAAGTTTTTAATTGATACAATTAAAAACTCTAGGAATACTCTACATATGGGCCCACATAATACAGATAATAGCAACTTCATGTTAAAAAGTACATTTGAAATATAAAATACTGTGATTATAATGCCATGGTAACAAAAAAAGTATTTGGAGACCACTAAAATACATCTCCTTCTATAAAGGTATAAGGCTATTTCCCTACTATTACAAAATATAAGTACATTTATCAAAACACTGTAGTTTTAAGTTAATAATTAATGAAATAACTTTGTCAAAAATTATATGTACATAGGTGTGTGGGAAGCACAGGATCTATGAACCAAAGGCTGAGGGGCCCCCAACTGGATCAGGCCCCCTGAAAGCGTGAGACAGTCATTTGGCTTGATCTGTTTGGGAGGCAGCTGTGCATTGGTGCCGGGTCCTGGGCTCGTTGCATGAGTTGGCTGTTTGAATCCTGGGACTTATGCAGGGACACTTGGCTTGGTCTGGGAGGGGGGGACTGGACCTGCCTGGACTGAGTCTACCAGGTCGACCCCGGTCCTCGGGGGAGACCTTGATCTGGAGGAGGTGGGAATGGGGGGGGTTGGGGGGAGGGGGGCGAGAGGGGGAGAACAGGGGAATCTGTGGCTATTATGTTGAACTGAATGGTGTTGTAAAATAATAAAAAAAAAGAAGTAATAAAAAAAATTAATGAAATAACTAATTTATCTACAATGCTGTAGGTTAAAGTCAATATCAATTGCTCAATAAGTTAATAACATAAAGTAGATATGAAAGACTTCTAGGTTCTAACTTAGTTCAACATAGTATTATTCAAGCATTACAAATTAAATTATATAATTTATGACATCATAATAAAGAAATTAGAGATTATTATGTACAGAGAAATAAGCCTGACATGCAAGGATAAGTGCTTTAAAAACTTGTTCAGTGTGGACTCTAAATAGTAGACTTGGTGTGTGAGAGTAGAATTATTTCTAGAGGCTAGGTGGTAGTGGGGGACATAGGAGGAGGGAGGTGGATAAGTGTGTGCTAAGTTATAGTTAGATTGAACTAAGTAGATATTTTGTGCTGTTTCATAACACAGTACAGATAGAAGTAATACACTATTTATTTTTTAAAATAAGTTGTTTTGTAAATTTTTTACCTAAAAAAACGAAACTTACTTGAAAATGTAGGTATGTTTAACCCAACTTAGCCATTATGCAGAGAACACATGTGTTAAAACATTAGTGAGGACCCTGCCAACATGCACAATTTCTGTTTTTATATATCGCATAAAATCTGAAAATCTATTTTAAATGTATAAAAATAAACAAAGAGTATTTGTTTAAAATGTTGTAATTAGGAAAAATTACCTAAATGAGAAAACTGAAGAACATTGTCCTCTGAAACTGTTGTTAGACATCATGTAGAAGCTGGAAACTGAAACCAAGTCCTTGCCATGAACTGCACAAATTCATAACTACTGAGCCATTTCTTCTGTTCCACTTTTAGATGCCTTAACAATCACAAAGTCAGCCTAACACCAGAGTAGGTCATTTCACACTGTCTCTCCACCATTGTCAGTAGTCTATTGTGGAGGTATCCTTGTGGATTTCTGTGGACCTGTCTAGCACCCTGCTTCTTCCTATTCTTATGTGGTCTCCATTTACCATGCTCTCTTATTCCTTGTTCTCCCCCTCTGTTCTTTTTCTTTTCTTTTTTTTTTTTTTTTTTGAGGGGGGCGTTCGAGACAGGGTTTCTCTGTGTAGCTTTGCACCTTTCCTGGAACTCGCTTTGTAGACCAGGCTGGCCTCGAACTCACAGAAATCCGCCTGCCTCTGCCTCCTGAGTGCTGGGATTAAAGGCGTGGACCACCACGGCCCGGCATCCCCCTCTGTTCTTGGTCTAGCTGGGATCTCCTGCACCCCCAAGCTCTCTTTCCCTCGACCCTTGTCCTTCATTACCACCACTCAAATCCAGGTTGTCCATGTAGATCTCATCCATTTCTCTGTCATTGGACGATCCCCGTGTCTTTCTTGAGGTCCTGTTTTCTAGGTAGCCTCCCCGGAGTTGTGAGTAGCAGTCCAGTCATCCCTGCTTTACATCTAGAATACCTATATGTGAGTACATTCCATGGTTGTCTTTCTGAGTCTGGGTTACCTCCCTCAGGATAATTTTTTTCTAGACCCATCCATTTGCCTGCAAACCTCATCCAGGCAGTGGGACAGGGAACTGTTCTCAGTACATATGCTGGCAGTTTGGAACCTGGGGCTTATACAGGGACACTTGGCTCAGCCAGGGAGGAGGGGACTGGACCTGCCTGAACTGAATCTACCAAGTTGAACTCAATCCTCAGGGGAGTCTTTGCCATGGAGGAGATGGGAATGTGGGTGGGCTGAAGGAAAGGGGGGTGGGGTGGGGAGCTGGAGTGGGGAGAACAAGGGAATCCGTGGCTGAAATGTAAAATTAAATTAAATTATAAAATAAAATTTTTAAAAAATCACATAGTCACTCTTGTAAGAATCCACTTTAAACTTCTGTCCTTTGATTTGATAGTACATGCTATTAAATTCTAAATGCTACACCACAACTACACTTACATTATATGATCTTGACAGCCAAGATCCTGCTCCTTTTTCCATGCATAGTAAAGAGTCCAGAAAGGACCCAGCTACTAATTGTACCAAAGCATCAGCCTAGGCTATCTGACAATATTTTTGCTTCCTAGAAACTAGATTTTAAAGTAAACTTGGCACAAGCATGTCCTCACACTTAATACCACTCTTTCTTTGAAAATCTTATATACCATGCCTTTTATCAATGACTTGTCCTGTTGTTTTCTTCTACAATTCGAGGAAACAGTCACATATATAGCTCACCCAAGCTCCTTAAGATTGCAGCTTCTGATCTAGTGAGATACACTTCTGTTCTGTAAATATTTTATAATATTGATCTGCAAATATCTTAGGTTTCTTTGCAAGCCTTTGATGTTTGAAAATGTTTGGCTGAAGCCAAACCCTTTTGTTTGTTTAGTTTTCCATTTTCAGTGCAGTGACTTATTCTTCTATCCTTTAAATATTTAAAAATATTTGTGTTTATGCATCATTTCTCTTTCCGCACACTAAATTTGAAAATATGAGGTTGATCCAGTTGTTTTTACCTCAACTTAAAATATCACAATATCTAACTCAATATGCCAAACCTCTAAAAGTATGCTAAATACTCTCTCTCTCTCTCTCTCTCTCTCTCTCTCTCTCTCTCTCTCTCTCTCTCTCTCTCTCTCACACACACACACACACACACACACACAAACACACACAAAAATTATAAATTTATCTAAATACAATAAGTAAATAAACTGAATTTAATACAAAGTTAAATATTTGGGTACATAAAATTATGAATAATGTGAGAAGAAGAGGAAAAACCTGAGTGAGTGAGTCTGGTTGACATCGGCAAAGCCATGTTGAGGACTGCAATATCTCAGGCCAACATTTGGGGCAAAACTTGACTTAGAGGGTGACAAAGCTTCACTTGAGAATGAACATCAGTGATTATGAAGACCTATTAGTATGTGTACAGAAATTGGTTACTACAGCATCTATATCCCCTCCCAGATACAGATAGCCTGTTACTGCTACCCTAAAATGTCCACCTACTAAGACTGTATATGCTGTACATAACAAACAAGCTGTGGGTCCAGGTTGCTGATGTTAGTGGCACCCCTACATCAATGAGTTCACTTCCCCCAAACCCAGATTTCCTCTACTTCTGTCTTTTTGCCTGTCTTTTCTTCATTCCCTCACCACCCCTAGATAGATTCCAGGATTCAATCTGAGTGGGATCTAGGTAAGTTCCAAACCAATAAAAATGACAGGAGTAAAAAACAAGGAAAAAGCACTAGACTCCTGATGGTAGACCCTTGGTTTCCTGATGTTGTTTAATCAGTTTCTACTTTTTGTAACTGTAAAAAGGATGTTAGAATTTCTTCTATTTATAACTACACTATATGGTTACTAAATTAATAAAGAGCTTTGGAAGTGTGTGGAAAATTGCTCAACACTGTCAGAAACAAAAGCATCATAAAGCCATGTGTAGAACACATTCGTAGAGTTGTATAGTAACTATTATTATCTTTTAATTAATAACCAATCAAAATTCTTCAGAAATTTCAAACCAGCGCATGTTTTATAACTGAAGTACGAGAAGCTCATAATCAAAATGAGAAAATTAGAGGTTTTTGTGGCAAGTAAAGACATCTATGGAGTTAACTTTTGTAAAATGTATGAAGACAAAAATTAGAAATTCTAATTATACTGCTGCTACATCTTAGTTGTATGTTAGAACACTAACAGAGAGACACGATGTAGAAAATAAATGTAAATATATATTTAGACAATAGAAAGTATGTTGAAATGATAGAATAAAAGAAATACAGTGTTTCTTATCTAAGTACTGAAACAGCATTGATGTTAGAAATCCATTAAATATTTAAAAATTTATGCTATATAGACTAGTACTCAGCACTGTTTTCTGTCTGGCAAATCAAAGCCACTCCAGGAAAGGTCTAGCACTTTCATACCCATTTCCCAGAGGAGAAAATCAAATCACAAAGTATCTTAAGGGTTTGTTATCCAGCACACCAGATAGTGATACAGGAGCATACATCTTCAGTGTACAACTTCAGTGTCTTTTCTCTTGTCCTTCTGTAATGCAGTTTAAGGCCTGAAAATAGTAGGCAAAAGCCACTAAAATAAAACAATTTCAATGATCTCTGTAAAAAGAATACACCTGACCAACTAAAGGCTGAAAGATGTCAAAATAAAAGTCAGTGAAATCTTTGTATGTATAATTATAAGTTCAGTTGTCAAAAAGGGAATACATTACAATCATAGTAGGGCAGCACAATGGATAAAGGGAATATTCAACATGTAAATGATTAAGGCAATAGATAGTGAGAATGTGGTACTCTTAAGGTATTTGGATTTGAAGAAATGAACCTACTGGCTTGATTTGTCTTAGTATTTATTATTTTGGAATTGCTTCAGTTTTGAAAAAGAATGTGAACTTTACCACTAGCAAAGCCTTATGAGGCAGTGACAGCAATCAGAGTGCTTGCCCCGCAAACAAGATGAGTTCAAATCCCCAAAATACATTAAAATTCTGGGAAGATGAAATGGCTATTCTTGGTTGTCAACTTGACCAGGTCTGAATTAACTAAAACTCAAAGGACTAGTCACACATGTGAAGAATTTTTTCTTAATTAATTAAATCATTTGAAGTCAGAAGACCCACTCTTAACTTGGATCATTGAGGTGCAAATATAAAGTTTTAATCCAGATCTTTTAAGGTTGGAATATTCTTTAATCTGGGCCACAATTTTGGCTGGCAGCCTGTGTAAGAACAGGGAAAAAGGAAATTTTGATCTTTGCTTGCTTGCCCTCAACCTCTCTAGCAAGTCCATTCCTTCGCTGGAATTACAGCCCCTCTCTTCAGTATTCCTGCATATCCTGAAGATCAGCTGAGACATCCAGCCTCATAGACTGAACAATCACTGTATTCTTGTACCTTCTGTTCATATGCATCTATAGTTGTATTAGCTGAACTACAGCATGTAGTTCAAAATCTGAGGGAGAGAGAGAGAGAGAGAGAGAGAGAGAGAGAGAGAGAGAGAGAGAGAGAGAGAGAGAGAGAGAGAGAGAGAAATTAATTCTATAGATTCTGTTCTAGAGAATCCTGAATAATACATTAGGTATTGCAGTCCACTTCAAATTCTATTTTCTGGAGGTTATCCACAGAGGAAAGTGAAGCTGCATCAGCCCTGGGTTTTATTGTGATTACTTTGCCTCAAATAATAGGGTAGAAGAATGATCAAGGAAGTTTCTAGATACCAACCTTGGCTCTTGGCATACATCAACACAAAAGTACCTACACTTGCATACATATATACATACATACATACACTCATGACACAGTTACATGCCCTCATAAATGTGCTTACACATTATGAAATATATAAATACACAAAAATTCATAACAAATCTAACTCAGAAGGTAATATATAGGATAAAATGCGGTTTCTGACTTTATGTATTGCAACAAAATGTGTACAACTTTTCAAACTGATATATACTTCAGTTATATGATACTCAAAAATTGAGAAACAACTATTAAGGAATGATTTTCCCTAACCAAGAAAATGACTTAATCAGCAATATATATATATATATATATATATATATATATATATATATATATGTCTTATGCATGATACCTGGTTGTTATGTATGAAGATTTGTGTGCAGTTGTGTGTGCATGAATGTACATATAGACCAGAAACAACATCTGATATACTCTTCTTACTCTTCACATTTTCATACGCATGGTCTTTCCTGAACTGGAGCTTTTCTGTTTTATTAGGCTGTCTGTCCAGTGAGTTTTGGGCATTACCTGTCTCTGGTTTACCAGTTCTGGAAACACAGAAATGCTCTAGGCATAAACATGAGGGTTTAACATCCAAATTCAAATTCTCATGAATTCACAAGTACTTTGCAGATTCTTTGTTCATATTTGTGAAGAACTGTGTTAGGTTTAATTTTTGTGATGCTAATTAGACAATAATACAGAAAAATTTCTCATAAAAATGAAGTGAGTTTTATATTTTTGATGACTAATAATCACCAGATTATTTATTATATAATAAATTTCTTCATTTAGTCATAGAAAAGTGGAAACACAAATGATTAATTTTACTTATTGTAATGTTAAAATTTCATATATGGTGTATTTCTAAAACCAAATGTAAATATGTAATAAAGTAAGAATGATTACAAAAAGTATATGATTCTATTCTTCAGTAACTCCCATGACTTAGTAACTCTCATTAAAAATTCATTGAATTTCTACTTAATATGAATTAATTAATATGAAGTATGTGTATAATTTTCAAGAGTTGGAATATTTGGTTCTGTTCCTTTTGCTTTGAAATTGAAATACCTCTCTGCAATGGCCAGAACACCACCTCCAGCTTTCCTAAGGACCAGAGTTGTGTTCTCAGAGTGTCAACTGTCCCCATAGATTTGAGCTCAGTGTCAGCCTGTCCCTAGTTTAGTTTAGTGCTTAGATTTTTCTCTCAGTATTTCTTACTTAAATAGACAGATTAATCTCCCTAAGGAGCACAAGAGTCTTATTATTTGTAACTCCATGTGATATTTCCATCCTGTGCTCATTACATCAACACAAGATAATTCCAAAAGGTGTTTTATTCCTGAGAGAATGAAAAGAAAGGGGGCTGTTTACTCCTATGAAAAGAAAATCAGTTTCACCTTAATTAATGTAGTGACACTGTGAATCTAGGGAAGGAAAATTTTCACATCTTAAATGTTTAACTACTAATGGAACTATGTTTTAAAAGATAACTTTAAAAATACCAGGCTTCATCCTCTTCAATACCAGAGATTTTAATTACATATAGCCTATAAAACATTTTCATGCACAGATATGCAAGGTGTCCAAAGACTAGGTTATATGAAAAGAGAGAGGGATGGTGTTCTGAAGATAAAATGAAGACAAGTACTATTAGAATGAACAAATTTGGGAAGTATATTTTATCTTTTGTAAAAGTTAGAGCAAAAGGGATAAATATGACTATTGTGGATAAAAAGAAATAATTCTATTTTTAGACATATTTTCTTCAAACTGCAAATATATGCAATTGTTTCAATTTTAGGAATGATAAATTTATATTAGCCAGTAACCTAAAGACAGTTTTGTTGCATACAGTATGGTTACATGCACTTAAGTATGAAGGTGTTTAACATAATTTCTGATGATATAAAATAATTTCTAAATCCAAAACAGATATTTTAGGTATTATAACAAATACACTTTTCTCCCTTTATTGTGTCTTATTGTCATCATTTCAGTCCCTATTTCTAGGTATTTCACTTCACATGTAATTTACTCCTCATTTATCCTTCATAATTACAGTGTCTGCTTTTCCATCAGCTCCTACCATTATTAATTAAAGCAGCTTCCAAACATTTAGAGTTTCCAATACATCTAACACACTGTAATTAAAGTAAACAGTAATATTCATGGTTCATGATTCATTTAGATGTGACTATTTGTGAGCCATATTTTCAACTAAGATACTAAACTAAGTCTTTAGCAACTAATGACATAAATAAATGGCTTTCAAAAACTGCACTTGTACCATTACAAATTAGTTGATTCAATTTAAAGCACTGTATTAGTTATTTTTCTCGTTGGTATCACGGAAGCAACTTGAGGAGTTTAAGAGTTTATTTGGCTCAGATTTAGAGTGTGAAGTCCATCTCCTGGAAAGGTCATGAAAGTGCTAGTATAAAGCAGTTGGTTACATTGGATCTACAGTCAGAATTCAAATGCAGATAAATGCCAGTGCTCAGGCAGCGTCTACCCCAGCCCCCTGATTGTGCCACTCATACTTGAAATGTGTCTTCCCAACTCAGTTTAACCAAATCAAGATATCTCTCACAGGAATTCACATAAATGTCACTCTTCCATGATTTGGCATTTGTCAATTTAACAACTAGTCATAGCAAGCATCTCATAACTTAACCAAATTTCTAATAGAAATTTCTCATTTGTGCTAACATAATGTGCCCAGTATAAATAATTATCAATGCCTCTCTTTATTCTCCACCTAAAACATTTTTTAATATTTTTCTATAAAATTCTCAAAGTCAAAAAGATTACATCATTCAATTTAATCAACTTTCAAAAGGATTTCATTTATCAATATTAAGTGTATGTGTGATTAGTTACATGAATGTCTACACTCCTGTGGCCAATGTACAGGTCATGGGACAATTTCAGAAGCTGCTTCTTTCCTTCCCCATGGCTTCAAGGGATTGAACACAGTCCTTGGTGTTGAATACCATGCACTTTCAACATCTCTCCAAGCCAGATTATCAATATTTATCTGTCAAATAACTGAAGCAAACCATGTTACGATCAGTTAATGGTGACATTATCTGTTGAAGCTTCTTTGAAACTTCCATGAGATTTTAAAATAGAAAAAAAAAGTCCCAAAGTGTCTCTTCAATATCTCTTTCATTAAAACCAAATAGCAGTGCATTCTTGTGATTCCCAAAATTGGGTTGGGGGTAGGCATAAGAGAGGCTGCTATCTTGATGACATCCAGACTTTGTAGGAAGCTCTAGACTAGTGAGGTTGCATAGTGAGACCATATCTCAAAAAGCCAAAACAAAATTTAAAAATTTTTTAAATTATAACCGCTTACAAAATAATTATATTTTCTATAGTTGCCTGTTGAATATAATGGACATTTGATAGCTGTACTTCTTGAGCTGTTAGGATTAATATATCTTCCTATTTATCATTTTACCATATATGTATGAATATGATCCTAGTATTTATATAGCTTATGATTATTTTTATTTATGACTGTGAATATGTGGGTGCTTGTATGATCTCACATGATATAGCATATGTGTGGATGTCAGAGGACAAAAGTGTGGAGTTGTTTCTCTTATCTGTACAAGGGTTCTGTGAACTGAACTGAAGTTCCTAAGAATCTGTGTGAGCACCTATAAATGCTAATGTCACACTAGTTCTGAAAAGTATTGCCAATGAACTCCAACTTGTTGCTGGCCATTTTCTTTGTCATTATTATTTTTGTGTTTTGTCTTTCTTAACGTCAGGGATTGAACCTTGGAACTCCTATGATGAACTATATTCCCCACCAATAAAACTTTTAAAAGTAACTCAATATATGACTTAAGGGAGAGTATGCTTTTATCATAATTGTTGCTGAGAATAAAATAAATTTCAAAATTTGTTCAATTTGACTTCACTGTTTCTGTGCTTAGAAGATTGGATTAGCTAATTTTCCTTGTGATGAAGTAACGTAACCAAAATAAACAGCTTGGTTAAGAGCGGTGGGTTTGTTGTTGTTGTTTTGTTTTGTTTTCTTGTTTGCAGAGGAATGAGCCCATTATGGTGGGGAAGCAAGTCATCCAGAAGCAGAGAGGGCAGCAGTAACAAGAATCTGAGAGATCTCATTTCAACCTCACAAAGGAAGCAGAGGGAGGGAGAGAACTGGTACTGTGGCAAGGAAATAAACTCATGTTACCAGTGACATACTTCCTATGGTAATGCTCAATGTCCTGAAGGTTTCACAACCTCTATAAACAGTGCCACATAATTATGCACTATGTAAGTTATGCTTATGGATTTATGGGATTTTGTGGGGTATCCCATGCTTAACCTAACAGTGGAAATTTCATCTGGCCATACCTAGTACCATTACACCTGAAAACCAAATATCTTGTCACACAATGATGTTCAGTGTTTTACATTTTGACCATGAATTACCCATAAAAAAAACAAAATGAAATTTTATAATTTTTATTTTATATTTCTCATTATGGTATCCAACATAGAAAATAATTGGTTCAGAGTTAGTTGTTAAAACTGCAGTTCAACTAGCTCTTCACGTTCCAGAGAGCAAATTCTCCCACAGGTGGATGGCTTTGTTTTTCACAAAATAAATGAGCCCTGAGTATTTTTTCCTTGTGTGTTCCTGTGACTGGGCTTCTAAGCTTGTAAGTTCCTGTAAAACGTTAGCTCATTTCTTTTACTCTTTTTTTAACTGTCATAATAAAAGGATGAAGCTATTTCTCAGCACCCTGAACTCTTGGGTTAAATTTGCTTCTGGCTTAGAAGAGCGCCAATAGGCCTCTTTATGACATAAAAATTGGGAGTGAAGATCGTTTGCAGGGAGCTTTGGGATCTTCCTTCATCAAAATTAATTAAGTCTAGCTCACAGATTTTGACATCTAGATTGGCTGATTATTTAGGCATCTTTCAAATTTGCAGCATATTATTGACTGTCTCCCAACAGAGAAAGTTTTCAGGCTTTTGAAGTTCCAATGATTCCCTCCATTATTGTTTGATTATTTTATGGAAGAGTAAGACATGTTGTTTTTTTTCCCAAAAGTTTTGAATACTGGATCTAGGAGATGAAGGTGTCTTGCATTATTCTTTTATGGTACCTACCTAATTTGGAAATAGTTATGTTGTATTTTTTGTTTTAATACATTTGTCTTTTATACCTTAGATATTTTTAGTAGACACAAAAATCATCAAATCCTCCTAACTGAACTAAATCTAATTATCTCAGTGGCCTGATTCCCAACATATCAGATGTTATGGCTTCACTCTATGAAATTTGTAGTAAAAGAAAAGATGAAACTTAGTCCAAAACAGCTGAGCCTGAAACTGTTGGACCATGAAATACCAATGCCTTATGAAGAGGAATAAAAGTGGCTTCTAAGTGGCTGATTATATGTGAGAACTAGCCACACCTGTTTCCATTATCTTGGCAAATGGACTGTAGAGTCTTCTAAAGGTCACTGATATATTGTAGAAAACCATGGCCTACCATTATGCAGTACACAGTACAGCAGCAGGAAAAAATTCTGCCTATCAGACATTTGCTTCCCTTTTATTGTAATTTTAGTTCTGTATTGACATGTGAAAGATGCTAATGTAGTTGTCAGCCTTTAACTTCTAACAAATTAACATGGACAACCTTCAGCAAAGCAGTTTACATATTAACTTCCTAGTTTAACCAGGTAAATTAAATACTCATTCAGATTTAGATGTGATGTTAGTGCTGCCATCAGTAGATGCTATGGGATAATGATCTACCACTATAGGCAACACACCTAAGCTTTCAGGACACTACAACAATGTAGCATTTTTACTTAATGTATGAGTTCTGACCCTACATTCATCATACTGCTTGGGATTAAGCAAGGAACACATATTGGGCAGTTCAGTTTGAAAACTTTCTTGTAGGCCTATAATGTTTTATTTCCCCTAAAACAGAAGGGGTTGTCTACAAACTGTAACTGACAATTTCAGAGCTTTTCTGAGAGATTATCTCAGACACGATGAAAATCTTAGTGGGGTACAGAACTTCTTCCTATGGGATGTCATTCTGAATGCTGTGAATATGTGTTGTTCTGATTGGTTGATAAATAAAACGTTGATTGGCCAGTAGCCAGGCAGGAAGTATAGGCAGGGCAAGCAGACAAGGAGAATTCTGGGAAGAATAAGGGTTCAGTCAGGAGTCACCAGCCAGACACAGGGAAGCAAAATGACAAGGCAAAACTGAGAAAAGGTATCAAGCCACATAGCTAAAAAAAATAAGAATTATGGGTTAATTTAAGTTTAAGAGCTAGTCAGTAATAAACCTGAGCTAATGGATGAGCAACTATAATTAAAATAAGCTTCTGAGTAATTATTTTATAAGTGGCTGCAGGACAGTGAGTGAGAAAAATTTGTCTGGACCGTGTGGGGCTGGACAAGACACTGGAAAACTTCCAGCTGCAAGTTCTGGTATCACCAATTCTCACACATCCTATGTGAAAAAGATATATTTTCTAGATCAGTGGTTCTCAATCTTCCTAATGCTGCAACCCATTAATATATTTCATTATGTTGCAGTGACCACCAATCATACAATTATTTTTGTTTCTATTTTATAACTGTAATCACTACTGTAATGAGTTGTAATGTAAATATCTGATTTATAGGCTCTCTGTTATGTGACCACTGTGAAAGGATCATTCTACCCACAGAGGGTCGCAACCTGTGGGTTGAGAACCACTGCTGTAGAGCTTAGACCTTATTTTAAAGCCAATGTGAGATCTGCCCCTGAAAATTCACAACTTACTAACTTTAAAAGTGAATGCATTCTGTTTGTCATTCATGACTTTTGTCTCTTAAAAGGACCAAGCAATCCTTCTGCTCTCTTCATAGCCATAGTGACACAGTGAGCACTCACTTTTCCTTTCATTATAAATGGGAAATTTTACTATGGCCAAGGTCAGAAATACAAGCAACCATGACTGAAAAGGAAAATCCCTGACATTTGACAGTTCTGTTTTGTTTAGGTAATCTCATTTACTGTTAACTGTATCCATGTTATCTGCCTTTCCATGACCTATCAATGTATAGACACCAACATGGTACAGTGGGACCATGTCTTTTGAGATACTGGGTGAAACTATAATATGACAAGTTCAATTATGACAGAATACTGTGAAGGGAAAGGAAACAATGGAGGTTTAGTGCCTTCATGACAAGATGAATTCCAATGGCTGTTGGTGCATTCTATGTTTTGGAAGAGAACGGAATCTTTTGGCAGTTTGATAGCTGTATAATAGGTGCCAGGGGCGATGCTAATTGCTTCTATAAAAAGAGTACATCTGGAACAGAAATTGGAGTCATCATCAGATTTTATGTGTTGTCTCTCACTCCTACCATGCTTCATCTTCACATGCCAAACACCACACATACACACACACACACACACAGAGAGAGAGAGCAGAGAGAGAGAGAGAGAGAGAGAGAGAGAGAGAGAGAGAGAGAGAGAGAGTTGTGATAGAATTAACTGTGCCAGATTTGGGTCCTTTCCCTGTGAATGCACCATGGAATATGGAATATATAGATCCCTTTCTGGAAGAAGGGTCAGATATTAATGCTAATGGTTAGTTCTTTACCACCTAATCCACTGGGAGGTGACACGTCTAAACTGAAGAGCTTGCCTAGTAGAGCATGGAGTCATTTCTGAACTTAAAAAAAAAAAAAGAAGCATGGACTGAGAAGCAGTAATCAGTGATATTTATTTCAAATTATTCATGTGAGTTATTGCAAACACAGAAGTCTTTGTCTAGTATGGGCTGCCTCTGATCCTGACCCTAGATTTTCACAAAATCAAATGAAACAATTTGATTAAACCCTCCCAGACATCTCCAGGCAACACAGTGAATTTCCAGTTTCAAATACGCATAGTCATATGAAACAAATTGACCTACTCTTCTGTTTCTTTTCCATAACATTTGAAATATATACATATATTGCTCAGAAATTCACCATTTTAAGTTTTGAGCCAACTTTGACACTTGGCATCAATATTTTTATTTGGATTGTATTTTTATTTATCTCTATAGACTTACTGTGATCAGTGTAGTGGGAGGTATGTAGAAAGCAGAACTGACATTCTATTTCAAGGCAACTAGTTCGAGTGAGCTATTGAAAGATTTGCAAAAGGGAATGAATAGACTGCTGAGGCCCAGAGATAAGAGGTAAGAAGAAACTCATGTCAAGATGACCTCTTCCCAGAAATAATCAAATTCTAATTCTTTAGTCTCATTCTCTAACCAAACAGTGGTCCAGCATTCACAGAAAAGAGCTATAAATTGCATTTTATTGTAATCAACAGCCCACATGCTGGATCTGGATTTACTCTCCCTACTATAATATTCATCAACTGAAAAATCTTTGATCTTAGAATTGAAATACTATTGCTAATGATTGTCTCTCCACATTCCCCAGTGCTTCCATAAATGGCCAGACTCTCCTCATTTTCTATTTGCTACCCTCATCAAAAAGCCCTCCTAAAACAATCAGTCCATCACCCTAAAGCCATAGCATTTTCACTACCTTTTTGCCAATATGTCCCATGGACATTACAATTATCATCCAAGATATAGTCACAGAACTACAGGGTCCATGCAAGCCTGGTAACAAAACATGAACTCCCATAAAAGGGGCTCTTGTTTCTGTGTCTACTGTTATGAGGCAAGTTAGATAAAGAAAACTGAAAACATGTTGAGCAAGTACCTCTAACAAGGTACTCTGGTAAATCTTAATCACTGAAGGAGCAAATTCATAGCTACCAGTAATAAATGTCAACTACCAATAAAGAATGTCAGACATACTATTTCATCCCCTTAAGAATTAGAGTCATCATTTCCAGCATACTTCCCCAAGGTTGAAGGATAATGAGTGAGTAAACAGAACCAAGGAGTGACTTTTGCCACAACCTTGATTCAACATTGGAAGCTGAGGGAGAATGTAGAAGCAACACTGAAAATTGGCTGATAGAAATCTTCAAAGGGCCACAACCTTATCAGTCCAGGAAAATGGGAAAAAAGGCCTATAAATTGCTTTTTATCTTTCAAATATCAGTTGTCAGACATTGAATTTGGAATCATAACTCACAATTAGATTTCTTCAAAACATAGCCGCATCAGCTCCTCTGCCTTAGCTGTTTGCATTTTATTGTCTATACATGACAAGGTTATTTTCTGTGAAATCATAAAAGTGAAAATATATCCATATAAATCTGGTGTAGAATCAAGTTCATTATAGGAAGGATAATAGGTCAAAAAAATAATCAAAAGTAACCTCGATGCCAAGTTCAACTGTAAATTAACTTTAAAACTATTAAATAAATATCAGTAGTATAAAGTTGTCTGGAGGAATGGTTACTATACTCTGTTTTACAGAAAGGAATAAAAGACAAATATTAGCTCAATACCTTACATACTGTGGAAAAAGTAAGATCTTATTCTATACATTTTATAGTGAATAATTTCCTACTAAACTGCATTGAGAATAGTTGCTAAGGCACAACAGTAGGGTTTAAATGTGTCATTTTAGTTATAGATGGCAATATGAACTTTCTTCAGTCAATATATGTTCTCTTCTGTTTGAATGCTGATATTTTTTCAAGATCAGTCTTGTTCTCTAGCCCAAGCTTGTCTCCAACTTGCTATATGGCTATACATTTTTCTCTGAGTCTTTAGAATTGCATACACTTCCACATGACTCATGATTCTGATGTTCATTATTTGGATCTAACTTTATTATTTTATTCATTACACATGGTACTTATGTAAAAATATGTAGACTTTAGGGACAGATAGAATTAAGTTGGAGAATTTCCAAAGCAAATTTCCTAAAGAAAATAAAGAACAGAGAAACTTCCTATGTTCATTGGGGATTAATTTTGTAATTTTTTTTTTTTTTAAAAATACTTTCTTTTGATCTATTTATTTTCAAGACAAGGTTTTTGTATATAACAAACCTGGCTATCCGAGAACTCATTTTGTTCACCATGGCCTAGAACTTATAGAGATCCACATGCTTCTGCCTCCTGAGTGCAGGTATTAAAGGTATGCATTACCACACTAGGCAATTTTATAATTTTTAAATTCACAGGAATGCATTGTGAGTAATAATATGAATAAAATACACAGTCATACATATATCCACAATTATTAAATAAACACACAAAATAATGCAAAATACAAATGTAAATAATCAAGCAAACAGGCAAATTAAAATCAGACACAGCTTATGATTCCATGAACTTAATAATCATGAAAATGATCCTTCATTTCATCCTTTATCTCTCTTTCTTCTATTCATCATTCCAAATAAAATGATGAATTTAATGGCTGATAAGGATAAAGCAAGGGATTTTATTATCTTTATTCTTTATCTACCCACTCTTCTTTATGGGTCCAACCTTTGGACAAAATTGAAAGAGCAGTTGATACGGTAGTCTTGCTGTTGTGGTGATATTGTATTTGTACAGAAATGTGGTGATATTTTATTTATGCTTTAATAAATAAAGCTTGTCTGGAGATCAGAGAAAAAGGTCAGCCTAGTAAACATAGATCTCAGGCAATGGTAGTACTTGTCTTTAATCCTATCACTTGGCAGGCAGGGATCTGCTTTGGATATTGCTCTTTACGCTGTGAACGTGTTGCTCTGATTGGTGATAATTAAAGCCATTTGGCCTATGGCAAGGCAGATTAGAGGCAGGCGGGAAATTAAAAGAGACAGGAAGAAGACAGAGAGAGATGCCAGTGAGCCACCCAAGGAGCAACATGTAATGGAAAGCAGGTAAGGCCACGGAACATGTGGCGATACATTGATTAATAGTTATGGGCTAATTTAAGATCTAAGAGCTAGCTAGCTATAAGCTTAAGCCATGGCCATGCAGTTTTAAATCATATAAGCCTCTGTGTGTTTACTTGGGTCTGAGTGGCTATGAACTGGGTGGGACACGGGGAAACTTTCAGCTACAAATGGGACCAAACTGTGGGACAAGAGTTTCCACCTAAAACCCAAGAAAGATTTAAAAAATTCTAAAATGGAGCTAAAAATAGCTTCCTAATTGTGTCTCTCAGGCAAGCCCTGAGCTACAGTATGGTAGGCTTGCAGCGGTATATGGGATTGAGTGCAGCATGGCAGAGTCTCACTGAGTTCTTAAGAGGTTTCTGCAAGCTACACATCATGATACGTGGTGGATATAGCTTTTGCTAGAGAGAGAGAGAGAGAGAGAGAGAGAGAGAGAGAGAGAGAGAGAGAAGGAAGGAAGGAAGGAAGGAAGGAAGGAAGGAAGGAAGGAAGGAAGGAAGGAAGGAAGGAAGGAAGAGGCTTCTGGGCTATACTCTGCTGGATGGAAGCATAGACCCACTGCCACTGTTCCCAGAGTCAGCAGTGAGCTTGTTTCCCAGAGTTGGTTGTAAACATACCATCACCATGTTGGAAAACTGAGGTGGCGCCCAACGTGTTGGCAAGAGTTTCCACCTAAAACCTGAGTAAAAAGATTCTAAAACGGAGCTAAAATCAGTTCCTAGTTGTCTCTTTCAAGTTAGCGGCAGCATGCATGTTTGAGCTACTATGGCGGGTTCCTGGCGTGTGCGCTCGATCTGCAGTATGGTGGGAATGAGGCCTCTGCAAGTGGCACATTAAGCTGCGTGGTGGATTTAGCCTTTGCTAGTACAAAACAAAAAGAGATTTCTGGGCTACACGCTGCCTTGATAGAAGCATAGACCCACTGTTTCTGAGAGTTGATGGCTCCCAGAGCTGGCGGAAAACGTACCACCGCCATGTTGGGAAGCTGAAGTGGGTGGAGCCAGCAGCCACAGCGCCGTTTCAGGCTTAAAGGGCTGCTGTTTAAAGCAATAGGCTCAAGGTAATATAAAAAAAATAAGCCACATAAAGATGGCTACCACACAGAGAATCTGGATTATGTTCTCTTTGATATTTGTAACTGAAGAAAAACATTTGATTACAAAAGCTGTTGAGTTATGCCAAAATGTATATTTTAAAGGTACCTTGACTTCAAAATTTAGATGTAAGGATATGTTGCTTTTGGAAAAGAGGCTCTGCTTTTGTCTCTACAGAAAGCCAGAGGCTATGGATTTGTTCCAGATTAAGATACATCAGGTTTGACCAGCCAAGACCACCTGAAAGGTCTTCCAAGGTCTCCGATGACACCATGGCCCAGATGATCCAACATCCAGAATCGTTTCAAGGCAACTTGCTCAGATGATACAGTCTCATGGACTACTCCATGATCCTAAAATTTTCTTTGTGTCCCCATAAGATACAGCGCCCCCCTCCAGCAGGAAGTAGTAAGAGAAGCTACGCCCAAATTCCCAAATATACCAAGCTGGCTTTAAAGATGTGTCAAAGTTAAAACCTTCCTTTTTAAAAAAAGAAAAGGGGAAGTGCTGTGGGATGGTCTGTATGTCAAATTGCTCTGATTGGTCAATAAATAAAACACTGATTGGCCAGTGGCCAGGCAGGAAGTAGGTGGGACAAGGAGAGAGGAGAATTCTGGGAAGCGGAAGGCTGAGGCAGAGAGACACTGCCAGCTGCCGCCATGACCAGCAGCATGTGAAGACGCCGTTAAGCCACCAGCTACATGGCAAGGTATAGATTTATGGAAATGGATTAATTTAAGCTATAAGAACAGTTAGCAAGAAGCCTGCCACGGCCATACAGTTTGTATGCAATATAAGTCTCTGTGTTTACTGGGTTGGGTCTGAGTGGCTGTGGGACTGGCGGGTGACAAAGATTTGTCCTGACTGTGGGCAAAGCAGAAAAACTCAAGCTACACTGAGGTAGGTAGAACCAGCAGCCAAAGCTGGCATTTCAGTCCTAGTAATGCTGCAGTTTAAAGCAATAGATTCACAGTAGGGCAGATTCAGATGGAATAAGACTTTAAATGGTTTACAGTTTGTATAAAAAATATATGTAGGCTTGGAAGAGAGAGGAAAATGAATAGATAGTTATATAAAGAAATAGTTTTAAAAAATAAACTTTACTATCTTTAAAGAGGTAGTAAACATAACATAAAAAATAAGCCAAGTATTTGATCTGTTTGAGAGGCATCTAGGCAGTGGTACCAGGTCCTGGGCTCATTGCATGAGTTAGCTGTTTGAAACCTCCGTCTGGGAGGAGGGGACTGGACCTGCCTGGACTGAGTCTATCAGGTTGATCTCAGTCCTCGGGGAGAGGCCTTGCTCTGGAGGAGGTGGGAATGGGGTGGGTGGGCTGGGGGGAAGGAGAGGGGGGCAGGAAGGGGGAGAACAAGGGAATCTGTGGCTGTTATGTAGAACTGAATAGTATTGTAAAATAAAATAAAATAAAAATAAAAAAATAAGCCAAGTAAAGACAGATATTAAACAGAGACTGAATTATATTATCTTTGATATTTTTAATGACAGAGAGACATTTGATTGTAAAAGCTGCTGAGTTAGAGCAATATGTATATTTTAAAGGTATCTTGATTTAAAAACTTATGTCTAAGTTTGGAAAGGAAGTTCTGCTTTTGTTTTCACAGGAATCCAGAGGCTATGGATTTGTTCCAGGTTAGGATACATTAGGTTTGAACAACCAAGACCCCCTCAAAGGTCTCCAATGATACCATGGCCCAGATGGTCCAACATCCAAAAACAGCTTCAAGGCAACTGGCTCAGAGAATGCTGCCTCAAAGACTATTCCAGTCAGTACTTGACCATAATTATTAATTTTCTCAGGATCCCCATAAGAATACAGTACCCTTTATCAGCAGGAAGTAGCCTAGAAAAGTATGCCCACATTCTCAAAAATAGATTATAGATGTTTGTCTTTGCTTAGGTTGTTGGTTACAAATTGTTATTGGTCATAGTCAATCTCTTTCTAAAAGAAGAAAGGGCGATATGATATAAATATATAGAATATAGATATGATAGAATAAAAGGGTAGATTAATGAACATACTTTTACTGAGCAACAGCTTGTTTAAAAATGTTTTCCATTGCTATGGATTTAATTTATTGATACAGTTTTAGAGTTGAATTTGTTATACTATATATATATATATATATATATATATATATATATATATGCATACATACTCTTGTTTAATTATTGTTTGTACAGCTCATTTAAAATTGTAATGGATAACTAAGAAATACAGATTAATAATTAGTCTTCTATGATAGTCAAACTTAGTCATGTTACATTTTCTAGGCATACATAGATATAATTCACTAACGTAGGCAATCTTCAAACACTTCACAGACCTACAGTATATGGCATTTAAATGTTTTAAAAGCAGACTTTCTGGACAATGAGACACATATGCTCCTGCCAGCACCCATTTACTTCAGAGAGGAAGATGGGCATTGAAGACACTCCATATAGAGTTTATCTTCCTCTTGGAAAAAATAGCCATTTGGGCAAGAAACTGTACTTTCCTGTACTGTTTGACAAAATGTTGTATTGACTGGATATTCAGGACACATAGGAAGGTGACCATTGAACTTTGCAAGGCAAAATGGTCCTTCAGGTTCCTACTTCACAAAGGAAACTGCCAGACATTCTACAGGGCACAAAGAAAAGTGACTGAGAGACTCAAGTCCTATATGGCTGAAAATGGATGCCCCAACATTGCAGAAGAACTTTGGGTGACTGTCAAGACAGTCATCTGTCTCTGTCATTCTAGATTTTTGGAAGTCCTTACAACACATTTTCTGTTTATTTAGGTAATATTATACCATTTGAGGTCTTTGCTGTAGTTGAAGATTAGATAGTTATAATTATGGTTTTCCTTGGTGATGATAAGAGATAAGGTAGATATGAAACCTTAGACTCACAAATATAGGATAGATAGGGTATCTAATTAATCTTGCAAATACAAACAGACTAGGTATTATAACTACAATTCTTCCTTGATAATTGTTTTGTTATATGTAATTTTACTATGTTAAATTTAAAACCTTCTTTTTTGAAAAAAAGAAAAGAGGAAGTGCTGTGGATATTGCTCTGTATGCTCTGAATGTGTTGTTCTGATTAGTTGGTAAATAAAATACTGATTTGCCAGTAGCCAGGCAGGAAGTACAGGCAGCATAAGCAGACACGGAGAATTCTGGGAAGAGGAAGGCTGAGTCAGGAGATGCCAGCCTGCTGTCCAGGGAGCAGCATGTTATGGTATACAGGTGAAGCCACAGAAAACACAGCAACATATAGATTAAAAAGAAACAGGCTGAGTTTAAGTGTAGAAGCTAGTCAGTAGGGAGCCTGTGCTAATGGCCAAGTAGTTTTAATTAATATAAAACTCTCTGTGTATTTACTTGGGTCTGAGTGGCTGCGGACTGATCAGGACACAGGAAAACTTCCAGCTACAGGGATCTATCTGGATTTCTGTAAGTTTGAGGCTAAACTGGAAACAGAGTCAGGTGTGGTGGCACATGACTTAAATTCCAACACTAGTTAACCATGGAGGTCTGGAAGTCTGTATAGACAGATAGGAAGTGACAGAGATGGGCAGGAAGAGGAAGTGATCTAGCTGGACAGAGAGAGCAAATTAGATAGCAGAACAGCAAGGCAAATACATGTGGATAGACAGGAATTAATTTGCATTTGGAAGTTGAAGAGTTGAGGTAAGATTAGCAGTAGCTGTTTCTATTCTTCTGATCTCTCTCAGTCTTTAACCCCTGTGTCTGGGTCAAATTTTTATTTAATAAGACTGTTTAGAAATTCATCTACATGCTGTATTTCATGCTACTGTGAAAATGGACTCACCATGGTACCCCAAAAGCAAAGACCAGGAAAAGAACATGGGATAAAACCGTTAAAGTGTAAGTTAAAGAAATCACTTTATTCTTCATATGCTGAACTCCTAGTGGTTCTTTTTTTTTTTTTTTTTTTTTTACAATATTGGAAACTTATAAAACAATTGTTTGTTGTCTTTGCCATATTTCTATCTTATTAAAGAAATTTATTGGTGGGAACTTTATAAGGGCGCATAAATGCAGGTCTTATTGTCTTATTGAAATAAACAAATGAAAATTTTAGGTTATATTTTTCTCTAAAAACACATTAGTAATAGAAGCCTTGCTTTCATCATTACTAGAGTGAGTATTGTGAAGATGTTCAAATGATACTTCTTTTCTCCTGTGGATACCAACTTCAGTCCATTGTTTACCAGCACAGAGTCCTTTTGAAGATGGAGAAATAAATACATACTTCTCCATGTCTGCAAACTAATCAACATGAAATCTATCTCTATAGAACTATACTTTCTTCATTTAAAATGTCAGTCAGTATAATTTAAAATAGTATATAATGAAATATAACAAAGACAGAATTAGCTGGCAGGTTTTCCAATATTATAAGTGTTCCAATATTATGTTTGTATATTCATCAGCCTACTCAGTATATCATATTTGCTCTTTGTCTTAGGGTTTCTGTTACTGCAATGAAACACACAATGACCAAAAACTAAATTGGGAAGGAAAAGGTTAATTTAGCTTACACTTTCACATTGGTGGTCATTATTGAAGCAATTCAGGACAGGAACTTAAACAGGGCAGGATCCTGGAGGCAGGATCTGATGAAGAGGCCAGAGAGGGGTGCTTCTTACTGGCTTGCTTCCCCTGGCTTATTGTGGTGATATTGTGTCTCCCAATACATTGTTTACCCCAATAAACTTATCTGGGGTCAGAGAACAGAACAGCCATTAGACAGACATAGAGACCAGAAAATGGTGCCACACACATACCTTTAATCCTATCACTTGGGAGGCAGAGATCCATTTGAATTTCAAGGCCACACTTGAAACCACCAGGCATGGTGGCACACACCTTTAATCTCAGGAAATGATGGCAGGAAGCAGAAAGGTATATAAGTTGTGAGGACCAGGAACTAGGCTTGTTAAGCTTTTAGGCTTTTAGCAGCAGTGCAGCTGAGATCCATTCGGATGAGGATACAGAGGCTTCAAGTTTGAGGAAACAGGATCAGCTGAGAAACTATCTATCAGGGTGAGGTTGGCTGTGGCTTTTTCTGCTTCTCTGCTCTTTCAGAATTTACCCTAGTATATGCCTCCGGGTATGATTTTATTATTGAGACATTTTAAGATTTGTGTTACAACTTACTCAGCCTGTTTTCCTATAGATTCCATGACCACCAATCCAGGAATGGAACTACTAACAGTGGGCTAGGCCCTCCTCTATTGATCACTAATTGAGAAAATGCCTTAGAGCTGGATCTCTTGGACACATTTCCTAAACTGAGGCTCCTTCCTCTCTGATGACTGTAGCTTGGGTGAAGTTGACACACAAAAGCAGCCATTACACTGTTCAACTTCACATCACAGTTACTTCATCCTGTTCAATTTTAACTCATCATTATTTCTTATGATGCGACTAAATATTGTAGAAACATTATTACTTGGCAATCACTTAGTTTCATAATTTAATATAAAGATTTGAATCATAAAATGTAACTGTATAGCAGGTTAATCACTGAGATATGACTAATATATCTTTGATCTGTTGTAGAATATTGAAATGAATGAGGTATATTTTGATACATGGGAGCCAAAAACTGGATTCTAGACTTCGTTATAAAAGAGATAAACTTGAAAAGTTGAAAATCTGTTGTATTTCAAGTGGTGCATTAATCCTGCGTCTAGATTACAAATTGAAAATGGCACCAATGAGCAGCCTTCTGGAGGAAAATGATCTTAAATCCATGATAGCAAAAGTAACAATTTTCTGTCTATCAACAAATTCACAGCAAAGGTATGGGAAAATAAACTAACAGAAGCAGAGCTGAACTGCAGAATAAGCTGTTCTCATAGATACTTAGTTTAATGTTTTACTGTCTATAAGGAGCATCATTCAAGCATGTGCTATTTCAAGATTTAGGAGACACTGTAAGTCATTACTTTTTTTTTTCTCTATAAATGTCATTATATATGCTTTATCATTGTCATTAATTTTTATTCCTAATAATAGATACAGTTACTGTGCCCAACAGAATACCATCAAAACATAACAGGAAACTTTTAAAAGTTTTTGCTATTATCCCGTTTTTTAAGTCTTTCTTAAGTAACTATAATTTAATATATTTTTCAATCTACTGCTAATAAAGCATAAGACAGATTATGTATAATTATATTTATTTATACCTATATACCCACAATACATAAATATTTATAAGATAAATATTTATACAAATATATATCTAGTAATCATCTTACATATCAACATATATGCATAAGTATGTACTAGTTTGTTACTGAAGAAGAAATTATTTTTCTATTTATTTTAAATATATTTACCTGAAAACTGGTTGCTAATTAATATCGGAGATTCAATATGTCCTCCTAATGGATGAAACCAGAGTATACATTGTGGTGGTATTCTAATTGTACTGAAATGTGATTTTGATTGTATGTTAATAAATAAAGTTGCCTGGGGGTCAGAGTTATTAGAGCCATAGACAGAGTGTGGCGGTGGTGGCACATGCCTTTAATCCCATAGATCTCTGTGTGTTCAGGGATACAGCCAGCATTAGAGACATATGCCTTTAAGACCTAGGGGCCTGTACATTCAGACAGTGACGAGGCAGTCACGTGTTTGGGTTTACAACCAATGAGAAGGCAGAATGACTAGAAAAATGACTTACACACAGGAAATAGCTCTCTTTCGGGAAGCTGGGACACAACAGGAGGAAGGGTGAGATTTTAGCTCTGAGTTCTGACCTCTTGGCTTTCTCTTTTACATTGTTTCTGTGTTTCTTATTTAATAAGACAGTTGGTTACATCCACAATACATTACCTTCCTTCTAAAGTTTGTGGATCCTTAAATATATATGTAAACCACAACAATTCAGCAATATCACAAGTCCCTTGATAAAAAAATCAGTGTATAAAATATGTGAAACTTGTGGAGGGACAGAGAGCTACAAATAAATCCTGCTGTGCAAACTGTGATTGTCCACAGTTCATGCATCCCTTGGGAACACAGACGTGAACAACAGTGAGAACTTGATGCTAGCCCCACTTTTGCATGAAGAACTCTCTGCTGCTTGTAGCCCTGTGTGTGTGCGGTAAACTTCTGCCTTCTCTTGTTTATTGCACTTTGAAAGACTGCAGAGTCAGTACGTGTGTATGGTTGCTGCTTTCCTGTGATGTGGTGGCAGCAGGCAGTAGTAATCTTTTGAACACAATCCAGAGTCTTTTTAATCGTCTCAGGAAGTGGAAAATGACGGCAAGAAGGAATATTGAATGATAATTGAGTCATTTTTTTTTAAAGTATAAAATTCTAGTAAAATATATAGCTACTTTTGAATCAAATTCCTCAGAAGATTTATCTACTACTGACAGTTAGTACCATAACCAGGCTCCTAAAGTGACCTGAAACTTGGTTTTGCAAAACAATGGCTAAAATGACATATCTTTTGTATACCTTTTGTATAATTGAAACTTTTACTGACTGTAGAATATTCTAAGTTGAATTCTTGTAGACAAAGACCTGAGTTAAAAAAAAAAGAAACAACAACAAATAAAAAAAAAAAAAAAACCAAAAACCAGTGACCAAGTGAGGATGAAGTGATATCTAGAAAAAAAAAATAGTAGACTGGAGAGTGATATTTGTCAGTAGCTAGCAGAAATCATGTCCATTCTTACCCTTAAACTGAGGGAAAAAATGAAGATTTAAGGATAAGCTTTAAGTTAGCCCCACCCCCAATCACTTGAATAAGGCGTTACACTCATTATACTTCATCCAGAGGAAAAAGAACCTCACTATTAAAAAAAAAAAGCCTTCTCCCTTCAGCGGCACGATGTGTGTGCTAATTAATAATCAAAGTGCAGCCTGGAGGAACATTGGTAGAGTAATTTGTTAAAGTAAAAGAGGAATTTGAAATGTGCTGTCAGCTCTAATTGAGTTATGACAAAATCCCTAGGAAGAATTTTTTTTTTAAATAACAGTTCAAATTTAAAAGAAATCTTTTGACAGGAAAGTAAAACTGAATGAAGAACAGCTTCAAGTTTTTTCTTGAACTATGATTTGGAAGATATTGTGATAGAAAAAAAGATACTTTTATTGTTTTACTTATATTTCTGCAAAAAAATCATCCGACACTTAAGGGGACAATGGAATGACACCCACTTAATGCCAATAATGAGAGATGATGATCTGTAATATCAGAAGTCATTCCTCCAGCCTATCACTCAAAAAGCAGATATATTGGATTGATGTTGACACAGAACATTATCTCTGATGATCTCAACAGTTACTTTGAGATAGAAAATTTAATTGTGTAAATATTATTTTGCATTTGTATTGGATTCAAGGAAAACATACACAATATCATAATTTAAATAAAACATACATTATGGTGTCCATTCAAAATTACATTCCCTTTGAGAAAATGTACATCAACATATAGAAGATTTTCTTATAATGGGAAAAAAAATCATGCTTTCAATTGTTGGTCAAACTGGTAGAGTAGGTTAAGGTTTTTGGTATTTGTATAATCTATAAGCAAGTTAAAAGAACAAAAAAACATTCAAATCCAAGAATAATTTGCAAACTAATAGATAAAACACTCATCATGAAAGAGATCAGGAAAGCACATGAATTAATGTGCCTGTCATCATGATATCTATTTATTAGAAAAAATAAGAAAATATATTTCACAATTTCCTTTTTGACTGATTTTATGTTTATTTTTATTTTGTTGACATAAGGTCTCTCGTAATTTGGGCTGACCTCCAACTCTTAAACCTCCTGCCTCAGCCAGTCGTGCTTCGATTACAGATATTAGCTACCATACTGGACCTATTTTTGGAAATCAAATTTCAGCAAGCTTACAATGGTGCTGCTTTTGGATAAAGTATGTGTTCATAAGATATGATTTTTTAGAGTAATAAAAATAAGTGCAGTAGAGAGGACTGTCTAGGCTTTTATGGTCATGTGGAAATATAGAACACCTGGATAGAGCTAGTTTTTGCCTTCTGTCTTTATGTAGGGCCCAGAGACTGACCTTGAGTCATATGGCTTTCATTGTGAGGCAACAAGCCTGTTTAAACACTGAGACATCCATCCAGCTCCAAATAGTATTTTATAAAACATCCCTAAACTTCTTGATATTATTAATAATGAATATTGGATTAATTGTAGACATGATGTATCTTAACTCCTGTCATTGGTTTTTCTTTGCAATCTATTCCTGAATTAAACAAGGATGACCTATGTAACAATAGTGTGTTTTTAAAACAACAGCATGTGATTTTGTGACTGCAGCATTGAATTTCTCCATCTACCAATTCTAAAGGATCTTTCCCTCACTCTGAGCAGCACTACAGGGAAGCATTACTATGGAGAAGTCAACTCTATCTGTTTAGGTTAGCAAATAGTCTGAATAATTTATGATAAACAATATTCTTTATTCCTACATTTAGTTTTTAATTTAAAAGTTGATGAATTTAGACAAGGGATAGAATATCTAAATTATATGTCTTCTCCATTAACAAGTGAGTTTAAAATCAATGAATGAAGTCTTAAAACTTACCTCTAAATCTTTATTTTCCCCCTCAGTTGAAGGGTAAGAGCTCATATGATTTCTGCTACCTAGTGGCAAATATCACTCTCCAGTCTACTAACTTTTTTCTAGAGATCACTTCATTCTCAGTTGGTCATTGTTTTCTTAAACAAACTCAATGCTATGTCACCAAGAATTCAGCTAATAATAAACAGTGGTGATTGTGTAATATCCAGATCAGAGCCCCATCACTATCTGGCATGGTCACTCATCACTTCACACTGACAGGACCAGACCATTTCCTGAACACCTGAGGCACTCCATTGTAGCCTTTTCACTAAATTAAACTTTGTTGGTCTTAGGTAAATGCTAACCGGATATGTATACTGAACTATCTTAACTCTTACCTTTGGAGAAATGCGAATATTCTTTATTCAGAAGCAGAGCAATGTGCTGCATGAGCAGGTGGTGAATTCTGGAGGGGATGAAAATATGCTTAACTCAGAAACTATCTTACTTATTAAAATTCTCCTTCACTGACATTTATTGTAATTTCCATCAGAATAACTGCGGAGCTGACAAGTTTTAAATAGCATGGAGCCACTGGAAGATGGTTTGAAATCTTGAATAGAAAATTAAAATATTGCCAGTTTCACCATGAGTTTTCATGTTTCACTTCAAAGTCTTATTCATTTAATCAAGCTGATTCTCACTTGCGAGGGAAGAGAGCGGCTTTCAATGGTGCATTAATTATGATTATGTGCTTTTCCACAGAAGAATGACAGAAAGGGTAATAAAATAGCTCCTCACTACCAGTGGCCTGGCCTTTCTCCTGGCCGGCAGGGAAGAAACAATCTTCTAGGAAAGATTAACAAAGCTATCGGCATCCCACCTTGGCTCTCCACATTGGTTCACTCTGTACCACAACAGGTTCTCTTTAAATTGGATTTGCTACTGTCCTTTAGTCCAGTTCACATTTTCCAACCAGAAAAAGCAAAAGTGTCTAATCTTTTGAAATCCACGCTATTAAGTCTTCCTAGTGTAAGCCTGAACTCTAGAAACAGCCATTTTTCATATTCCATCCTTCTATGCCTGCATTTGGCTCCAAGAGGCCCTTAGGCCCGGCTCACAGTGCTTGCTAGATTAACAATTAAATCCCCCAGGAGAAAGGGATGCATTTGATTTGGTAATCTATTGTAAACAAGGGGAAAAATGGCATGTACTAGTTTTATAAATTTGATATGACAATATGATAGCGAGATTGAGAAAGAGTCAGGGAAAGAGAGGAAGAGAGTGAGCCACAGGGAAAGAGAGGTGGAATGGAAAGAGGGGAGGTGGGAGGGAGGAAGGGAGGAGGGAGAGAGGGAGGGAAGAAGGAGAAGATTAACTGCTGCATCCACATGACATGGAATATGGTAGACATTTCAAATTTTTAATTTAATTTGTTTATTTAACCTGGATAAATATACATTAAAAATGTTGTCAATATACACTATCAGATATTACCCCATTCTGGTAAGACTGGCAACTGTGTAAAAGATCAAAAGTAGCAAGGTCTGGAAAGTATCAAAGGTCTGGTGTGGACTAAAGGGAATTCAAGGGCATTATTACTGGGAATATAAATAAATAAAGACATTACAGAAAATAGATATTAGTGAAAATTTATAATTCAGCTTCCATATTATCCTTTAATCTCAATCCTGTGTTTAAGCCCCCATTAATGTGTTTATTATGTTGAAGGAACACTGATCTCTCAAATTCATGCAGTACTATTCACAAAAGCTGGATCATGGTTGGCTGATGAATGGATAATTATAATATGGTACACACTGGAATACCATTCATTTATTTGAAAAGCTAAACCCCGAGGTTGTAACAACAGGGATGGAACTCAAGAGCATGCTGAAAGAAATAAATTAGGAACAGAATGAACAGTATCACACAGTGGTACTCATACACAGAGTCTCCAAGCAAATTGTTATCATAGAAGGTGAGTAAAGAATGTTAATGAACAGATCACAGAGAAAGTAACACAAACTTGACTAATAGACACTGAGTTACATTTAGCTTAGAATTAAAAAGTTCTCTTTAGTGCTTATTATTGTGTGTCTGTGTGTATGCGTGTATATCTAAAAACATAAAAATGTATGTGCCTGTGTGCTCAAAGGTAAGAAGGTGTTGACTCTCTTAGAGCTGGAGGTACAGGCATTTGTGAGTCTGTGGATGTGGGTGCTGTGAACTAAAATGTGGTCTTCATGTCATAGCAGCAAGCATACTTAACCACTGTGCCATCTCTGTAGCTTGTGGAGTAGGAGGTTTCTGGTGTGGTGTCTCACAGCTATGTGCTATGGCAGCAATGTAAAGCGAATTCAAAAACATAAGTGGGTAAATTTGAAAATATATTTACCATAAATTAATAAGAAATGTTTGAACAGATTCACACATTGGGCCTAATTTGAGCATCACAGCCATGTTTTGTGGTGCTTCCCTGTGATCCCAGAACACAGGATGCTGAGGTACTATGATTACCAGGAAATTGAGGTCAGCCTAATCCACAAGGTGGCTTCACAACCAACCCAGGTTTATTGAGTGAGACTGTGTTTTTTGGAAAGAATTTTTAAAAAATACACAATATATTCACAGACAGCAAAACATAACATGCTCTGCCATTAGTAAGTATGGGCACAGCATTTTTTTAAAGAAAAATGAGTAAAGCAGCATATAAATTAAGCATATTATATAAATTAAGGACAATATCTGACCTAAGAGAATTAAAGTATTGTGTAGTGATATATTGTGTACCCTAATAAACTTGCCTGGGATTGGAGGACAGAGCCAGCCACTAGATTGGCCATAGAGGCCAGACAGTGGTGACACACAACCTTAATCCCATCACTCAGGAGGCAGGGATCCATATGGATCTCTGTAAGCTCAAGACTACACTGGAAACAGCCAGGCAGTGGTGGCACATGCCTTTAATCCCAGTACTGGGAAGCACACTTACCTTTAATCCCAGGAGTGTCATGGCTGTGCAGAGAAAGGTGTATAAAGCCCGAGGAAACAGGAACTACAGCAGTTCAACTGAGACCCTTTCCAATGAGGACTTGGAGGTTTTCAGTCTGAGGAAACAGGATTGGCAGAGGAGTTGGCAAGGTGAGGTTGGCTGTGACTTGCTCTGCTTTTCTGATCTTTCAGCTTTCACCCCAATATCTGGCTCCAGGTTCTTTATTATAAGATCATCTAAGATTTGAACAACAGTATTGAAAATACATAACCATTTTCAACAACATGTCATTCTATAGGATAATTTTGTAAGATTTTTATGTGGGAAACATAGAGATGTAGCTTTCCCCTAAGAGAAGTCTCCCCAAGGTGGAAAATGTACCATATGTGCCATAACCTGATATCTTCAGACTCTGATTTTGAAGTCATTTGAACTTTAATATTGGCTCAGTCAACATAATTCATAATTGTAGATACTGTGTGTTTAAATCTTTGTGTTCTATATTTACCTATGGTACTACCAAACCTCACAGCCTATGCCATTCTTACCTTGTTCTTCAGATGATACAGGATAAGTAGTTGAGACTTGTTAACCAGTACGTTTATAATTTTGTCCTTAAATTTTTTTGTATGCCAGATCAATTTCTTAATATTTGAAAAGACCGAATAGTTGCAAACACACAGAAGTATCAGGACGTAAAAAAACACTGTGTAACACACATGTATAAGTATTACTGCTATTAACATCAAATTAAAGAATAAATATTGATATGTATTTGATGTATCATTGATGGCAGTGTTAATTATCATTAAATTATGTACATGTTGCAATCTTAACTTTTATTGAATATTTGTTTTCTGTTAGTGTAAGTAGCAGAAATCTTTAAGTACAGTGATACTATCACTTCAGGGACTTCTTGCCTGTGACAGCTCTGCAGACCTTCATTGTGTTTGAGTACTTTGGTGGTTTCAAAGGATAATGGACAAATATTTTGAAGAGTAGCTTGAATGACTTTTAGTCAAGATTTGTTACATTTAATATCCCATTGTTAAGGCATTGCTATTACAAGGCACATTATATATATATATATATATATATATATATATATATATATATATATATATATATATATAGTGTGTGTGTGTGTGTGTGTGTGTGTGTGTGTGTGTGTGTGTGTGTGTGTGTGTGTTGTGCAGGGGCACTGGAATAGTTCAAATGACAGTGTAGGATGTTCTGGGAATTAAAGTCTTGTCCTCTGTAAAAGCAGTAAACACTCAATGGCTGTGTCGCCCTTTTAGCCTCATATAGCTTAATCTTAAGTAATGGGAGTTTATATAGGATTCTTTACTTGATATTTATGTTCTAGATATATGATATTTATCCAGTAATATTTTATATCAGTATAAATCAACAATAATGTGTTTTAATTACTTCATCTTCTCTTCTTCTCTTTCTCCTTCCTTTCTTCTTCTTTTCCTCCTCATTATCTCACCCTTGGCTCTACCTGATTTTTCCCTTTTGCTCTCTCTTCCCCCAAACTGCTTTACCTGCTGTTCATTCCGCTAGCTCTTATGTCACGTTGCCACATCTAGAGCCGTGTTTCTTTTGTTTCTCTTTTGAACACATTTCTAACACTACAGAGTGTTTTATATTCGCTTTGGTATCTTTGCACCAGTCTTACATTTAGCTCTTTGTCTAAGGAGTCTCCTTTTCCTTATGAGAGTGAAAGCTATAAATATATCATTGCATCTACTGTGTAGTAAATAGTCACAAACCATAGTTTACTTTCTGCTTTGTGGATAGCATTTACTTTAATATCCTCTCAATAGAGAAATGCACATTTCATTCCATTAAAGATTTCTGCATGTAAACATCAAGACCACTGCAGATAAATATGAATTTAGTATTTATTCTATTCTATAATCTCTCATTGCTATTCCCAAACTGAGAGATCCTGCAATCCGCCAACCATTTTCTTCGTTTTGATTCCATTATTCGCAGACCAGTTTCAGAACTGTTTGATCTAAGCTTCGTAAAATAAAAACCTTTATTAGCCAGGGCATGAAGCTTAGGAACAGTTCCTTTGCATCTTGCCTGTGAGCTGAGTAATTCCACTCCATTCTAGAATTATTTATGTCACCAGGCTTTTCACCCCTCATCTTCAATGAATTAAACTCACATATTTAAAATTGATGGTTTTGTCACATTTATACTCGATCCTGGACTTTCAAACAACCCAAGTAATATTTAATTTTATCTTCACACCTTAGGGTATCTTTGCACCATAATTCTGGATTTTAAAATAAGATTAATGTCTTCTACTCACCATCTTAATGTGATGCAGAATATCCCCATATGCTTAAACATTCCTCTCCTTTCATTCAACATGACTCTGACACCACTCCTCTTACAAAGCCTCCAGGAAACAGGGGATTTAGCATTGCAATAGGGTAGGTGGGAACATAATATACATTTTTTTCAGACTTCCATCTTTCATTTGAAATCCATTTCATTATTTTTGGTGGTTTGTTACTTTTTTAAAACTAAAAATATTCCACTTACTGATAAACCATTGTTTGTATACATATCAAGTGTTAAAAAGTCCATCCTTGTTTTAGGTGGGTATGAATACATAAAACACTATATATGTTATAGTACAGTTCTATAATTTGGACGTTATAAAATAAAAGGTCTTCAAAAGTGTGATTGCAGAAAATATGGTAAAATGACACATAACTTTTCTAGGATTGTTTGAGCAGTTGAGCATGAAGTTGCTCTTTTAAATACTATAGCTCATTCTCTTATAATTCTGGAGTGCACATATCCTAAATAAAAGTACCCAAAGCATCATTTCTTCCCATCTGCTCTGAGAGAATCCATTACATTACATTGTACCATTTTGGGAGCTTACCAGCAAATTTTTGGCATGTTTTGGTAGACTCATCATTCCAAAATCTGCCTTCACTTTAATATGTATTACTTTCTGCTGTTCCTTTCCTTGTCATTTTATGCCTCACACTCATCCTTTAATGTACATTTCACTCTAAATCCAGAGTGACCTCAACTCCAGATCCTCAACTTAATTATAAATCTGTAGAGAAAAAATATTCTAAAGAATGGCTCATTTCATTTTTCTGTAGACAGGTCTGAGAAATGGACTTAGTTCTGTTTTTCTGCATCATGTATTAAAAAGCATCTCATTCTAAAATATCTCTTTGATGTGCATCCCTGTATAAAATAGCTTCACATCTGTGGCAACAATCTCCAATTTCTCAGACAAATAAACCATAGACTTTAAGTCCTTTGTCCTATTTAAATCACAATAGTTAAATAATCACAGTTCAAAAAACCCCTAAGCACCCACTGAATTTTCATAAATCATGCCAACCAGGTATGGAAGAGGCCATGAAATATTTTTGAGCAAAATTTTGCTTCTATGTGTTTTGAGAAGAAGGGGAGAGAAGAGATGGTGATCTATTTTCAAATTTCATTGGATGAGCAGGCAAAATGATAGCCTTTGTTCAGAAGGGAAACAAGGAGGACATAGTCTTGGTGTAGAAGGCATAAAGCAAATCAGCTGAAAGACAGGGAATATGAAGAAATCCAGGAAAAGAAAATATCATCAACAAACACAGAGGACAAGCAGCTGAGACTGCATCAAGACTCACCCTACTAGGAGGAATAAGCACAATCCAGTATCAAACAAAACAGCCTAGTTTACTCCTCAGTCAGATAATCAGTAAAATTAAATACACGTGGATTTTTTTTTTACAATACTGAGATGCTCCTAAGGATCCCACTACAGTGCTACATGGCCTTTTAATTATGGACTAAGAATAGGACTGATGTAAAGGAAGTTTGGTTTAAATAGAGGCACCATCTGAGTCATTTAGGTTTCATAAACTGAGTGAGTGAGAAACTAACACACGTGCTCATTTAGTAAGAATAGAATCATCCTTTCCATCTATCAAACACAGTTCAATTTTTCTTGTTTTTTTTCTTTTTCTTTCCTTTCGTTTGTTTTTAATGGTTGAGACAGTAACAAGCATGACTTATTTTATTTCATTTTCTCTCTTGAGACAAGCTACCATTCATTGTCAGGACTAGGTAAGATCACCACACAGGAAAAGACTGTACAAACAAGAGTAAAGAAAATTGATGGTGCCGATGCATCTGTGGAGATCAGACCAAATTTATTCAATAAAAGCCATAAAAGCATTAAATCTAAATGGAGAAGAATCCACATCTCAGGAGCAGAATGCAAAGAGGGGTGGTGGTCAAGACTGACTGTGGGAGCATCTAGCAGGTACAGCATAAAGGATCACTGAAGTGGCAGACCCTAGAGCAAATTTTTAAATCTTTTCTCAGACTTTACAGGCCTTGACTAAATGCGATATGCCTGCAAAAATGTCATTGTGTTCCTAAGTGGAAACTGACAAAGAAGGCAAAGAATTGGGCATGGAGGAGACCATAGTCTGTGATTGCAAATTAGCATAAGGAAGGCCAGTTTCCCTACTCAGTACCATCTTTGTCTTCTTTTAGCACCAAAACTAGTGTCCCATTCCAGCAAGTTTTTTTTTTAAGTGAGGAAAAAAATGCACAAATATGACATTCAATCAGTCTACAAACTAGAATATAAGTTGTAATATACTAATAACATGGCACAAAAAGGGTTTGTTCCTTTATTTTAAAGATTGTTTCAGTTTTAAGAAATTATTTGTTGTATATTTTTCTGTGTGTGGGTATGATCAGCTCAGTGCAGGTACCCATGAAGGCAACAGGCATGAGAATCCCTGTAGATGAAGTTCTAAATGGCTGGAATGGCAGCTGAGAACCAAGTTCCTCTGCAAAAGAGGGATGCACTCTTAGACACTGGGAAATCCACCTGCCTCAGCATCTGTTCTTCATATTATTTTCCCTTGAATAATTTAATATGATTTCTTAGACTCAATAGGAAGTATTGTCCAGGGCAGTTGACCCTTAAAATTCAGTGTAAAAGTTCACACTTTATTTTTCTGTGAGATAACCAAGTGAAATTTGTTCTATTTATTCATATTTTCACATCTATAGCTCATATATGACCATTGCCAACACATTTGTGTACACAATAACTCAGTGCACGGTTGGAATGTAAAATAAGGAGGAGCTGGTATATCTTGATGCTTTTAAAACTTTTCAGTAATCGGCAGTGAACTTTTGAAGTGGATACTAATATTCCTCCACTACAAATTCAATAAAAGTGGGAAAACAGAATTGTGTGTGTGTGTGTGTGTGTGTGTGTGTGTGTGTGTGTGTGTGTGTGTGTGTGTTTTCAAGGCAGGGTTTCTCTGTGTAGTTTTGGTGCCTGTCCTGGATCTTGCTCTGTAGATCAAGCTGGCCTCAAACTCACAGAGATCTGCCTGGCTCTGCCTCCAAAGTGCTGGGATTAAAGAGGTGTACCACCACCACCTGGCCATAATAATATATTTTAAAACATTCCAAACAAATAAGTAGCATAACAGGTAAGCTGCTTATATGGTATTTCTGCTTATGAATATTTTCTCATAAGAAATTGTCTTATCTAGATTAAAATACATTTTTAGATAAAGCCTAAAGGAAAACCAGTTATTTGAATATATTTTGACAGCATTTCTTTTGCATATTAACCTACCAACTATTTCCCAGAATCATAAGGAGATGAAAGGTCCAAATTAAATTTTAGTGTTTTCTTGTCCTGTCTATGACATTTTCCTGTTCTTCTGCAGCTCATCTCTCAGCAAAGTCTTGATTTAGTGTGGAATTCTGAATTTATTCTTATGTTATAAAATTGGCTTACACTGTTTTTTTCTATTTCAGTTACATTCATCTGAAAGAATTACTTTTATCATTTCTTTGAGAAACATTTGTATTTCTCACCAAATGTATTAGAAGATTCTGAATCCACATTTCATCTCTGTGTTCCTGTGAAAAGTTTCTAATTTTTCACTATCTTCTATCTACCATGTAATAACACATACCATTTTCTGGGAAAAGAGAAACTTGTGATACAAAGACAAAACAAATCAAAAACCCAAAACAAAACAAATATACAAAAAAACCCTTTGAAAAAAGAACTGAAACAAGAGGAAAACACATTTTCATTCTCATATTTCCTAGATCTTCCCAGCCTTACACATGTATTGACACATGCAGAATGCACTTACCAAGAGAAGTATTAATGTAAAGACAGAGGATACCAATCACACTAGCTCTCCAGAAAAGCAGGATGAATCTGGAAGAAGAAGATTCCAATCAGTCCTGCCATGCCACTTGGATGCATCGGCTGCAGGTCACTGAGTTTCTCAGGTGAAATAAAGTAAAATAAAATTCCATTTACATTTTTATTTATTGCTATAAGCACACATCTACAATGAAGAAATGAAGCTCCTAAATGACATTTTATTGTTGCTACTCCACTAAGACCCCCCCTGCACAGGACGTAATCCTTAGATTCTCTGCTCCTCTAGCATTTTGAAGTATCTGCTGGGAAAGGTAAATGGAACCTGCTTTCCCTGATGTTCCTAGTGGGGTCTGAGTACTTCAGATGAGTAGGGGCTGACGGTCCCTTATCTTCTGGCCTCAAGAAAATGACAGAAGATTTGTTTGGACCTCTCTGTATGGTGACACATTGTGGGTTGTGCTTTTTTCTTTTGGCGTGTGCTGCTCTCCATGCTCTTGAAAGGGGAAGGTGAGGCAGATAGTCTGTGCTCATAGCGATGTTACAACCATAAACTCTGCTGTTTGCTTGTTGAGAAAAGGGTGTTGATTGTCACCCGGTGACAGGGTGGAGAGACTGTGTCTACATACTGAAGCATATTTGAATGGTTGAAGAGAAAAAAAGTACCACAAAAACTTAAGAGCCCTGTCTCATTTTAATTACATTCTTATTTTGGTTCATTTAATATAATAGACTCTACATAGTTAAATTTCATTTTGTTTTATTTGTCTCAGCCTCTCCAGATAATTTGTGACTATATTCACAGGTATGCTGGAATGCTCTTCCCGCTTTCGAATAAATTATTTTTATCATTTGGGTAAACTTAGTCTTAATTGAATAGAAAAGTGAAAGGTACAGAAGAAAAAATGAAATAAATGAGATTATTTCTTAATCCCCTGATAAGAGAAAATATGGAGTGGGAATATATCAGGATGAGTGTATATTAAAATTATACAAGATCTTATTTGTGTCATAAATGGTGATTAGATTATGATCCAACATTTTGAACTGGAGAAAATAGTAAGGTTAATTTTGATTTTAAAATTTAGAAGTCATTAGTGTGACTCATGTCTAAAACTATGTGAAACCCAGAATTTATAAACATGGATGAATCCGTAAATAACAGTACATTACTTCAAATTATTTATAGAGCATGCTTATTGTCTGAAAATAAAAAAAAATTACTGTCTTAAAAATCTATGAGTGCATGTTAGAAAATATCCATACAGTCTTACCATGAGCACCCCAAATATTGCTGGCTTGGTTTCAGCAAGTATAAAATTATACATAATTGAATATTTGGAGATTAAAACAGACCGTAGTCATGGCATGATATAGGGAGCATGAGAGTGAGCATACCTAATCTCTTCATACATCTAGCTAAAATCCTGAAAGAATTCTGAGCTTCAGCAGTCATCAACCATTCCCAGAAATCATGGCCCAAAATCTCTGATTTTCATTAGCAGGTTATAGTACTGTATATTATCATTTTCTCATCATTGAATTTGCCCTCTACCTAGTTGTGAGTAATGAGTTGTTCATATTCAACAGAGTAAACCATTTGACTGTTGATAGGTATACTTTAATTCTTTATTCTATAATGATTAATAAAACCCAAACAATAACTGTTGCTATTCCAGAAAAATTCCAAAATGAGTCTGACACAATCACACAACAGAAACATATTCCAGGGGGAATTTCAGTAAAAGCAAGAAATAAACCTTTTTGTAAACTCATTAAACTATAGGGGTTGCTTGCTATTGTCTGCATGATTTAGCTCTAGCTCTGTCCTTCAGATACTGTTGAAAAGTATTTTAATAAACGATCTTATTGATCAGTATGCTTATGCAGTTCAGCCATTGCTTAGTTTTTCTTTCTTAAATGTAAACACTAGTATTTATTATTAGGCATTTTAAAGTTGCACTATTCAAAAGAAAGAGTTCCAAAAGTAAGGAACACACATGAAGACGAGGTAGACATATCTGTAAGTAACATGCTTGCAACACAAGCAAGAAGACAAGAATACAGTTACCAGAACCCACGTAAAAGTCAGGCACCTGACAGGTTCCTGCAATCCCAGATAGAAGAGGATGACTACAGCATTTGGGCCAGGAAGTCTAGCTACATGGGTGAGCTCCCACTTCAGTAAGAGACCCTATCTCCAAAAAGAAATAAGGTGGATCGAATGATAAAGACATTCATTTTATTGATCTTAGGCCTCCATACACTAATACACAGGTATATAAGAACATGTACACAAAGATACTGACACATGCAAAGAACACAGTAATTTCATAAGCATTGTAGTAAACAAAGAAGAAACTGACACAAACAACAGTGAGCCAATCTACTAAAAGGATTCTGCAAATTATCTCTTTGAATATAGCAAAGATATTTTTTTATAAATAGGTCAGAAGATCATAATAGAAAATTTAAAGTGTGATATTCACTGTCACTAAAGTAAGATTGAAATTTTGGACATATGTTCAGCTGATCTTACAGATACCCTTAATCACTAAAGTAGTATTTTAAATAGGCAAATGTTGGAAGACCAAGAGGTCCAAATTGCACTTGAGCACTAAAATGAAGGTGGAGAATCCCAGAGTAGTGTGTTTGCATTGTGAATTCCTTTGAAATCTAAGTGTTATCTTCTCAATACTGATAATCCAGCTACTTTTAGCACTGCATTTTTATATTAGAACTTTTCATATTAAGTTTTATTTTGATGTAACACATTCACTTCATTTTAAAACATGTTCTACATAGTTGCAAATATATATTTGTCACACTGTCAAATAATAAAAGAACTCAGCATTTATTTCTCTCTTTTTATAAATGTGCCAACATGATATTTTTAGTACAATAAAGGATAATAAGATGAGAGAATTTCAAGAGAGAGATTTTATTCTCTTTAAATCATTAAATTACAATTACATGAAACTTCACTACAAAATTTAACAAATACCAATAATCGATGCTTGTTTTATAGGAAGCTGTAGATCCTGAAAAATGACAATTTTATTACCTTTAATACAACAAAATCCATTAAACCTGGATTAGGGCTCATGATTCCAGGCCAGATCTGCACATGTGAACCGTCTCTAGAGAAATGATGCAGGAAAGAAGTCAGAAAAGATGACAACATGATCTGTGATAGTGGCTATCATTCAGATGGCTCTAAAGTGTGTATTTTAATACTGAAAACACATTCACAAGTCATTGTAGCTATGCTGCTGTGTTGGAATTCCATCCCCATGTCTCTTTAATATGATGCTTGACAGGTACTAGAAGGTGCATGGAGATTTCCTTTGGTTTATGACCCGAGTTGACAAGTGTGACTTCCTCTTTGTGGTTTTCTGATGGTTATGCCATATGAGAATCACCTTCTATCATCAGAGAAGCTGCTGACACAGAGTGCTTGCTTGATGGATGACCTGAGCTACTGCTATTCCCCACAGAGGCAAGCAGCAAGTTTTACAGGAAATTATTAGAGGAAGGCAGCGAGAAAGAAAGGGAATGCGATGTGCAGCACACAGTGACTGACACAATGATTTGCTTACAGTTCCAAGCCGGCTCAGCTGAGAACAGCAGTGAGGGAAAAATATGGCTCATCAATATTTAAAGAGCTGATCATATAACCAACTGACAGGCCATTTGTGAGTGCAAATTATAGAACAGAACCGAAAGCTATAGGGGCCTTTCTCCTCACTTATACTTTTTGTAGTTGCAGTTTACATAAACATAAAGTGAAGAATGTAAGACCAGGCACCTGGTTCTTTCTTTTTCCCTGCAGTTTGTAGCTCTGATTCTCTATCCTCCAATTATGGCCCCTATCAGCAGTTAACTGTGAGAAATTAGGCAGTTTGCATTTGCAGACTCATCTAGACCTCTCCAACTACAGGGTCTGATGCAGGCTCAGCAAACTGTGGTTTAATAACTCTCTTCAGATGATTCTGTGGCAAGCTGAAGTTCAAGATCCACTGCTTTCTACAACACTTGCTTTCAAATTCAGACACTTCATAGCCTTATAACTTACGTTATATGATGGAATTATGAGTAAGAAAATAATGGACAGATTGACTTCATTTACAAAAACAAGAGCATGCAACATTTAATCCTACTAGTAGCGATTTTAGCAACACAGTCATACATTAGATTAATAGATTAATAATAATAATAATATTAAGAATAGTAATTAGATTGGAAAACAGAAAATAAACCTCACATTTACAATGAAAGAGGTCATGAAGAAGGAGAATGCATTGGATGACATCAATGTTATGTGTTTATCCAATTTGTATGTTAGTTATGTTCGTGAAATGAACTCAGTCATTTCCCACAGTTTCATTCTCAAAGGAATAAAAACCAAGTTGAATTCCAAGACACAGGCAGGGCTTTATGTCTAAAACTATGGAAGATATGGAAACCTAGTAATCACTGTGGAGATTCACACCCACTCTCAGCTAAGTAGGAAACTGCTGCCTTTTCCTACTTAACATTTTAGCATTTGTTAGTTTTTGGTGAAAAATTTGTAGACCATTGCTATAGAAAAGGCAGGGCAGCAGCAGTTTGAGGGGATCATTTATGCTGCAGGAATAAAGCAAGAGAAAAGGAAAGAGTCTGAAATGTATGCTCATTCTGTCCCAAACTATAATGCAAAATATTGAGCAGGGTGGAGGACCAGACAACTAAGGTAGAGCCCTAATTTTGAAACATAGAATTTTCTACTGTCCTTTAGTTTCCAGTAAAAAATTTTAATGGGGATGAAGAAGGTGGGGAGGGAATTTTACAGCAGGAAAGGAAGCTTTCCTCAAGGAGTTATTGTCATTGTCTCAAGACTCTCTAGGTTTTCAACCCAAGACTCACACTCACCACATTTATGTATTGCAGATAGTTATTCAAAAAATTGAAGTACAAGAATATTAAATACACTAAATTACAGGCCTGCAAAATACTAAATCAGCTGGGAAGAACAGAAGTACCCCTTCTAGGATTTAAGATATCAATAAGTGGGATCATTTCTCAGAGCTGGTTCCTTTGCAGAGGATTCTCAAACATATATTTCCAAGAATCATGGGATTCATTCAAATCCTGTGACACTGAGGAAGCTTTAAGGGAATGATGAGTAGTGAAGATGTGACAACAGATTTTCTAGAATGACCTACATCTTAAACTAGTTTTCAGTATTATCCATCCTTCTCAATTACAATTAAATATGACCATATATCTACTTAAAGGCATGTCAACCTAAAAAACATGTAAGTGTTATCTTTACAGATGAAAAACACCAACTTTATCAATGAAAAAAAAAACTAGTCAAAATCATTAATGTTTCCCCTAGGTAGTTTTTTTTTAAATTTGTATCTATTTGAGGTTTGCATAATTGCGTTTTCACTTCAGTGATGTTATGGAATCAAATGGTATATATATTAATATATAATACAATATAATACAATATAATATAATATAATATAATATAATATAATATATAATAAACACTTTGTGAAATGTATACAACATACTACATAAAATGCATACAAACATCCCAGTGTGCATAAGTCTAGATACATAAAATAGAACAAAAAGCCTGGGGAAATGATGATAAACACACCATAAATGAACCAAAGCAATGATATCTATGCACATTTACTGTGGTGTTCACCATATTTTATGGTCTTTCTACTTATGAATTCATTTGCTAATTACACAGTTTCTTCATCTCTCATCTACACTACACATGTAAGTAGTTCACTAGATGGCAGGACCATCCACCATGACCCTTGCATAGCTCAGGTGTAAGTGTGTAACTTGACTTGTGGTTACCATTTACCATTAGACAGGAAATAAGCTTCCAAAACATAGCTGAAGGCAGGTGGTGTGTGGGGCTTCAGGCTTCCAGTTAGTGACAGCATCCTCATCACTTGTCTTCCTACTCTGAGGGGGGAGGACAGCTTTGTGAAGACTGGTTTCCCCATTATAGAATTTAAGTGTGTTCACTGCAACAAGATTCATTCTTTCTGAGGGAGTGTGGTTCAGAAGCTCAGCTGTATTCCAGAAACACTGCCATACCCCTGACAACCATTCTTCTTGTCTTCATAAGACCTGGTGAAAAAGACCTACACTTATCAAAATTCCCAGTTACTTGGAAGATTTTATATTTGCCAATGTTCAAAGACTGCTTTTGAACTTCCTGGAGAGAGTATGACAATTTCACTCTCAGTATGAAGAAAACTGAAGGTGGAAAGGTGGTTTTCTCTCTGTCTCTGTCTCTGTCTCTGTCTCTGTCTCTGTCTCTGTCTCTCTCTGTCTCTCTCTGTCTCTCTCTCTCTGTCTCTCTCTCTCTCGTGTGTGTGTGTGTGTGTGTGTGTGTGTGTGTGTGTGTGTGTGTGTGTGAGAGAGAGAGAGAGAGAGAGAGAGAGAGAGGAAATGTAATGAATGCTATGGAAAAATCAACCAATCTACACAATGTTCAAATATGGAAACCAGAAATTATACACACATCTGAGCAGAATTAGTATACACTTTCACAGTACTTAATGCTCATATACTCTAATGCCAGATCCTCAAACACTACTCTCTAATTCTATACTGGCCCTATTAAGAGCTGTCTTCATACCCTTACTTTACTGTTGGACCCAGTAAATTACCATTACTTTCTTATGCTCCAACTGTTTGATGAATTATTCGTGGTCAGTGAAAAAGAGCTAACAATATGCAGGGAGGGATAGCAGAGTAATGCTGACACACTCTCAAAACTATTTTAGATTATAGTTGGCTTGTTCAAATTTCCACGTTTTAATAATCATCAAAAATAAGATAAAACTGCTGCCAAATAATGATTATCCAGAAAATGTTTCAAAAAATCTGAGCAGAAAATACCTTAGTCTTTTTCTTAAATAATCATTTTGTAAAATTCATATGCGTGCTTGTAGAGCATACAATCATTTAAGTAATGTGTACTCATTCATAAATTGTAACAGTACTAATACTCAAAACATTTTTCTCTACCCATTTCATGTAAATTATTATAAAATAGTGGAACATATTAATTATTGTTTGTTTGTTTGTTTGTTTGTTTGTTTGTTTTTTCAAGACAGAGTTTCTCTGTGTAATTTTTGTGCCTATCCTGGATCTTGCTCTGTAGACCAGGCCGGCCTCCAACTCACAGAGATCCGCCTGACTCTGCCTGCTGAGTGCTGGGATTAAAGGTGTGTGCCACCACCGCGCAGCAGAGCATATTAAGTCTAAAAGTCACCTAATCTTTTTTCTTTTATCCTAAAATAAAGAAGTCTGATCTTAGACTAGAGAAATTTTAATTGTAGTATAAGTGAAAACTTCCATATGTTGGTCCAGTGATTATAATAATAATAGAACATTTATCTAAGAAGCTCTAAACATCAAGTGAAATTTGATAATATGATGACTGGATTTCCATTTCAATGTTAATGGAAACTGTCACAGACAAAATAGCTGGTTTTAGAAAATGATCTACAATCCGGTTGTCGGACATTTTACATATTATTGTGGATGTAATACCATCTTTCATATTGAAGAAGGAGGGATCACCTTCATAAGTGATTTATCTTTACTGGAACATATTTAAAGCTCCCTTTGTTTTTGTCTTTTCTCCTCAAAAAAAGTTATCCATGATAAAATTGGGACAATTTCCTCTATTTGAATTCAGTTTTGGTTCCCGCCAGAAGCGGTGCATCAGTAATCGTTGGGATGAAAGAACAAGGTGCTAAATGTTAGAACTGATTCGAAATAAAAACAAAATTATTTACACTGGAAAGGAACATGTCAAGAAAATCAAAACTGCACCTTACTTTTCTACAGTGAAGTTACTGCAGTGTTACCCATCTATGAGCAAAATTCTGTACTGATTTCATAAACTGTCTTCTTAATCAGTGTATTACTAGAGGGAATGTAAATTTTTGGAAGTCAGTATTGAGTGCACAGTCTTTTTTAAAATAAAATTTGCATTAGATAGCAAAAATAGCTGTTTGTTTTATAATAAAAATTGCCTCTCCCCCTGCCTCTATTTTCCTTTCATTTTCTTATTATTTATAAGGGCACACGTGAAATGTCCATAAACAAAATCCAATTACCTTCTCTAAATTTTTTTTATATCTGAGTACATGTACAAAAATATAAATTTACAAATCTAAACTTGATATGTTATTACATTTGACAAGTTCCAAACATATTATACTTATTTTCTGATTCTAGTAAACACAGTTATATAAATATAAATGGCCTCGATATAAAATATCTAAGTTTTCAAATCCTTAATGTGTAATAACTCTTTAACTTTGGATAATTAAAATATTTCTGTATTTATTCACAAATTACAATGACTATAGGAACTATAGTTTTATTTTAAGAAACAAATGGAAAATTTATTTCTGAAAATATTTGTTGCTGAAAATCTTCCTGGCATATGATTTTTAGTGAAAATAATATCAAAAAGTTAAAGTGCCTGTAATTTCCTTTTTCCTTTTTTTGGCAAAATCTCACTATTTAGCCCAGTCTTCTCTGAAGTCACACTCTTCCCACTGCGTTCTCCAAGGGGATGAGATTGTAGGCATATGCCATCATTCCCAGAAACATATGTGTCATGTCATGATTAGGATAAAATGCACAAATGGTTGGATTTAGAATCAAATGTCATATAGTTCAGCTCTATTGGTTTGTGCTTTTCTGTAAAGTTAAAATACAAACGGGAAATATCAAAAATAAAGCACTGAAATGAAATTATCTCTTATGGACATATTTTTTCTTGTATTTAATAGTCATTTGCTATTTAGCCTACATTTCTTTGTCCATGAAATGATAGACAACAGGGGAATCAGACCACCTAAAAGCCTGTTATAAGAATTAGTATGAAAATATATAATGACTAAAGACATATAAATGATAATAGTTTAAGGAGGGGCTCAATAATGTGAGATGCTTAATTTAATTTTTAAAAAAAACTTGTAATTATAAGATTACTTTGGTGATGCAAGCCTTTAATCCCAACAATCAGGAGGCAGGGACAGGTGAATCTCTGAGCTTGCAACCAGGCTGGTCTACAGAGCACTTAACAGGACATCCAGGGCTACAAAGTGAAATCCTGTCTCAAAAAAAAAAAAAATAAAATAAAATAAAATAAAATACAAATTTATTTATAAAATATGGCCTATTAGATAAATAAATAAATAAGCAACACATAGCATTTAAGAGACTTTTCCCCCTTTAGACAGGTTTTCTCTGTGTAGTTTTGGTGCCTGTCCTGGATCTCATTCTATAGACCAGGATGGTCTCAAACTCACAGAGATCCACCTGGCTCTGCCTCCTGAGTGGTGGGAATAAAGCCATGCACTACCACCACCCAGCAAGACTTTTAACAGTAATAATTAAAGTTGATTAGAGTCTTCATCATAAAATAAAAACCATATGGTTTTATCAACAAAAGGAAAAGGACATAACACATTAAGGACTTGATTCTGATTCTAGGTACTTCTAACTCCTAGGAGGTAGTGGGCTTTCTCAAATCACCTGAGACTACATTCAGGTGGACATAAAAGATGCTGAAGATGTACTCATTTTCAAAGCCACTGATAATTGAAAGCCGTGACTAAAAAAGTTTCTCATGTCTTATGAATCTTAAATAATCTTGTAATAAAAATTTAAATTTTAGCTGGTATATTTATAAATAATAAAATGGTCTTGGTTTCAGTGAAATTATAAATCAAGATTAAAATGTCCTTCCCTTCATTAAATCCATTTTTTGGTGATTATTTTGTTTTGTTTTGTTTTTTGTACTATTTGCTTCCCACCTGGTGTCTAAAGGATTCGGTTTTTTTCTATATATGTTTTCATTGTTCAATATAGCTTGGATGTAGCAAAGAAGACTAGTTCATGGTTAACTCAATTTACTCTGGCTAAAAATACCCAAGGATTTGGTCCAATTTTTCTTATCCAAGTGATACAAAAGACATCAATGCCTAATAACATTCATGATGGTTTTTTTTTTTTGAGCTTTTGTCACTTTATTGTTAACCAATGAATATTAACCAAAATTAGAGATGTAATTGTAATTTACTTGTACAACATGAAATTATGCTAATGGGAAATTATCAAATACTCATTAGTGTGTTTTTACATTGCTATATGAACATGTGCTCTCAACTGCTAAACGTTATAATTGGTTTAATCTCTATGAAAACCCATATTGCAAATGGCTGTTCCTTTAGAAAAATCCGTACAGCTTTAAAAATGGATTAAACCCATTTCAATACTAATCTACAAATAGACTATTAACAGCAAATATAACTGGTAGCCTCTCAACACTGTCACAACTGGTGCAGCAATGATAACGTACACAATGCAGAGGGGAAAATCCATAGGCAGTCAATTCTTCTAGCAATAAGGACTATTGCTCTAGCACTTTGGGAAAGTGAATGCTCATGTTTCAAAGTGGAGCAGTAAGGCCTACCACCTGTCCCTCTCATGTACGGGAAGCAGAAACATTCCCTCAAAGATGATGGTGAGCATGTGCACGACCACTGTACAACAGTCACTTCAAGGTTTACCAGTTGTCCTTTGTCCTACAGAGTCCAAAAAATATATTAAGCAAGGCCTTTCCTTTTCATAATATCTGCCCAAATTATTCTTTTTAAAGTCATCAAAATCAGACACATGTTTAATCTACTGTGCATGAAAATTGCTTAATAAAATGGCAATTGTAATAGATAAATTTAAGTTTGAGTGCATAATACCAAATGGAACGTAGCTGAACCACAGAGAGAAAACAAGGCTTTCTGTATCTTCAAACTCAGGTGCTTCATGATCTAAGACTATAAGAGCATCTTTCTAGCTGGAAAGACTTCAATAAGACATAATTGAAATAGATTTGTTTTTAGAGACTGCAAATAAAATAAGCAGTGATTCAGAAACCAGATACGCTAAAATGATGTATCTATCCCACCAAGAACAAAGGATGAGAATCCTTCCCATGCTGCAAAGGCGATGTCTTTCTCATAAAGGGCCACTCCACTTCCTCAGACAGAGAACACCCCTCAGGAAATAGCATACCAGTGAGAACACACAATCTGAACACACATCAGAGCCCCACGAGTCAACAAAAAGGCAGTTAAACATTAGCACTGGAATCTCCAAGTATATTCAATGAAGGACATGATTGAGACTGCCCACGGATGACAGACACCAGCGTACACACACTGAGTGTGAACAGTCATCACAGGTATAGAGTGAGGTAGTATTACTTTCTTGGAACTGATGCTATCATCTGCTGCCCTTGCTCAAAGGCCCAGGTTTGTTTGTTTGTTTGTTTTTTAACAATTAAAATCAGTAATCATCAACAGTATCTTCTATTAGACATGTGTCTCTAAATCAACCTAACAACAAACCTTGAATTGTTTTCAGAGACCACTTACTCGCAGGCAGTGTTTCATCAATAATTCTCCTAGGAGTGCTGCCTGCTGAGTCCATCTCTGAGGTGGCAGGCAAGTAAAGCCACCCAAGGATTACAGGACATGATCCACCAGTAACTAGAGCTGGCATGACAACTGTACTTGAGTAAATGGAAAGCCAACGCCCAATAATGTGATGAAGGGATTTCTACAATAATTAACCACCTCTGCATACCGTGCTGTTCAACGTTCTCATCATGATGCAGTCTCCCACAAGGGCCGCTGTCTCATCTACCTGGATCTGTTTACCCCAACACCTCATTTTAAATACCTCCAGTAAGTGATCTGTATGACATCAGAATTATGGCTCTGTCATGACAGGGCATGAGAAGGCCATACTGAAAAAAACATGAGTGTGAACATGGAAATGTATGTAGGCTAAACATGGAAAGGGCAAATAAAAATGAGTTCATTAACTAAACATGCATTGAAATGTCCACTATTATCCTAACATGTACACAGTGCTCAAAGCACACATACACATTTATCAGACAATGTCATTAGTGTTAATATTCAACTGAAAAAAATGAAACAGAAACAAAAAAATGAAACATGTACAAAGAGGTGACAGAATAGCATTATCCATTCCCTGGCCAAAAGAAAAATGACCAAACATGACAGCACACTGCCTTAATGCTGAAGAGCGCCCCTCAGAATCCTGCTAGTGAGCACAGTCAACTGGTCTGAGTGCTTTGGCAAGGTGGGATGCATTCCATCGCATCTACAAAGGCCTGCTTTTCTCTGGTGGTGGTTCAGCTTATGAAGGACATGTATCACAAGAACAGCTCTCACATTGCTTCAAACTCATCGATGCGCTGCTTTGTATTGCCTTGTCGAATCTGTCGGAGAGTCTTGTACTTATCACGGCCTGCTTTGACATTCTCAGCATGAAGAACATTATTCTGTGTTTTCTTGGTTTCATCTCTGGCTTGGGCTAACTCTGAACTTAATGCCTGGAGCTGCTTCTTCACACATTCGTTTTTCTGGGTCTCCGTCACCTGCTCCTCCTCGCTCCGGTGGTTCATCACCCCCTCGCTGGACAACTCTGCACTGGCCTCAGCACTGTTCTCGTCATGCTCGTCATGCATCATGCTCGTTTTCTGTGGGAGGAACGACCGGTGGAGGGGGAGGGGGAGGGGGAGGGGGCGCAGACATCACCGTTTTTAACTCGTCTTTGGTCTTTTCCAAGTCTTCCTGAGCTGCAAAAGCTTTGTGTTGCCATTCGGTAGCTTCCTCTTCCTTTTTCTTCTTGGCTTCCTCTAAAAGTGCAATCTTGGCAGTGAATTCGGCAAGTTCTGCTGCCAGCTGCTCCTGGTTCTTCATCTGGTCAGCAGCTTGCTTGGCTATGGCGGACTTGGCCTCCTCCGCAGCCCGCCGCTCCTTATCTAGCCGCTCTGCCTCCTCTTTTGCTCGTTGGCGCTCCTGCTCCAGTTCCAGAGCTTTCCGTGTCTGTTCTTCTAGTTCTTTTTGGGCTTTCATTGTCTGTTCTTCAATTTGCCTTAGACGCTCCATTAGCTCTTCCTTCTCACGCTCTATTCTTTCCTTTTCCTTTTCTGCTATTTCTCTTTTCTTCTTTTCATTCTCTAATTGTGCCCTTTCCAACTGCTTCTGGTGCTTTTCCTCCCGGGCCTGAGCCTTCATCTGTTGTACTTCAATAGTATCAGGCTTTCTCCTTCTCATGTACAGTTCATGGTTTCCCATGCATAAGGCCAAAATCCGCTTATTGATTCTCAGACGAGGAGCATAGAAAACAAAATCAGGTGCCTTTTTGTCAATTGGCTTTATAACAATTTTTTTGTCATTAAATGAAATATTTCGGATTTCACTCCAGGGAAAACCAATTTTAGGCGTTAACTTGTCGTCATGTTCATAAATATTCAGACCCAAAGCATCAACACCCAGCCACAATTCAGTGCCCCTCTTATTCTTGATTTCAAAATAGTTGACACCATACATTTCTAGATCTTGAGCAATCTTCAGGTACTCCATCATCGAATCCTCCCTCAGCATCCCTCTGTGCTCTTCGTGCCAGTTCTGGATCTGCTCCTCCCACTGCTCTTTGGTCAGTTGTGTTGTTCCAAAACACGCTGTGGTAGGAGTCTGTCATTAGCCAGGTATCCTGGTTTGTGAACCTCTTTATTATAATCTCCATACTTGGCTTGGACAGCATACGAAGCCAAAAGAACTGCAGTTTCTGGTGGGCAATATATTTCATCATTTAAGATGGCTTCTTTAACTTGCAAGAAGAAAAGTCTCTGTGTTATTTCTTGAATCAATTCCTCAGACACATCTTCAGGAAAGAATTTAGCTCTAAACTTGAACTGTAAAGGATTTTCTTTTTTAACATCCTGCTGTGTCACCTTTTTATTCAGTTTTAGCCACGTAGAATATCCTTTGCTGTCTACATACTGCAGCCCAAAAAACCAGACCTCACGTAAACCAATTGTTTTTACAACCTGGTCAAAAAGTTGTTTGCCAGTTGTATTGGGCTGAATGGCAAATTCTAGCTCAGCATCCATTGTAGTTACTCGTACATTGATTGGTTTCAGCATTTTCCTTCTCTTGTTTGTTACCTTCTTTAGGAACTCTTCACTTCTATAAACTATTATTGCCTTTTACAGAACAAATAATTCATCTTCCCGGCCTTAGGCTTCCCTTTGCTAGGACAGCAGCTTTTCCAGGAACTCTGCATGCATATCCCTTTCACCAAGCCTCATCTTCCGTCTTCAGTGAGTTACCACCATCCTCATGATGTTTTATACTGTAAGTACTGATTTTTTTTATTTAACTGGTATCTAAAGTATTCATATTATAATAATCATGGATTAAAAATAATTAAAAAATATTTTAGTAATAAAGTAGATATATAATGCTATAGTAACTCCATAAAATGTTTCCATTTCTAACCATTTAAAAATAAGTAAAACTAGGAACTATATAGTCAAACTCATAACTTTTGTTTACATTAGACATGCATTTCATCTATAATCTTCACTCTATTAAGTCAAACTGTGTCCTTGATAACTTAAGTTTCATAAGCTATGTCACATGTAAATGTTATGTGAGAAACAAAGAGGGTAAGAAATAATTCAGATCCAGACCATAATAGCTAATAGTTTTAATATGATCTAGGAGATTCTTTCTTAATGGCCCTTACCAGCTTTTCCATTCTCTCAAAGACTGATGTTCTGACCACTTCTCAAGCCTCACCTCTATCAGTTGCTAGGAATGAGGCTTTCAGCAATAGGAGAACTTATAATATCAATATGTGACATATATGTACAAAATGTGATGCCTGGCCAACAGGGCAAACTGTGAATGAAAGTTTGTGAAAATAAGTTGTGTGTGGCTGTGAACAAAAAATTCCTAAAGAGTCAGTGTTTTTGGAGACTGTTTGACTGATTGGAATTTCAGTAATGAGGTGAGTTTTAAATTTTGAAAGTTCAGAGGCTAATCACTTCATCTTGGCTAGCTTTATCCTTCCAGAAGAGCCATTCCTTGCCCCACTCTGAACTAACTCCTCTTGATAATAAATAAAACCTCCTCAGAATCTATTAACTTAGCAGAACCCTAGCTTCCACCAATCCAAGAGCTAAGAATGACATTAGATAGCATCTTGTGCCTGTATAATACCTTCCCATGTCTTTCCGTACCTTCCTCTTTCGTGTACCCACCCAATATTTCTTAAACTTGCCTTTATTTTGTGACTCGCCTTGTTCTATAAAACTATAAAAACTCCATAAAACTGCTTCGACACTGTGACATGGAATTTAAGGTGACTTAAATCTGTGTTCCTTGGCTATGGTGACTCAAATTGGCTCCAGAATAAACGATCTCTTACTACCAGAGAGGGAGAAAGAGAAAGTAGTGAAGCCCACCTTTGGCTGTCAGCAAGGAACTTTTCAGAGAGGACAAATTAAGTGAGGAAGCCCCTCCCTGAGGACCCTATCCTTCAGGGAGAAATTCCTGGAATGAATAAAGAAAGGAAAGGGGAGAACAAGCTGTGCACAGGCATGCTCTTCCTGCTTCCTGGTCTGCTCACAGGCAAGCAAGTCCTTGACCCAAAGCTTAAAGCCACTCTTGCCTCAATGCCTTCCCCACCCTGGTGGACTCTATCATCTGTATGTTGGTTAAAATAGATCTTTCCTCATTTAAGTTGTTTCCTGTGTCAGACACAACAACAAAAATAATGAATGTAAAGGTCATTCTAAAGAAATGTATATAAAGTACACCAGAAATATAACTTGTATAATGAAAATCTGTGTAATAAACATGCATTCAAACTTTTTATAAGATCATTGACAGAGATTTTAGTTATGATAGTTCCATATTAGACCTGTGCTAAAGAAATAGAATTATATTGTTCAATGAAATATACTGTTGTTTCTGTGAGACAAAATTGTTTTCCCTAATGCTGATTGGCTTTTCCTGAAACAGTCTAATTGGAGGAGCTGCTATTTCTAATGTCATTATTCTATTCACTCTTAATTTGTAAAAGAATGCTGCTTGATAGCAGTTATACCAAGCCTCAATCATTTCTTTCTGCCCTTGCTAAGTTGTTACTGTCAACTCAGTATCAAACAACAGGATAGGTACTTTACCAGGTTGTACTCTCATTATACAAGAGGGTTGTACTTTGTGACAGTTTAAAATGTCACCAAATGAAGGATCTGGCAGATTTTGCTAAAATTTTCTCTTCAGTGTATGTTTTACACAGTAACATTTTATTCCGGTGTAAATAAAGATGAAAGCGTGACATTCAGAGGACAATGGATGGAACTGAAAATAAGTTCTGCTTTTCTTATCTGCAAAATAGATATTTAAATATATATGCTTTAATTTATATTAAACAACACACACATGCTGTGGGATGGTCTGTATATCAAATTGCTCTGATTGGTCAATAAATAAAACACTGATTGGCCAGTGGCCAGGCAGGAAGTAGGTGGGACAGGGAGAGAGGAGAATTCTGGGAAGCAGAAGGCTGAGGCAGAGAGACACTGCAAGCCGCCAATGACCAGCAGCATGTGAAGACGCCGGTAAGCCACCAGCCACGTGGCAAGGTATAGATTTATGGAAATGGATTAATTTAAGCTATAAGAACAGTTAGCAAGAAGCCTGCCACGGCCATACAGTTTGTATGCAATATAAGTCTCTGTGTTTACTTGTTTGGGACTGAGCGGCTGTGGGACTGGCGGGTGACAAAGATTTGTCCTGACTGTGGGCAAGGCAGGAAAACTCTAGCTACACACACACACACACACACACACACACACACACACACACACACACACACAAACACACAAACACACCTGAAAACAGAAGGGAACATTGAAACCTAAGGAAGAGGCTCAAAGCAATAAGTCCTGGGGAAAAAAGAGGTTCCACACAAATTCATCTTCAAGATCTAATGAGTTTACTAGAGCTACTTGTAGGACAATGGCTGAGAATTTGCTTTAAGAGTCATAGGTGACACAGGACAAGAGCATCCCTGAAAATCACACCCAAGTATAGATGATGATCAAGAAAGCTGCATCACTGAATCTTCTCGATCAACATTAGGGCAGCTCGAGAACAAGGGGCCCTACTCCAGCAATTGATTACTGATTACATTGCCTTGGGTAGGGAACTTGTAAATCTTTCCAGTCTCTCAGCTTCTGAACCTCTTAAGCTTCAAAGGCTTTCTGATCTTTTTAAGTTTTGTTGTATTCTAGAGACCTACCATTCCCCTTGCATCCTCCAGCAGGGAATGCTTCAATTTGGAGGCAATAGCTACACAACACTCCATCCTGTCTTCCAATTTTTTCATTTTCTCTATTCTCTTTTCCATGATGATCCCAGAACTTGGACAGAGTGATACAATGGAATGGTTGGTTACATTCTCCCATTCGTGGCTGAGACACTATTGCCACAGTAATAATTATTTATTCTTAGTGAATGGACTAGTTATGAATCTCTATAGCAAGTCTTTTTCATCCCCTAAAGTAACTGTCCCCTTGCAATCAGTGCAAAAAAAAAGTCTTCTATGGCATAAAACAAGTATTTTGTCCATAATTTGGCATGTATATCAGATTACATTAAACAACAACAGCTAGCTAGCAGCTGCTTCCTCACTGGAGCTTATGATATCCCCAGTCTCACAAAAAAATGATTGTCTTACAACATCAATCATAGGTTTTTTCCTATGCAATTTTCCTTACATCTTACCAGAAAGAAGTTAGGTGCTCCTATAACTATCTTATCACTAGTGTACCATCAGGCACATCTTGCCTGGCATATTGGTAATATTACAGGCAGAATTAATAAAGCAGTATTTTGAATGGCAATTCTTCAGCATCAGACTGTATATGCCTTCTGGTTCTACAAAAGCAAGGCTATAAGGTGAGGGAGCTTAAATCTCAGCGCCAGATTGATTTTTGTATGTCCTGCAACTAAAGTCTGGTATCTTAAGCAACAAGGACTAAACACCCAGTTTGTGGAATCCAAAGCAGTGACAATGGCATGCATGATGTGAAGAACCTCAGGAGATCACTAACCAACAACATAAGGAAGTACCCACCCCCTAGCAGTGACACTTTCAGTCGATAAACTTATGGCTCCTGGAAATTTCCTTTTATACTCACAGAGTTCTGTTTTGTTCAAACTTTTCATCTCTTCCTTTTACTATTCTTCTATATGCATTTCAAATCTCTAAGATATTCAAGGGTAAACATTATGAAAAGAATCTTTTACAAAACTGGGTAGGATATCTCAAAGTCCACCTCTGTCCACTCCAAACAAAAGCCAATTGACCTTGAACAACACAGGGACACTGAAGAAGAAATTCTAACAAGGTCAAACAAACCATGAATGAATCTCATCACTTGAATTCCTTTCATAAGAAATAATGTTGGATATAGAGGCATTTATGAGAAATTGTGCCCTATCTAGCTTTTTTATAATCCACCTTCACTTTCCATGGGCCATCCTGCCTCTTTGTCTTAGGGTCCTGATGCTAATACTGGGCCACTATGTATCTCCTTTCCCCTGATCATCCTGGCAAGGCTGACTTCATTGATAAGCATTGTTTCAGACTAAGAGAGAAGATAGCCAAGTTCTTGCCTGTCTTGGCCATTCTTGAAGGAAGCTTTCCAGGTCTAACAGGCTGGTGGTCAGGACTGTAGCCTTGCCATGAGCACATCTGGCTGCTGAAAGGGCTCTATCTTTTCAAACAATTTCAAAGCCCAGTATATTGTCATGCAGGAAAGACATGATCATCCCATATTCTGGGTAAGAAAGCTGCTTACTCTTAAGAAAATCTTAATCTTTTTTTTTTGTGTGTGTGTGTTTGTGTTTGTCTCAAATCTTTTTTTAAATTTTATTTTATAATTTAATTTAATTTTACATATCAGCCACAGATGCCCTTGTCCCCGCCCCCTGCCCATGCCCGCCTGCCCCCCCCTGCCTTCCCCCCAGCACCCCCTCCTCATTCCTATCTCCTCTCGGGCAAAAGAAGATAAAGTTATTTATAGCAGTATCTCATTTCTTCAGACTCAGACACAAAGAATATATTCCATACTCTGCTTCTGAGAAAGACCAAATTGTGCGAATTATTTGCAATCATAGCACTCCACTGAATACTCAACAACCACAATGAAAATCTTAATCTTTGTAAGCTTCATTGTTTTATCATGTAGTTGTGTGAACTTTAACTTAGGCTATAGAGTCTTTTGAGGCTTGCTAGCACAGTACCTGCCCAATTATTGTTTTTTCCCCTCTAGGAGTTATGGCTCAACACAAATCTTGCCACATAGGCTTTTGATTGACCTGTATAGATCCATTTGTCTGCTGTGTCCTTTTGGTTTTTTCCTCTTGGTTAATGTTAGCACCTTAAGAAAGTTATGTATATTCAAGTTTATGTCATTCAGGCCTATCAAAGTCTCCCCTGCCTTGGATCAGTTTGATGCATTATACACTTCTGATTCAATCTCTTGGCTCTGCTGTAATGAAACAAATACTCTATGAGTTAATTATTTTTTATTTGAGTGTATAATATACTTACAGAATTTATCCCAACCATTTTCCCCTCGAAACCATCTCATATACCCTTCCTCAATCTTTCAAATTAATGATATCCTTTTTCATTAATTGTACGTATATCATACTATATATATATGTATATGTATATGTATATATATATATATATATATATATATATATATATATATATAATATGCAGCTTGTATAGTGTTACTCATTAATGTTTTCAGGGCTGAACATTTGATATTGGATAACCAATTGATGTGCTCTTCCCTGGAGACTTTCTCTCATTCTCAGCATTGTAGACCTCTAACTACTGAACAAGATGTTATCCGTGCCTGGTACTGAAAACCTAACTAACTACTCAGTGCTAGTGAAGTCATGGTTCATGGAGAAGAACCTATAACCACTAATTTATTAAACCATTATAATTCATAGCAACAATCTAAATATTTGTCTATACACCCACAGATAATTGACTTCCTCAACCCTCATAAAAGGATACTAGATGTAAAACAAAGATGACTATACTGCTACTCACAACTCCAGGGAAGCTACCTAAAAAACAGGACAACAAGAAAGACACAGGGATCGCCCAATGACAGAGAAATGGATGAGATCTACATGAACAACATGGAGGTAATGAAGGGCAAGGGTCGAGGGAAAGTGAGTTTAGGAGAGTGGGAGATCGCAGCTGGACCAAGAACAGAGAGGGAGAACAAGGAATAAAAGACCATGATAAATGAAGACCAATGAGAATAGGAAAAAGGAAAGTGCTCGAGAGGCCCACAGAAATCCACAAAGACACCCCCACAATAGACTACTGGCAATGGTTGAGAGACAGCCCGAACTGACCTACTCTGGTGATAGGATGGCCAGACACAATAATTGTCGTGCTAGAAACCAATGACTGAGGGAACTGGATGCAGAGATCCACAGCCAGGCACCAGGTGGAGCTCCAGGAGTCCAAGTGGCGAGAAAAAGGAGGGTTTGTATGAGCAAGAATTGTTGAGACCAAGATTGGATAAAGCACAGGGACAAATAGCCAAACAAATGGAAACACATGAACTGTGAACCAATAGCCGAGGAGCCCCCAACTGGCTCAGGCCCTCTGGATAAGTGAGACAGTTGATTAGTTTGATCTGTTTGGGAGACATCCAGGCAGTGGGACTGGGGGGTGGGGAGGGCCAGGAGGGGTGAGAACAAGGGAATCCGTGGCTGATATGTAAAATTAAATTATATTATAAAATTTAAAAAAAGAACATTTCCCTTTGCAGCAGACAAAGACAACTACAGAAGATCATAACAAACCAAAATAAAGAGTTGAGGAGCCCAGTCTAAATGAATACATCTATAAAACATTCCCACATGTAAGGCTTATGGAACACAGGAGAATAGGATGTAGAAATATTGCAAGAGCCAGAAGATCAAGGACTTTGATATGAGATTGTGTCTTCTAGAAATGTCAGAAGCTACACCCATGAATCCTCATTAACATGATTCCTAAACATGAGATGAACACAGAGGACACCAATAAACATGACAAAGTGCGCAGTAGGTGCCAGAAGCCCCTGGGCTGCAACAGAGCTGAATGCTTTCAGAGTACATGTACATAGAGAAGACTGATTAACAATGAATTTTTTTAGCAGTCATTGATTGCCTGTAGCTTTTCATCATTTTGTAGTCTGTGTGAGATTCCTCCTATCTACATTGGCATGTCAACTGCTATTATTGTTTGGGTGTAGCTTGAGTTTTCCAGCCTTGCCCACAGTCAGGACAAATCTTTGTCACCCGCTAGTCCCACAGCTGCTCAGACCCAACCAAGTAAACACAGAGACTTATATTGCTTACAAACTGTATGGCCGTGGCAGGCTTCTTGCTAACTGTTCTTATAGCTTAAATTAATTCATTTCCATAAATCTATACCTTGCCACGTGGCTGGTGGCTTACCGGTGTCTTCACATGCTGCTGGTCATGGCGGCTGCTGGCAGTGTCTCTCTGCTTCCTCCTTCTGCTTCCCAGCATTCTCCTCTTTGTCCCACCTACTTCCTGCCTGGCCACTGGCCAATCAGTGTTTTATTTATTGACCAATCAGAGCAATTTGACATACAGACCATCCCACAACACTTCCCCTTTTCTTTTTTTAAAAAGGAAGGTTTTAACTTTTACACATCTCCAAAGTCAGCTTGGTATATTTGGGAATTTGGGCGTAGCATCTCTTACTACTTCCTGCTGGGGGGGGGGCACTGTATCTTATGGGGACACAAAGAAAATTTAAGGATCATGGAGTAGTCCGTGAGGCTGTATCGTCTGAGCCAGTTGTCTTGAAACGATTCTGGATGTTGGATCATCTGGGCCATGGTGTCATCGGAGACCTTTCAGGTGGTCTTGGCTGGTCAAACCTGATGTATTTTAACCTGGAACAAATCCATAGCCTCTGGCTTTCTGTGGAAACAAAAGCAGAGCCTCTTTTCCAAAGCAACATATCTTTATATCCAAATTTTGAAGTCAAGGTACCTTTAAAATATACATTTTGACATAACTCAACAGCTTTTGCAATCAAATGTTTTTCTTCTGTTATGAATATCAAAGAGAACATAATCCAGATTCTCTGTGTGATAGCCATCTTTATGTGGCTTATTTTTTATATTACCTTGAGCCTATTGCTTTAAACTGCAGCCTTCTAAGACTGAAACAGCGGTGTGGCTGCTGGCTCTGCCCACTTCAGCTTCCCAACATGGCGGTGGTACATTTTCCACCATTCTGGGAGCCATCAACTCTCAGAAATAGTGGGTCTATGTTTCTATCAAAGCAGCATGTAGCCCAGAAACCTCTTTTTTTGTTTTGTACTAGCAAAGGCTAAATCCACCATGCAGCTTAGTGTGCCACTTGCAGAGGCCTCATTCCTGCCATACTGCAGGTTGAGCGCACATGCCAGGAACCCACCATAGTAGCTCAAACACGCAGGCTGCCGCTAGCTTGAAAGAGACAACTAGGAACTGTTTTTAGCTCCGTTTTATAATCTTTTTACTCAGGTTTTAGGTAGAAACTCTTGCCCCACGTTGGGCACCATTTGTAGCTTGAGTTTTCCAGCCTTGCCCACAGTCAGGACAAATCTTTGTCACCCGCTAGTCCCACAGCTGCTCAGACCCAACCAAGTAAACACAGAGACTTATATTGCTTACAAACTGTATGGCCGTGGCAGGCTTGTTGCTAACTGTTCTTATAGCTTAAATTAATCCATTTCCATAAATCTATACCTTGCCACGTGGCTGGTGGCTTACCGGTGTCTTCACATGCTGCTGGTCATGGCGGCTGCTGGCAGTGTCTCTCTGCTTCTGCCTTCTGCTTCCCAGCATTCTCCTCTCTCTTTGTCCCACCTACTTCCTGCCTGGCCACTGGCCAATCAGTGTTTTATTTATTGACCAATCAGAGCAATTTGACATATAGACCATCCCACAGCATTTGGGTGTTCTTTTAGCAACATTATTGTTGAAATTTTATGAATGTGGTATTTTTTTTTCTGAAAATGTCTCTTGTCTTCAAAGAGGCTGAATTCTGCCAGACCTTGCAGCTAAATCAATAATACTCCGTGAGATCATATAAGACTATGTACTTAACTTGCTATCCTACAATTTACTCAGCATGTTTAAGTTTAACATGCCTTTAAGAGAACAATGTAGCCAGCCTCACTATGCTTTTTATTTCCCATGTAATCAGCTTTTACAACCTAAGCTAAAAAGCCTAGCTATAGTCTTAAGTTACATGCTCTTTAATGCCCTGTTGACCCATATTAATGTGTTTGTGTGTGTGTGTGTGTGTGTGTGTGTGTGTGTGTGTGTGTTAGCATATGTTTGTGTGTGTGTTCATGTGCACATGAGTGTGCTATGGTAATCACTTGCTGAAAACACCCAACAGATTGAAAACAGCTTTAAACCAAATAAATATCCCATAACGGTTGGATTCAGCATGTGGATATAGGCTGATAACACGTTTGTGGTTTTAAGTTCTATTCTAGGTCTGACAGTACAGTAAAATAACTTCTTCAAAGGTAAAACCTCTTAAAAGATTTCTGTAAAAAGTACTCATTTCCTTCCAGTACCATTTTTTCTATGATGTACAACAATTTTAAAGAAAATCTTTTGTTAGAAACAGTCAAAATGGACATGTGACAGAAGCAGACCCAGCTCAAAGAAGGCATCACAGACAGTCAATAATCTCTCTCTCTCCCTCTCTCTCCCTCCCTCCCCTCTCTCCCTCTCCCTCTCCCTCTCCCTCACCCTATCTCTGTCCATCTCTTTCTCTCTAATGTGACATTGATGCATTTTTGCAGCCCCTCTAATATTTCAATGCATCATTATTACAGAGTACAAATTCCCTCTCATATCTAGACAGTAATATATAGCATCAGGCTTCCTAGTATTGGGTGTGGATTTCTGTAATAGTCTACATGGGTTATTATTCCCATACTATTTTACTAATCTTCTGCCTATTTTCAGTATGTTCTACTAGCTTAAATGTCTTTTCTTTTTATTAATTTTCAGAGTAGAATCATTCTACTCTGAACACTGGCAATTGCTATTATAATAAAGTTTATATACATTCAAAATACACATGACAACATTCTGATTCAATACATTAAATTATATTATAATAATTATATATTGCAATATTACAATAGTACATTATAATATTATAATAATATATTATAACTATATATTACAATTATTTATGGTCATTTTAATGCATTTTGACGAGAATCCCCAAAAATATAGTCTACTTAACAAAAATAGAAAATAAATACTCAGCTTATTTTAAAATCTTGATTTATTTCTCAAAAATCACATTTGTTGTTTGGATAATATATCAATAAAACTGTATTTCTACATCAACATGTCTTCATTCAACTTTGACAAGAATCAGCTTAATGTTCTCCTGTGCAGCAGGCCATCAGTAGATAGACATTTCATGATGCTAAAAGAAAGGATTTCAGATATTTTTATCATATTGGAATAATAAGTGTTTCAAAAGATAAATATCTAATTTAATACCTCATTTAAATATATGGAATAAGTGCATGCATTAAAATATAACTTGGTATCACATTAATAATTACAAGTGATAAAGAGTGAATACACTAAAATCTGCTTTCTTTTTCAATGCTAGCTTGTGAAGATTTGGAGAAAATACAAATTAAGATGTTAAAAAAGCATTAATTTGTGAAGAAACAACACCCAATGTATGAAGTAATTATCAAATATAAAAGCAAGAAACAATTTTGTGAAGCAATTGCATTTGAAGCCTTGCATTGATAAAGATGAAATGCTCTCAGTGTGTCCATTCTAACAGAATCTTATACTTCTTGTTCTATAAATGTCAATAATATTCATAGTGTCTAGTTTTATGTGAAATATTCTACTTCTCATATTCAAATCAATTTCCAAGTGAAATGCTTTACCCTTAAGCAGTGAAACAGAGATCTTTTTATTTTTCTATTTTTCCTGATAACACACACACACACACACACACACACACACACACACACACACACAACTTGCTGGGTTCAGTTTTGGTTGTTTATGTGTAAATGGTTTTAAGGCTGTCCACTCTGCATTGAACAACAAATAAATAGGCTCACTCCTGGCTAAGGCTGATTCTTACCAGAAAGTCTGTTGTGACACAGTCCTTCCTAGAATAGTCTGTATAAATAAAATCAGAGCAGTGGCAATGTCAATAGACATTGTAAGATAGAAGGAGGGAAATTTCATGGAGCCCCATCCTAAGACAAAGAAAACTACAGAAAACCTTTCTCTTATCTCTCAATTTATCTATTTTCCTTAAATATATTAATGTTCTCCAAATGTTTCTTTCATCAGATCCCCAGTACCATTATAAATTACTACAGTTTACTGTATGAAAATTCTGTTTCTTCCCTATTCAGGTATGATTCGTATCTATCTGAAAACAAACCAATAGAGATTAGATCACCTTGGGCTTGATCAAGTCACTAAGTGACTCAAGATATCATTATGTTTACAAACCACTGGAAATTGAAAGAAGAGAACCACAACAATAAAAATGTAAGTTTCTAATAGGAGAGAAAAGTGCAATATTTGAATGAGAAATAGTATGAATTATTTGCCTTGACAGTGAATTGTTCTCACATGAACTTTAGTTTTAATTCCTAAAGTAAAAATATAAAACCTGCAGAACCAAGAAAAATATTGGGTAAGACTAAGAAATTCTACATGCTTAAAGATAACAGTAAATGAAAGAATATTTTACACTTCAAAAATCTAGAAGAATTTTGAATTTTTTCACAGCATAAAAAGGATGAATCTGAAGGGATAAATATGTACAATTTAAACAGTATGTAATTTATCTATGCATTAAAACCTATCATATATACCATTCATAAATGTAGTTTTTATATATACAAGGTTCAATAGAACAACATGGAAAAAAAAACACTTTACATCATCACAATGTCACTTCAATAGGAGCAAACAACTGATCAAAGAAAAAGTGGACATTGGGCTCAAAAGTGTTTATGATTGCATGTTTTTACAGTGGTGACAGATCGAAAAGATATCAAATGAATATAGGATCTCTAGCCCTTTGTAGATAGTTACTTCTCTAAAGTCTCTGTCTAAACTACAGAGGTAGAATAAGAATTAAAGAAAATGTCGTTTTGGTTTTTTTTTTCTAAGTAAAACTTTTCATTATGTTAGAATTGGGGCAGGCAGCAGCATTCTTTTGTATTGCTCGAGTCCTTCTGCTTGGATTCCTCATTAAGCTCAAATCAATTAAGGTCTGTCCTCTGGCTCTCCTTCTGCACATGTAGCGATACAAGATCTCAGGTATCAAATTGCAATGTGAAGAGGAAAATGAGTTGAGAGTTAGGAAAATAATCACAGTTGCACTGATTGAGAATACCAAACTCCAACCATTTTGTGAAGCAAAACTTTTAGTATAGACAGGTGCAGTTTTCCTAAAATACTGCAGAACATTTAGAAATGATGAGACAAAGATAAAATAATATAAAAGATAAGTTTAAAATGGCAAGAGATGAATAACAAGATGCTTGCAAGAAGAGAAGAATCATGTATTAACATAGTTTAAAAATAGAAGACACAAATATCCTGGAAATTAAAACTAAAATTTAGGTTTCAAAGGGTTTTTAGGATGCTGCATGAAACACATAATTTAAAATATAAATTTAGAGCACAGTTAATGCTACTATAAAAAAGTAAGTCTTTTTGAAAGTTTTCTAAGGCAAATAGCTGATTATCTTCATATCAATGAGATCCATTGTTATCATTTTCAGTGGAAACATGGTTTTAGTAATGCATTACAACTACATTTTCATAAATTTATGACTTCAGGTCTCTTGGGGAGAGCTCTGACTGACTATTTTCTAGAATCAATTTTTCACAAAGACAGTGCTGTGTTTCTAAAGGGTGTACAGGAGCCTGAACGTGAGTCTTAAAAGTATGATCCTTGACAATAACTCTTTTAGGAATAACCATGTGATCCCATTTGTAAATATGCGGCATGAAAGCAAGAGAGATAGCATAGCAATTATGATCACTTACACCTCTTCCAGAGGCTCTGATTTGGTTCCTAGCACTCATATACATCAGTTCACAATCACCAACAACCCCAGCTTCAGGGGATCCAATGCCCTGTTCTGATCTCAAGAAATTTGTATACACATTGTACACACACACACACACACACACACACACACACACACACACACACACACACACACACAGCGGGGGGTGGGTGGAGAGAACTGAGAAACATGATACAATATTTTAATAATATGATGCTTACTTTATTATATTCTGGCCACAAGAATATTTTTAAGCCATTCTCTTCAAAAAATAACTTAATCACAGAAAATGGTTGTATACTACAGGCATGATGAACTAAGATCACTGACAGTAACGCATGACTAAGAGAATACCTTTGAGGAAAAAGCGTTCAATAACCAAAGTAAATTAATTTTATGCCTACAGTAAGGTGAAAAATCTAGGCTCACCATTCACCTACAATATATCAGAAGAAGGCACTAAATAATTCAAATTATTTAAGTAATCTCAGTTTAAAAATTATAATGGATATTCCTTGCCAGTTCCTTGTAAATTCAAAACAGTTTTCAATATAAGTGCTATGGCATCTTCCCTCTCTATTTAGGGGCTTCACTCTGGCAGTATCTAGCAGTTTAACAGAGAAAGGCAGACATTGTCAATCCACACTGGTTTCAAATTGGCTGTTGTTAGTAAGTGAAAATGGTGTCTCTTTGTTGTGTAGTCTCTTATAAACAGAACTAATGGAGCTAGTAATAGAGCTTTCAAGGTCAATTCTCAATTCCCTTGCATTTTAATTTAAAGGGACTTCCACTTCCTTTAATTACAATTATAACACTCTTCACTAATAGGATGTTATTCTTACCCCATTCTTTAACATGTCTCTTTCTCTACTTGTATAACCATATTCTATAGCTGCTTATGTCTCCAAAACACAAATTCACAATGAATTCTACTATAAAGTTACATACTTATTTTCCCTACTAAAATTTAAGGTCTTAGTTAAAGTTCACCATTTTAACCGTTAGCTATGGGAAATTAGCTAATGAAACTTTCTTGTACAAGTCATTGCCAAGTAAATAGAGTCATTTGTCCTTGCTGGGCAATGTACAAAAGCTAAGTACTTATTAAAACAGTTTCTAAAATCAATGCTGTGATGAAATCCACAACTAATAGATTGATAGATATCCCATTCCAATGAAAAGATCTGATGTATTAGAATAAAACTTCAGAACAAAGCAGGGTTAAAAGTTTAAATGATGCTTAAGCAACGCAATGATAATAAGCAAACTGTAGAGGAAATTATCACTAATATAAATCACTTCATAAACACATATACATGTGGAAGCAGAAAACTAATTCAGTAAAAGGTTGTATCACATATTCAGGAACAGTCCTGTATTTTATTCGTAGAGAGTACTCTGTTTATGTTAAATTGTACAGTTCCAGCAAAGAACTTACCTGAGTTCTATGGTATGCTTCCTTGTAAGTCTTCCAAAGACTGATGTAAGACCCAAACCTACTAAACTACTGGAAGAAAACATATATAGGAAACATTTCAAAATACTTGTCTGAGCAGTGGTTTTATTTATTTATTTTTCACATAAACTCAGAAGCACAGAAAATAATGGTGAAATTTTACAAATGGGATAATATAGTAGTCCAAAATTTCTGCACAACAACAACAAAAACCTACTGAGCTAAAGGGGAAAAACTATGTGTGAATCACCCCAGAATATCAAAAGAACTCAGAAGACCTCAACAAGAAAGAAACTATTAAAATTAGAAAGGACAAATTACCTGAATGACATTTGTAACAATATGTGTAAATCAGGCATAGGCAAAATTAAAACCACAATGAGTATTTTGAATGTTGACTTCAAACAATAATACCAATTAAAAAGCAAATGTTTGTGAAGATGATAAAAAGGAACATTCCACTATGCTATTTTAAGTCAGTGCAACCATCATGGGAACAATATCTTCATACATTACAAACAGAATTACTTACCATAGGGTCCTATATCCTAATTAATAGTATATATTCAGATTTGTCAGTCTGCAAGCATGATCAATACTCCCACATTTATTGCAGTACTATTTGTAATAACTAACACAAAGAGTCAAACTAAATGCTCCTCAGTGGATGAAATTGCTCATAGTTGACTATTATTAACATAAAAAGAAAAATTAAATACAGTCACATTGTTTACCACAGTGGAGCCTGGGGTGATATAATGTGAAGTGAAATAAGGTGTGAAAAGGCAAATATCTTATAATCTCAATTATTTGCAAAAATATATTGAAAAGTGTGTCTGCAGGAGGAGGAGTTTGCAATTAGATAGGAGAAATAAATTCTAATGTTCAACAGCACAGTGTGGGGACTAATCTGGCAGCAGTGATTATAAATATTCCACTAAGTGTTAGAGATCTTAGTCCAGATGGGTTTGATGATCCGGGATGGATGTGTGAAGTCAGCTCCAAGAAGAGAATGTGACTACCTGTTGTTAAACAAGTGGCCCCGGATAGCTAGAGACATTTTTTATTTATATAGTTTTAATGGTTTGTATGAACAGTTTTATAACCAGTTTTCACTTTTTAAGGTTTTAAAAATGGTTACAATAATTACCAACTTATTTCTTGTCTCTTTTTCCTTTTGTCTGTTAACTCTCATTGCATTTTCAATGTTTATCTTCATCGTGACAAACATAAGCAGTTTTGCAAGCTACAAAGGGACTTTTTTTAACTAGGCACACCTACAGGTGAAAGAGTGTGCCCAGTTGGCAGCACATGTGGTTACAGCATCATGTAGGATGAGAGACAGTTTTGTCTCTTGTGGTTATTATTTATACCTGTGCCGTATATTGGTTCGGGTTTTCATGATCTATTCACCAGTCAGAGCCACATCGATCTATTTTATGTTCTGTATTGTTTTTATTTTATTAATTTTTTTATTCATTTTCACACCAATCAAAGATCCCTGCACTCAGATTGGTGTCTACCCTAATTGTCATCATAGAACCTACATCCAGTGACTGATGGAAGCAGATACTTGGCCAAGATCCTGGAGTTCAGTTGAATAGAATGAGGAAGGATTATAAGAGCAAGGGGATGTCAGAATCATGATGGGAAAAACCACAGAAATAGCTGACCCAAGCTAATGGAGACTTACTCTTAACAGTTGGCAATGTTTATCCCTTGTTCTTATGTCTATCATCTTTAACTTTTGGGGGTATTGGCACAGCTATTAGAGATGAGGGAACTGTGAGTTTTTATGATTCTGTTTCATTCCTTGTTCCTCAAAGGTTCCCATCAACTCCTGACAGCTTCTATGTAATAGCATTTCTTTAATGCTCTTATGGTTAAAATCATTCTTTCCAGGACAATTATGTAAATCTGTATCATTAAACTTCATGACCTACTGTGCCTCTTTCAGGCCAGCGGTATGGCTAACATAGTGAAAGTAAGGAGAGCAAGTAACACACACACTCGCAGGGTCATGCAAGAATCATGCAGCAAACTGTCCACAGGTCTTTGCCAAGTGGGTCAAGGTCTCCAGGGGCCTTGACACAGGAGAGCTGTTTATGTTATTCTTATTCTCAGGCATTGTTCCTCAAGGAAGTCACATGGCTCGAACCACCTAAGGAAAATGGTAGATGTTTAAGGTGTTAGCCATGCTGATTGCCTTGATCAGACAGTTCTAGTTGTTGACATATGGTGGAATGTCAGAGTTCACTCAGTAATAGGCACAGCTCTTACTTGTTGGCCTGCTTTCTATTTGTCTTTGTATTCTCAGGATGCTCCTTACTTGATTCCCTCATCAGATGCACACTTAAATATTTTTATCTAACATTTCAAAGTTCTTCTATCAACAAGTGTAACAGACTGTCTAATCCTCAGGTTAAAATAGAAAGATATATTTTTGTAAAAATCAAAGAATTCAGGAAAAAATACTCCAGGAGTCATGTTCACAACAGGTAACTATGTCCTTATTTAAATCAGAACTGTTCTAGGACACAGATCTTTCAACATTTATTGAGAATTTACAATTGATCCTAAGGTTCATGGCAGGATTGGGATGAGAAGAATAGCTATAGCAGTTGCTAATATATCACAGGTGTTGCAGGTACACCAAGACATTTGTTGACATTGCTTCTTTTTAAAGTAGCTCCAAACACAGTCAGTCATTCGTTCAGTTTTTCTACAATATCTTGTAAACCTTTTACTATATTTCACAGGATTTAAGGAAAAATTAAAAATTATGGTTCTAAATAAGGACTTGATTAGAATTAAATCAGTTAATTATACATATAAAATAAACAAATATTTTTTCTGTATTATTCATAATTCTTGTAAATGTAAATGTATTAAATGATATACACAATATTTAGAAGATATTAAATATATTACTTTCTTAAAAAGAATATTCACAAACTTCTGGGCTAGTGTTTTTGTTTTTTGATTTTTTTGGTAGATTCAAAAGAGCTTTTAGTCTAGTCCAGATAGCTACATTGTAGTGATGCATTCTGTCTCAGTCCCAAGAAGATTCCATATACCTATAGTATTTTATTTAGTTTACTGATTATTGAGAATATTATATAATTTCATCATTCCTTCATTGCTTTTTCCTCTCTGCAAACCTTCCTATATACCAATGTTTACTCCTTTTCAAATTCATGTCCTATTTGGTGTGTGTGTGTGTGTGTGTGTGTGTGTGTGTGTGTGTATTTATAGAATCTCTCTTTAGATAGATTTTCTAAATATATAAATACAACCTGTCCAGTCTACAAAATGTTTTCTGCACTCAAGTTTCCAAGGCTGATTATTTTCTTTGGTAACCATTTGCTGCTGTGCTGGGGTGGATTATGTCCCCCTCTCTCATCTTCTCCTTGGTTGTCTGTAGTTGTTTCTATAAGGGCTGTGGCCTCCTGCCCACCCCATCCATGAAACACATCTATTGTCATCCTTGCTCAGTTCCTATTTAGGGAGTCAAGTCGGTGAGGCTTCATGGTTGTAGCCTCTGACATTTTTAGGAGACATAATCTCACAACAAACTCCCTGGTTCTTACAATCTTTCTGCCTTCTGTTCTACGATCCCCCAGCCTAAGGTGTAGGAGCTGTGCTGTAGAATTAATCACTGGGATTGAGCTTTGCAGCACTGCATTTTGGTTGGTTGTGATTTTCTATAATGGTCTCCATCTGCTGCAAACCTGCAATGGCAAATTTACTAACTCAGCACAATTCCTAACTACATTCTAAATATGTATCCCTATGTCCACATGAGAGGGTGTCCTTATCCTGCATCGAGAAAACTTCTCCTTGTGACAGAGTAGACCATTAAAATAAAACCACAAAGTATTAAAGGTTTGTTTGCATTTTTATTCTTACTTATTTTTATATCTTGTGTGAAGAATTATATTTAGATTAGAAAGGAAAAAACACAAAATGACAACCATGAAACTCAAAAGAAAGTACAAACTGGAAAATATCTCCTAATACAATTGCTCTCCATTTAGAAATAATGGCATCCATATTAGCGGAGGACATCTGAAGGTACACACCAAGTGTAGCCTTGGAGCAAGACGTACTGTCATTGCGTACTTTGGAAGCAGTGCCCGTGAAAAGAAAAGTGTGGCAAAAGCATTCACAGAAGATATTCGGATATTCTGTTCATTGCATGGACATCAGCAGCAGTTTCCTTCCACTCCTGAAACAAGTTGAAGAGAGAGTGATTTAAAAATTAATATCAACTTTTGTATTCCTTGACTTATTAATAAGGTATAAGACAAATAATTCATTTTGCTCTTCTTTGGTATCTATTCGCTTTTTATATAAATTAAATAAAATTTCAATTTCCTTTTTTCTCAGATAAAGCAATGTGAGGACTGAAGAAGTATATATAATTCACATTCTTCTCAGAAAGTGTAAATTATGATGTGCATATGTTTAATTTTGTATGACTTTACAATTTTTTTTTTTGGTTTTTTGAGAGAGGGATTCTCTGTGTAGTTTTGGTGCCTGTCCTCAATCTCACTCTGTAGACCAGGCTGGCCTCAGACTCACAGAGATCCGCCTGGCTCTGCCTCCCAAGTGCTGGGATTAAAGGCATGCGTTGCTGCCACCCAGCCTACAATATCTTAATAATTCCAGTCCAGAAATAATATTTTAAATATCCCTCATTTTACAAGTGTATCATTCTAAAATTTTAAATGCCCTCTTAACATTTTTCAGAATCATTGAAAATTGCCTCTAATTTGCAAAATTTGTTTTATTTCGCTAAGTTACTACTCTCAACTTGCATCTGAAACAATCCTTTCTATTGAAGTGAAAGATCACATTGATGGCAGAATTTTTTTGAAAAGAATGTGTAAAAAGCTTTCAAATTATTTTATCCTATTAAACTTGACCTTGAGTAACATACAATATAAAGAAAAAGTAAAACAATGGGCCCAGAGGTTAATAATTAATTGTGTTCTATACTTAAAAGGCTAGGAGTAAATAATATGAAATCAGTTAATTAGGTGGCAACATTTGGAAGTAGTTTTAGAATAATGAACAGAGGTCAGTGTCTTGGAATGTTAAACATCTTAAATTATTGGGATTCCCAGATGTACACCAGATGCTGGTCTGAGAAAAATACATGCAGTGTGTTTTCCTTGTAGTGCCCTCTCCAGTCTTTCTAGCTCTGATAATAGACCTGGGTGTATTTCTACACATTTCAAAGTAATTTGCCATAATAAATATTTTCCAACTGAGAAATTTAGAACATTATATATGTATTAATACATTCTTAACCATATATTATAATGATTGACAGATGAATTTGAATTTATGTATTTGGATACACCTGTTATTTAGGAATTTAAACTTAAGTCAAGTTAGAATTGATTATGGAAGATAGCATAGAGCAAATATAAGTTATGATATTAATAAAGGTATATAACATTACTTTAGGAGACTTTTTAAGAATAAGTGTTCACATAAGTAATCTTTGATAGCTGTCTACAGAGTATGAATTTCTCTATGGCACTAAAATATTCCATTTCCTCTCAGACACTTGCTATAAATGTGCATGACAACTGCTTTCATGCAGGTGAACAAAAGAATAACATTTTAATCCTCACACTAAAAGAAGAATTGGTCACAGAGAGAAGTGATTTCAATTATATCATAAAAAATAAAAAGGGAAAGAAAATTGTACTACTTACAGCGTGGTCACTTCCTACACGATGGCATTTCTTTCTGTTCAACATACATCTTTCTGAAAAGGTAACATAATGTGATTGACAAGCTCTGGCACTTTACATATTCTTAAAGACCTCTGGATGCTAAGAGGAGACCTACACTATTGATCGCTTTGCAGAGGAGTAATTCTCTATCTTTAAGGGGCTTGTTATTATAGATAGCATGAAAAGAAGATGACATATTTATTTTTCCTCTTTGAAAAACCCTTGCTCAGACAGTGTATACTAGGGAAACTGAAATAGTATATTCAAAATCCACCAAAATACATATAAAGCCAAGATATATTGTCTCTTCTGCTGTTCTCAAAAACACATTTAATTAGGTCCTTGTAAGTAACACTATCATGTTCTGGAGAGAATGACATATAGGAGCATTAGATTTGGGGGGAATGTATTTTTCTTATTTTCTACTATACTGAATAACATTGTTTTTACTTAATTCTACCTGAAGTTAAAAAAATGTCTAATCCTTAAATATGAAAACATAATGTCTTTATTTTAAACATAAAATATTTTACGCTTTAATGTATACATAAAAATTGTCAATAAGTACCCATTCTTACTTAACAGGCCAAGGTCACCAAATTCAGCTATGAGGAATGAAACCAGGCTCCAATTGGAGGGGCCATAGCATGATTGAGGCTGTGACGATTTTATTGACAGCAATCAGACTGTTCATTCTTTTATCAGAAACAGAATATTATGGCAGTTGCTGGGATCAATACAGGTGCATTTTCCAGGCTACAATAAAGTTTGGAAGCCATACAGGGTACACAAGATTAATGTCTAAGACCAAGTGTCCTGTCAAGTTTCCATGCTTCCTTGACTACTAAGGGAACATACAGAGAAAAACACAGGTGCCTGAATACTTCACTGCTTGAGGGAGTGCATCCATCTCTCAGGAACTAGAAGGCACATTATGTCCCAGGAGTCATTGACTCTAACCTGAAAAACCTATTACACATCCTCTCAAGAAAGCTAGGCCAGACCAACTGCATGGTTCCCTGCACATTTTAATATTAAACTGAAACAATCTAATTAAATTGAGCTTTAGCCATTTAAAGAATTAAAAATCATCCTGAAGTATGTAAATTCTTTATTGAATACTAAATTACTTAGATGATTTAATGTAAAATTGACACTGTACAAAGCTAATGACACTAAATATTTATGTACAATTAATAAGTAATGATAGCCAGGTGGTGGTGGCACACACCTTTAATTCCAGCACTCGGGAGGCAGAGCCAAGCAAATCTCTGTGAGTTCAAGGCCAGCCTGGTCTACAGAGTGAGATCCAGTACAGGCACCAAAAGTACACAGAGAAACCCTGTCTCTAAAAACCAAAATAATAATAATAATAATAATAATAATAATATCTGAAAATTCAAAATCTACACTATATCTAGTCAAATGTTTATAATCTGCATCATTGTCAACCTCATTTTCTAAAAATAATTTGCAGTTTTCATATTAAATTTGTGTTCTCAAATAGTTGTTTAGGGAGTCATTTTAAATTATTTTCTTATTTTTCTTAGATGAGATAAGATAATGTTCATAAAATTATGACTGTAATGTCCTCAGTATTCGCAAAATTTTTGTAATTATTTTATATATCAATCATATTTAATCCCCTGAATACAACTATGGTCATGACATTAGATTCAACTTTAATATTTGCATTTCCAGAGCATGTATCACAATATAGAACACAAGTTTCACATGAAGAAATATAACATATTGTATATTACATATTATATCTAATAAATACACAAAATTGTTGAGAAATTAAAGTCCCTCACTTGAGATCAGTTTTTGCATGAGAAGCAAGTCTACACATTCTAGTGAGAAGTGTGGTCATGAACTGATTATAAGTGGGCCAGATTCAAGAGACTTCCCCCTGTTACCGATGACAGATCTCACTATCAACATTGTACAGAATGAAAGCAGACAAGAATAGGAGATAAAGAATCACAATAGAAAAGTAAATGTGACAATATACTTCTTTGCAGATGATATGATTTTTTACATAGAAGACTCTACCAGAAAGCATCTAAAATTAGTAAATATTTTTGGTAAAGTGATAGCAGACAAATTTACCATACTAGCTCCTATAACATTCTTATATCAGTAGTCATTATTATAAGAACTAAGAATATTAATTCTGAGTGAAAAGATAAAATCAAATGTAAAATTAATATACTTAAAATAGTTGACCTGAAAATATATAAGATGGCTGTTTTCGTTAGTTTTTTTTTTTTTTTTTCAACTTAACACAATCTAATTTCATTTGGGAAGCAGGAACAGCAACTGAAAGATGTTTCCATCTGATTCTCAAGTAGGAGAGTCGGAGGGACATTTTCTTAATAAATAATGAACATGGGAAGTCACAACCTATTGTAAATGGTGTCACTCTTGGGCATTTGGCTTTTGGTTACATAAAAAAGCAAGTTGAGTGTGTCATGGAGGGCATGGCAATTGGCAGTGTTCCTGTATAGTTTTATTTTATTCCCTGACTCCAGGTTCCTACCTTGAGTTTCTGCCCTGTATTCCCTTCCTAGGAGAAAGTTAGCTATAAAATGAGATTAAGGTTTTCCCCCTCCCTCAAGTTGTTTCTAGACATGATGTTTATCACAACAACAGAAAGCCAAATAAGACACCTGTTTAAAGAAAATATTTCTTTGTAGTATTACATTTTAATGGAAATATTAATTTGCAGTCTTACACATATAAAAAAAAATATTGTGTTTAAACACTTTGCAACAATCCCCCAAGAATATTTCAATGTTTTAAAGAAAATAACCAAGTAAACTCATTTAAAAAGTTACAAGTATTAAAACTCTGTATTAATATAAAATAAAACAATTATTGTCACAGAAAACATATTTACTAAAGTAATGGCTTTCTTTCCAACTCTAAAGACATCTAGTGTGGGCTCTGCATATTGGCAATGCTATTTTGAAGTAACAGAATATTATGTAAATTTGTGGAATAACTATAGCGGAAGTAATAAGGAAGAAAGAGAAAACAAGTTAAAAGGTTGATTTTTCTAGAATAAACACATTTTGAAACCTGTCTTATGCTCATAACATATTTTATGTATTTATTAAAATCTGAGGTGTTAAGTTTAAATCTTCTATCTATAAATAGATTTGTAATGACAAATAAGTCATGCTTTTTGATAATAAACAGATCAACTGTTGACCTGCTGAAATCATGATATCATGATATGCTGATATCATGATAAAATGCATTGAAGAGCTGGGTGGTGGCAGTGCATGCCTTTAATTCCAGCACTTGGGAGTCAGAGTCAGGCAGATCTCTGAGTTTAAGGCCAGTCTGGTCTACAGAGTGAGATCCAGGACAGCCAGTCTATACAGAGAAATCCTGTCTCAAAAAAACAAAACAAAAAAAAAAGTGCATTAAAGAAATGTTTTATGTTCTTAGGAATGTCATCTTTATTAAAATGTCATCACTATTTTACCTTATGTTTTAGCACCTTGTGGGTATTCCTTGATACATATTTTTCAATCTTTTATGTTTGATTTTATTATCTTGATATCACTTTGATGGGATGGCAGAAAAGATTTATTTCAAGAAATAAATTGTAATTCCCAAATCAAGCAGGTGCCTAATGTGCAGAACTTTTCATACCAATAATATCCATAATAGTGCCTCAAAAGTTGTAAACTGAATAAAAATGAATGAGAACAATTTCTAACTCTCCAGCATGCACAACATATGTGATGTGTTTTCTGTTTTTTCTTTTTTATTAAGAAAAATTTTTCATTCGTTTTACACACAAATCAAAGATCCCCTTCTTCCCTTTTCCTGATCCCCACCCTCCCCCTCAACTCACCCCCACTCCCCTCACAAGCAGGCAAGGTCTCCCATGGGAAGGCACATCCATTAGAGGCAAGTCCAAACCCTTCCCCCTTGCCTCAAGGCTGCAAGGTGTGTCCCATCATAGGTGGTGGGCTCCTCCTATGCATGAGGGTTGGCTTCTGATTCTCCCACCAGGGGTCACTCCAAGCAGATCAAGCTACATAATTGTCTCTCCATACAAAGGGCCTAGTCCAGTCCAGTGCTTGTTCCATAGTCATTGATCTAACTTTCCTGAGTTCTCACTAGTTTGGTTTGGTCGTCTCTGCAGGTTTCCCCATCATGATCGTGATGCACTTGCTCATAGAATCCGCCCCCCCCCCCCAATGGACTCCTGGAGCTCTGCCTGGTGTTTGGCTGTGGATCTCTGCATCTGCCTCCATCAGTCATTGGAAAAAAGTTCTGTGATGCAGATTAACCGATCTGATCACTGGGGTAAGCCAGTTCAGTTCAGGCACCCTCTCCACTATTTCTAGTAGTTCAAGCTGGGATCATCCTTGGAGATTCCTGGCAACTTCCCTAGCACTGGGTTTCTCTCTCTCCCCATGATATATCCGTCCATCATGGTATCTCTCTCATTGCTTTCCCACTCCATCCCACAAAATAACAGCCTACAGAATAGGAAAAGATTTTCACCAACCCCACATCTGACAGAGGGCTGATATCCAAAATATATAAAGAACTCAAGAAACTAGACATCAAAATAACAAACAATCCAATTAAAAAATGGACTATAGAGCTAAACAGAAAATTCTCAAAGGAAGAATTTCAAATGGCCAAAAGACATTTAGGGAATTTCTCAGCTACCTTAGTCACCAGGGAGATGCAAATCAAAAAAAAAAAAAAAACCCTCTGAGATACCATCTTACACCTGTCAGAATGACTAAGATCAAAAGCACTGAAGACAGCTTATGTTGGAGAGGATGTGGAGCAAGGAGAAGACTCCTTCATTGTTGGTGGGAGTGCAAATTTGTGCAGCCACTTTGGAGATCAGTATGGCAGTTTCTCAGAAAATTGGGAATCAATCTACCTCAAGACCCAGCTATACAACTCTTAGGCATATACCCAAGGAATTCTCAGCCATACTACAAGAACACATGCTCAGCTATGTTCAGAGCAGCATTATTCATAGTATCCAAAACCTGGAAACAACCTAGATGCCCCTTAACTGAAGAATGGATTAAGTAAATGTGGTACATACACACAATAGAGTATTACTCCGCAGGGGAAAAAAAAACAATGACATCATGAAATTTGCAGGCAAATGGATGAAACTAGAAAATATCATCCTGAGTGAGGTAACCCAGACTCAGAAGGAAAAACATGGTATGTACTCACTCATAAGTGGATACTAGAAGTAAAGCAAAGGATAACCAGACAACAACCCACAACTGCAGAGAAGCTGGCTGACAAGGAAGATCTGAAGAGGGACGCATTGCCCCGGGAAGAGAAAATAAATGAGATCTCCCTGAGGGAACTGGGCGTGAGGAGTGGGCAATGGAGGGTAGGGGATGAGGGAGGAGAACATAAGGGAATGACATGTATTTTCTTTGAGAAAGGACAAACCTTTGAAGGTTCTTAATGAGGGAACTCAAGGATGTGGGGAAACAGAAAATCAATAGTTACCCAAGACCCCTAAACAGGAGTAAGATAACGTCTATTAATTAAGAAAAATAAAATGAGAAAGGATATCTGAGAGTGGGAGAGGCTTCAAGGAAGGGTCGTCCTGTGCTTTCCATGGAAGGGCTCCAAGGAAGGATTGCCATGGAAGGGTTCCAAGGAAGGATTACCATGCCTTGCTCAGTGGTCTTTTAGGAAAATTGTGGGGGATACTGGGTAGAAATTGAGGTACTCTGGTTTGCAATTGATCATTTTTAAATGCAGCATTGAACAATTACCTGATCTACACATGCTTGAATGATTCTTCAGGAAACTGGAGAGCTGATCATGAATCACCTACTCAGGATATTGACTAAATGATACAATTAACTTTTGTGTACTCACCCCCTCAACTTAGCTTAGTTGTCTGTGGGTTATAGATCATGAATCTTCACTTGCTTGGTCTCAGGCTACCTGACTAGTTTACAACCTAGTATTGGCCCTGTCCTACAGAGAGTTAATTTCTGTGTCACTATTAAATTTACATTACTAAAACTATGGTCTTGAATCCTGAATATATTAAAAAAATCTTAGTTATAAGACTTGAAAAATCAGCCGTATTTCAAAAGTATCAATATTAACTAATTTTATGTGTCTGCAATTATTATGTAAATAAGCCTTGTCTTCCTAAGCAATTATCCACACATTACCATTGCTGAAATTATTCTTTAAGATTTTACTTATTTATGAATATCTTGTGTGTGTGTGCGTGTACACATGTACATGTGCATGTGCATGTCTCTGTGTGTGTTCCATAAGTGTGCATATGCCACCAAGACAGAAGAATGCAACAGATCCCTAGAGCTGTGACTTTCTGACAAGGGTGCTGAGAATTAAACTCGGGCCTTCTACCAAAGCAGTAAGTTGTCTTAATCACTGAACAATCATTTCAGCTCCTAAAAATGTTCTATATACAATATCCATTATATTGCTAATTCCCTTTTAATTTAGAAATATGTTTGAAATTCACATGGAAATGTTCTATAAACATGCAGAAAATAAATAATGAGGAAAGAAATTGTACTCTGACACAACAATTGATTCAAGCATCAAGTATCACTTTATAATGACAGTCCCTCCTTCAACTCAAGGGTCTATTAGATAATGTGCCACATAGAAAACAATAATATCTTTGGTTTTATTTGTTTGTTGAGAAGGGGGTCTCACTATCTAGTCTTGACTACTCTTGAATGAAAAGATCCATGTGTCTCTGCTTCACAAGAGCTGAAATTAAAGGCATGCATCATCATGCCCACATATATATTTGTTGATAAAATTTAGAAACCATAAAATTGTTTCTTGGATTTAAAATATGAGTGAAAAAATTCATATTTGAGCTCTAACATGCAAAAATTTTGGAAGTTATGAATTTCATCATTAGAAGAAAGAGATGATGAAAAACAGAATGATTTTCATTATGTTTTCCAGTGAACTAAAATTAGAAGGCTTCTAACCACATGGACTCTAAAGAGACTGATACATGCCATGATAACTTCCATCATAGCATCTATGGACAGGAAACCAGTGGAGCCACAAGTAAGATCACTTATGCGAATATTCTGATAAACTACTAGAGTAAAGGAGTAGAATAAAACTGAGACACTCCAGAGGATCAGTCTACTCCAGAATTTCATGTGAGTATAGAAGAAAAATGTCTTGGAATTATAAATAAGGAAAGAATGGAGTAGCCATCTTGTAATACTTTTAGAATATTCTCCACATCAAAGATCAACACACTAAGGGAAACCATTTTTGCAGAATTATACTAGAAAAAGAATAGTCACCTAAATCCAGCCTCTATTAGCTTCCCTATGGCTTTAGTCAGACAAAATTTTAAAAGATGTAAGTCAACACTTTTGAGGGTCATTTTTTGGGGACAGAGGGCAATTCAAAGATTAGATATATGATTGTAAAATAGTTTTTCTCTTCACACCATATCACAATCCATTTCCATCACACCCCATAGTAATATCAGAAAATTAGAATGTAAAGGGTTACATATTCAAACTTTGTTGAAAAATCTCTCCCATTCAAGTACTATCCAACCCAAAACATGCTTATTTTCCATAATCAAATAAGATCCAGTACAGTCGGGGTGACATTACCACAGAAAACAGTGCAACTTTCATGTATCTTTAGAGAAGCTTTTTATGAAACAGATGGGAACTGAGATCCATAAGTGCTCAAATTGCAGAGAGTAAGTGACCATAGATTACCTGACACATCTACAGTGTACATTCACTACAGCTAAGGTTTAGGGAAATTCATGGCAAGAGCGAACAGAAAGATTTGAAGAGGCAAAGACCAAGACAACTGCTGCTGGACCCGTGGCCCCTAGATAAGAAAGGGAAAATGCACTCATGAACACTCAACAATATGGTGGTCTGAATCAAAGCAGCATATTACAATTCTATTTGACATGTCAGCATGGACTGGGAAAGTTATACATGACCCAACCTGTACACGAAGAACTAGAAGCAATTAAGGACTGTTGAAAGAGAAAGAACCAGTCTTCCCCAGGAATGAGCCATAAAATCAGAAGAAACAACAAATGGCTTCAACAGGATTTATTTACATATTAATTTGTTTATAGATAATAATAATAATTAAATAAAAAGTTTCTATGACTTTGAAAGGGAGTTAAGTGGAAACATGAAGAGTTGGATAGAGGAGTGGGAAGGATGGAAATGATGTAAATACAGTACACATATATACAATTTTAAAACAGAAATTAAACTTTGTTAAAAAAATAAGCACACTGGATTAAAATTTCTCATACACAAAACTGTATGACAGATTTCTAAAGGATAAATTTTACAACTATTATAAAAGGCAGGAAACGAAAAATTTTTGTCAGTAGAAATGACTTTCAAAAAATAAAAGAATTTCTTTAGAAAGAGTCAACATTATATATATATATATATATATATATATATATATATATATATATATATCATATATACATAAAAAAGAACCAGATAAGAAATAAATGGAGATAAATTAAAATATGTCATTTCTGTGTGTTTAATATGCCTAATATAACTTGAAATATTAACACTAATGATCTTGAACAACTAAAATGTGGAAATTCATGTATGCTACAAGGATGTTATTAAAGAAATAAGTAAACTCAGCATTTTTCTAGTAAAATACAATTGCTTTACTCAGGAAGCTCTATAATACTATGTGAACATAGAATCAGCTTAGTTATACTCATTATACTTAGTACACACTGAAATTCAGAGGTAATCACTACAGTAAGTTTAGCTTGTATCTATCTACCTATCTATTTATCTATCTATCTATAATCTATTTTTAGTGTATTGTAAGTTTATTTCTTTGTTTTTAGGTATATATCTATATTGAATGTATCTATGCATTTATATAGGCTTTCTATATATAATGTACATACATTTATATATTCATAATGCATATATAAATATATATAAAGAGGTAGAGATCAGAAAAGTTAATATAAAAAATTGTATTAAACTGTAAAAAGCAGAGTATATTAATTAGTACATACTAAAAGAAAATAATTATGAGTATAACAAATAGGAAACAGTTTAAATGGAATTTCCATTCATTCAACTATGTTAGTGAACAGTTTAAAATAATATGTTATCAATACAATAAATGCATTGCACAGACTGACAGTGAGGCTAATAAAAGCATACCTCAACTGGAAGTTTTACAACTCCTATTGCAATGATAAATTAACCCTGCTAAGTACCCTAGGATAGAAAAGATATTAATCAAAAGCTAGTTTCCATGAGATTGTAGGTTTTCTGTAGTTTTTTTTGTTGTTGAAATCTAACTTTAAACCATGGTGGTCTGATAGAACACAGGAGGTTATTCCAATTGTTTTATATCTGTTGAGATTTGCTTTGTGGCCAAGTATGTGGTCAATTTTAGAGAAAGTTCCATGGGGTGCTGAGAAGAAGGAATATTCTTTCTTGTTAGGATGGAATGTTCTGTAGATATCTATTAGGTCCATTTGGGTCATGACATCAGTTAAGTCCTTTATTTCTCTGTTAAGTTTCGATTTGGGAGATCTGTCCAGTGGTGAAAGTAGGTTGTTGAGATTCCCACTATTAATGTATGGGGTTTTAGTGGAGCTCCAGGAGTCCAAGTGGTGAGAAAGAGGAGGGTTTGTATGAGCGAGAAGTGTTGAGACCAAGGTTGGAAAAAGCACAGGGACAAATATACAAATGAAAGGAAACACATGAACTATGAACCAGTAGCCGAGGAGCCCCCAACTGGATAAGGCTCTCCGGATAAATAAGACAGTTGATTAGCTTGATCTGCTTGGGAGGAATCCAGACAGTGGGACCGGGTCCTGTTCTCAGTGCATGAACTAGCAGTTTGGAACCTGGGGCTTATACAGGGACACTTGGCTCAGCCTGAAAGGAGGGGACTGGACCTGCCTGGACTGAATCTACCAGGTTGAACTCAATCCTTGGGGGAGTCTTTGCCCTGGAGGAGATGGGAATGGGGGGTGAGTTGGGGGGAAGGCGGGTGGTGGGATGGTGGGGGTGGGGGTGGGAAGGGTGAGAACAAGGGAATCTGTGGCTGATATGTAAAATTAAATTTAATAAATAAATTTAAAAAATGAAAAAAGCTAGCCAGATTACTATATAAATTTAGAATAAATTAACTTCAATAAAGGAACTAAAGAAGATAATTTAACTTTATATGTATATTACAAAGATAGACCCTTCATAACAAAATCACAGTAGAAAATAGCCACCTAAGAACATCATTTGAAATAACACAGCAGAAGCTTGTAGAAGAAAATGCAAGAAAACAAATGCCGTATAATTAGTAAGGGATTTTACCACATTTTTTTCCAGGAATTTAGTAATCCAATAATAATAGCTATTATTAGCATGATTTAACTCCAAAGACCCATCATCCATCTGCATCTAATTGATATTGTAAATAACATTTCATTTAGCAACATAAGGCAAGCATTCATCCCAAGCTCAAGTGGAACATTCACCAATATATATAACATCCTCAGCCTCAAAAACCATTCAGAATTTTATAAGAAGGAAAATTAATCATAGTACTCATCAAGACTAAATTGGATGGGGAATGAAGTAGAATTCAATAGCTAAAAGATAATTACAAAATTTTAAAACATTTAGAGATGTAAAAGCACATTTCTACATTATATATTGTCAAGGAAACCTCAAGAAATTTAAGGTATATGTTGAAGAAAACTCAAGTATAGTTCATCAAGGTTTACACAAGACAAGGGGGGGGAGAAAACTTGCAACTTGAAAATAAAAATATTTTATAAGATATTAGACCTGAAGTTGAAACTGTAAGCTTTTATCTTAGCAAACAAGAGGCGGGGGGGGTGGGGGAGTAGATAATACTAAAGCAAACAGAACAATAGAATTTTGTGAAGGGAAAAAATCAAAGAAATTTGAAAAGAGAAAAATCTATAATACACAAAGCTGATTATTTGAAAATACCTATAACATTTATTAAAAAAAAAAAACTAAATTCTTCCCAGGATAAGTAAGAAAGAAAAAGGCAAGGAAGTTATTATTATTATAAATAAGAAAATGTGCTTTGCTATTGATTCTACATGTATTTTAATAAAAATAAAAGCTATTAACAACCCCTTATCTACAATTTTATTCTATTGCATGAAATATGCCATGTCTTTGAAAACACATACACTCTTAGTATTTGTATAAATAGCCATAAACAGCAAAAGGGGGTAGTGTCTACACAAGGCATTGAATAAGCAATGTATAATCTTCAAAAAGTCAATGAGTTCCATGATGAATTCTTCCAAGGAAGGTTGAGAAAAGTATTGAGTTTGGGTAATTTATGTAATATCAATACTTACTAGCATAGTTCATGGTGCTTGCATTACTCTTAAAGCATATTCTGGCTAATAAAGCTCAGTATTACTAATGAATAAAAATTCAGTAATTGTCAACCCATTGCAAGCAAATCAAATCCAAAAAATGTGCCAGTGTAATAAGAATCTATCAACACAGGAAATTCATTACATGTATTTATTTTGTCTAACAGTCATAAATTAATCTCTGCAGGTTGTCCAGTGACCTCCACATGCATATGCAGCACAATTTTTTAAATGTAGTTTTAAATTGCATGATAAGAGACCCAGAAATTTTGTTAGAACTCGGTAGTCTATAATAACAGGTGTGGGGCTAAATAGAATGACGAGGCCCAGAACTATGGAGTAAAGAACACACAGGTATTGCCCGAGTGAAATTTAGATATAGGACTTAAGTTGTAAAACAGAAAAAAAAATGTCTCTAATGTCAGGTGATAGACCACATGACATGGAAAAGAGTTCCCAAAGCAGAGATCTTAGCAAGTGAAAAAAAACAAAGGTTCAGTAAGCGCCATGGGTACACAACCTTGCATTCTTCAAAAACACAGTTGAAAACAGACTGCAATTTCCCCCTTTTATTAAACATAGACTCTTTTCTAATACAATATAAGATGAATAGAGTTTCTCCTCCCTCTACTTCTCCCAGTTCCTCCCCACCTCCTCTCTAATCTGAATCTACCTTCTTTCGGTCTATCATTAGAAAAGAACAGGTTTCTAGGAGATAACAACAAAATTACTTACATAAAGATAAAACAAAAAAAATTATATCAAAGTTGGACAAGACAAGACAAAAGAAAAATAAAAGATCCTCAAGGGAAGGCACAAGAATCAGAGACTCATTCATTCTCATAGTCAGGAGACCCTTAGAAAGTGCTAAACTAAGAACTATAGAATATATACAGAGTACCTGGTGCAGACTTCCTTAGGCTCCATAGTTGGTGTATCAGTTTCTATGAGTTCATACGAGCTTTGATCCATTGATCCAGAGGGCTTTTTTCTCCTAGTTTTCTCTATCATTTTTGTCTTCCCCACACATTGTGCCTCCACTTCTTCAGGGATTCTAGAGCTCTGAAGGAAGGGATTTGATGGAGACATTTCATTTAAAGCTATGTGTTACAAGGTCTCCTAATATCTGGAGACAGTTCTCTGTACTTGTCCCCATCTGTTTCAAAAGGAAGCCTCTCTGATGATGGCTGAATAAGTCATTGATTTTTGAGTATAACAGAATATCTTTAAATATCATTAGGAGTCATTTTATTATTACTTTTTTGTTCACCAATAACTTTTGATTTTACCCTAGATCTCTGGATTTTCTAGACTCTGGTTCAAGTCACTCAAGCATTGTTAAGTATGGGTTCCATTTCATGGAGTGAGACTTAAGTTAAATTATACATCAGTTGACTACTTTCACAAGGATTGTGCCACCATTGCCCTAGAATATGTTGTAGGTAGGACAGATGGTAGATCAAAGTTTTTGTACTTGGATTGGCATTTACTTTTCTCTTTTCATAGACTGCAGAGTACTTTTCTATTTCATAGACACTAGAACATGGGGGTGAAGGTTCTATATTTAGGCACAAGCTCAAATTGTGTTAAATAAGTTAGTTGTGTGTTTGATGGGAGCCATGCAGCCTAGTCTTGGATCAGCATAGGACTACCTGTCTAGTGGGTTTCCTAGGGAAAGACACCCATGGAAACAGAATGTTACTTGGCAAGGACCAGTAGAACACAAGAGAGTATATGAATTTGCAAAAATTTGTGCAGCTTGCAGGCTCTTTTCTCTCTCATTATAGTGTTTATTCTTTGGGTGGTTTTTAGTTTTACTTTGTCAGTCACACATGCAATAGCTGTAATTTTTCCTGGAAATTCTATTATCTCTTGAACATTGTCTCCTAAGATTCAACAGGGAGCTAATGCTTCTCAAAACTTTTATCTGGAGTAACTAACTACAACTCCTAATCCTGGGAACTTTTCTGACTCAATAAAGACAGTTGGGTACATATGAGAAAAATGTACTTGAAATATTAACCATCTCTCAAAGTTCTGGAAATGAGAGTAAGGAATGAATACACAAAATAGAAAAAGAACCTCAGGAATACACATAGGGTCAACTGTTGAGAGTAAATTCCATGGACACAAAGGATATAAAATTAATGATAAGGTCTTTTAAGGTAAAAATAAAGATGGCTGAAGCTACTCAGGACCATTTGAGTGCTATCCACCTGACAGAAGTTTTTCTTGCATCAATGACCCTTCCCTATCTCAGGACCTGAACTGGCATTGAGGGTGGACCCTGGCATATGGCTGTTGTTGTCAGCAATGGGGTCTTGCTGCCAGTTTTGGAAGAGCAAACTATTGTCTTCACAACAGCCTGGCTAAATGTGAAACTTGAAAATTTGTGGGATCATAAATATTTTTTTGTGACTTAAACACAAAAATAGAGACAGATCTACATGATAGTAAATGCAAAACATTCTGTGGAGATAAGCAGAGGACATTTGGAAATTCTGAGTAACCTGTGGGAATGAATGGTGCCAGCTCTATTTGAATAAAATCAGAAAACTGTAATAGGAATTATCGTGGTAATGGCATACTGCCCTACCCCCCCCACACACACACATATAGTTTTGACTACTTCATACAATCCCAAATATCCCAGAGGCATTTGAACAAAACAGTCTCCAGGGAGGCATGACTCACACCCATGGCCACACAGTCAGAGTGTGCCTTTCACAAGAATGTATCCAACCATGTAATGCACTGTCTCAGATGGCAAGAGCAATTTGATGACAGCTCATAGATCCAATGAGTATTATAGGCAGAATATACTGGCAGGAATTCAGTCCACCAGTCGTAATAATATGCTTGCACCAGTGGGAAATGCAGGACTAAGCAGTATTTAAATGTCTATTACTATTCCATTTAACCTATGTGGATATCACTTTGCTGTTAAGATGAGGTGATGTTTTGGGTCAGAGATATAAAACCATTAACACATCGGCACTTCTGCATTCTCTATTCCAATAGAAATAAGCATCAACTGTACATTTGTTACTGCTTTGCCTTGAGCTGGATTTTTTGATTTCCCCCAGTATTATTTCTCTGGCCTTCTCTGTATGTTTCCTCTCTTTTGAATCTTGATGCTTGTCTCTTTCCATTAAAATTCCACCTGCATTACATTATTTAATTATTGATGTGTTTCTCTTCACTAAAAATCTAAGGTCTTATTTCATCTCTATTATATCTTCTGTTTTCTGAGTGCATATGGAGTAGAGTTTTTTTCTAATTGTATCTTACTCTTCATTTTTTGCTCTTACTGTTGTTTGATTTTATCCTCTGCTTGATAGTGGTAATCAAATCTTCATAAAAAGGCATCTCATTATAAAGATTACCTTATTTGAAATCAGGAGAGAGATCTATGGCAAGAGGTAGAAAAAAATATATCTTCTTTCTCTTTCTGTCTTGCTTCTTCTTTTTCCTATTGAAATTCTACCTTCTTTTATTATTTATTTATTTAACTTGGAAATTTAAAATGCAATATATCTTATAATAACACAATGGAAAATATCACCAAAAACTGAGATCAATTAGAGAGAAAAATATAAGGGACTAGACAAAAGGTAGAGAACTGATAGATTCATGTAGAAAATTACAATTAGTATAATAATAAGAAATTCATCAACATAACTTTCAAGGACTTGGGACCAGAAAGAAACATGAGAATCAAAAGCATAGAAGAAAAAGCTGAAATTCAAATAAAAACATTGAAAATTGGCAGACCCTTTCCCCTCTCCCTGATCCCCCAGACCCAGTGCCCTAGACTCTTCCCTATAACTGCAACAGAATACCAGCTGCAGCCTCCCCTCAACTCCACCCACATCTCCTGTAGATACCATAAGATATCAGCTCCTATCCACCCTACACAAATTTTTGTTTTTTCTGGACCCCAGCTCCAGAAGGAACACCCTGCTAACCCAACAGCAGCTTTTCCAAGGGCAACAAGTAGACTAAAGGCAGACCAATACCTCTCCTATTGTTCCTGAGTCTCAGCCCAAGCTAGTAGCTGGAAATCTGCTGTGGTCTCCCTTTCCTCTTTGACCTCATCACCAATTGATCACAAATATCTTCTCCTCCAACCTTCTGTTCTTCAACTCATCACAATTACCCAGGCTCCAACACCAGCAAGAATTCCCTGCAAACATAGCAGCTGAGCAGGCCAGGAAAACAGGGAACACCCAGCTATCATAAACTCTAAAAACCCAGAGAGGAAACAGAAACTTGGCCCAAGAGATCCAGATCCAGAAGTCAGCATCTAGACCATATTTCAGATGCTGAAATACCAGTGTAAGAACATAATAAACTATAGCCAGAGCAATATGTCTTCACTAGAACTCAGTTACCTCACCATATCAGGTACTGAATATTCTATCATACTGAAGACCAAACCTAAGAATAATAGGTAAAAAGGAAGGAAAAGAAACCCAGGTCAAAGGCCAGAAAATTTTTGATGAAATCATAGAAGAAAAATGTCCTAAATCTAAAGGATGGGCCAAAAAGATACAGTAAGCAAACAGAATAGAAAATAGATTGACAAAAAAAAGTCATCTTGTCACATAATAATCAGAACACTAAACACACCTAACAAAGAATATTAAAAGCTGCAAGGGGGAAAGAACAAGTAACATATAAAACAGACATATTATAATTAAACTTGAATTTTCAAAGGAGACCCTGAAAGCCAGAAGGGCCTGAACAGATGTGATGCAGACTCTAAGAGAGCAGAGATGCCAGCCCAGACTATTATACCCAGAAAAGCTTTCAATCACTATAGATGGAGAAAATAAAATATTTCAAGAAAAAATAAAATATATCCACAAATACAGCAATAAAGAAGGTATTAGAAAGAAAACTACAACCTTTGGAGGTTAATTACAAACATAAAAATACAGGAAGTTAATAATCTCACACTAGCAATATCAAAAGAAGGGAGGCACTCACACACACCATCACCACCACCACCACCACCGTCACCACCACCATCACAACAAAGATAATAATAGGACAACAACAGGAAACAAACAATCATCAGTGATTAACATCTCTAAATATCAATAGTCTCAATTACCCATTAAAAAGACACAGGCTACAGAATGGTGGGAAAACAGTATCCATTCTTCTGCTACTTCCAAAAAACACATATCAAAATCAAGGATGGACATTACCTCATGTAATGTAAAATGTAAAAACATTTTCCAAGCAAATGAATTTAGAAGCTAGTTAGTGTAGCAATTTTATTGTTTACCAAAATAGACTTCAAACTAAAGTTAATCAAAAGAGATAGAGAAAGTCACTACATACTCATTATAGTAAAAATCCACCAAGAAGACATTTCAATTCTTAACACATATGCTCCAAAGACAATGGCACCCAATTTTGTAATAAAAACACCACTACAGCTTAAATCACATACTGACCCCTCACACACTGAGAGTGGGAAACTTCAACAGCTCAAATTAATTTATCAGATATTTTCTGAACATTTCACCCAAACACAAAAGAATAGACCTTCTTCTCAGAAGTTCATGGAAGTTTCTCCACAGTTGACCAAATACTTGGACACAAATCAAATCTTATCAGACACAGGAAACCTGCAACAATTCCCTGAATTCTATCAGAACATCATAAATTAAAACTGTATATCAATAACAACAAAAATCATCAAAAGCTTTCAAACTTATGGAAAATAGACAACACTCTACTGAATAAAAATTGGTTGATGACAGAAATAAAGAAATTAAAGACTTTCTAAAATTCAATGAAATGAAAATGAATGAATACCATACCCATAATTAAGCCATACAATAAATGTGGCACTCAGAGGAAAGTTCATAGCAATAAGTACCTACATAAAACAATTTTTGGAGAGGCCTCATAATAGCAACATAACAGCACACATGAAAGCCCTAGAACAAAAAGAAGTAAGCACACCCAAGAGGAATCAATAAAACAGAAACAAAGAGAATAATACAAAGAATCAATGAAACAAAGAGTCAGTACTTTGAGAAAATCAACAAGATAGACAAATCCATATCCAAAAGAACTAAAAGGCAGAGAAAGAATATCCAAAATTAATAATATCAGATATTAAAGTGGACATAACAGACACCAAGGAGATCCAGAGAATCATAAGGCTATATTTTAAAAACATCTTTGCAAAATTGTAAAATCTAAAGAAATGGATAGTTTTCTTCATAGGTACCACTTATGAAAGTTAAATCAAGACCAGATAAACAATTTAGATAGACCTACAGCCTCTAGTGACATAGAAGCTGTCATTAAAAGTCTCCAAAAAGTAACAACAACAAAAAGACTAAAGCTATATAATTTTATTACAGAAATCTACAAGTCTTTCAAATAAGAGTTAATGTCAATACTCCTCAAATTATTGCAGAAAATAGGAACAGAAGAAACATTGCCCAATTCATTTGATAAGGTCATAATTACCCTAGTATCCAAACTACATAAAGACTCAATAATGAGAAAAAGTTACAGACCAATTTCCCTCATGACCATAGATGCAAAAATACTCACAAACTAAATCTAATAATGCATCAAAAAAATTGTCCAACATGACCAAGTGGGCTTCATCCCAGTCATGGAGAGATGCATCAATATATGAAAATCAGAAATGTAATCCATCGCATAAACAAAATGAAAGAAAAAAAAACACATCATCATCTCATTAGATGCAGAAAAGGCCTTTGACAAAATTCAACACCCCTTCATGATGAAAGTCCTGCAGAGTTTAGAGATAAAAGGTACATAACTACACATAATAAATGCAATTTACAGCAAGCCTATGGCCAACATCAAATTAAATAGAGAGAACCTCAAAGCAATTCCACTAAAATCAGGAAGAAGTTAAGTTTGTCTACTCTCTTCATATCTATTCAATATAGTACTTGAAGTTATAGCAAGAACAATAAGACAACAAAAGTAGTTCAATAAAATACAAATTGGGAAGGAAGACGTTAAGACTTTTATTTTCTTTTATGGATGATATGACTATATACATACATGACCTTCAAAATTCCAGTAGGGAACAAGTATAGATGATAAACATTTTTAGCAAAATGGCTGAATATAAGATTATCTTTAGCCTTCCTATATACAAATAAGAAATGTACTGAGAAAGAAATCAGTAAAACCACACCTTTCATAATATCCCCATATAGTGTAAAGTAACTTGAGGTAACTTAAACCAAACAAGTAAAAGACTTGCATTCCAAAAACTTCAAGTCATTGAAGAAAGACATTAAAGAAGGTATCATAATGTGAAAACATTCCTCATGTTCATGGATTAGTAATATCATTATAGTAAGTAACAATGGACATCCTACTAAAATCAATCTACGGATTCAATGCATTTCCCTTCAAAATTCCAACATAATTTTTAAAGACACTGAAAGGATAACAATTCTCAACTTCATATGGAAAAGCATTAAACTTTTGAATAATAAAGAACTGCTGGGTGTCCCAGCATTTCCAATTTCAATCTGTACTACAGAGCTATAGTAAGAAAAAACACATGATATTGTCTTGAAAAAAAAAATCATGTTGATCAATGGAATTGAATTGAAGATATAGACTTAAGTCAATATACATATAAACAAGTAAAGAAGCCAGAAATACACACTAGAAAAAAAAGACAGCATCTTCAACAAATGGTGCTGGTTGAACTGGATTACTGCAAATAGAAAATTGCAAATTGATACATATTTATCACTCTGCACAAAACTCAAGTCCAAGTGGATCAAAGACCTCAACATAAAACCAGTCACACTGAAGCTGACAGAAAAGATAGAGGGGAACATCCTTGAATACATTGACACAGGAAAAAACATTCTAAATAGAACACTGTTAGTTCAGGTACTAAGATAACACTTAATAAATGGGACCTCATGAAATTGCAAAGCTCTGTAAGGCAAAGAACACCATCAATAGGACAAAGTGGCAGCTACAAAATGGAAAAAGATTTTCACCAACTGCAGATCTGATTGAAGACTAATACTCAAAATGTATAAATAACTCAAGAAAATAGACCAATAGTTGAACAAATGAAATAATCCAATTAAAAAGTGGGGTACAGATCTAAACAAAGAATTTTCAATATAGGAATCTCAAATGACTGAGAAACACTAAGAAATGTTCAACATCTTTAGCCATTGAAAAATGCAAATCAAAACTAATTTGAGATTCCATCTTTCACCTGTCAGTTTGGCTAAGATCAATAACACAAGTCACAGTTCATGCCCGCAAGGATGTGGAGCAAGGGAAATCTCTTTGATTGCTGGTGGGAGTTCAGCCTTGCACAGCCACTATGAAAATCCATATGGTGGTTCCACAGAAATTTGGAAATCTAAGTACCTCAAGACCCAGCTATCCCACTCTTGGGCATATACCCAAAGGACCCCCAGTCCTACCATAAGGACATTTTCTGAACTATATTCACTTCAGATTTATCCATAATAGCCAGACTCTGGAAACAACCTAGATGTCACTCATACAAAGAATGCATAAACAAAGTGGGGTACATTTGCACAATGGAGTGTTACTCAGCTCTTAAAAATGATATCACACAATTTGCAGAAAAATGGATGAAACTAGAAAAAAAATTATCCTGAGTTAGGTAACCCAGACCCAGAATACAGTATGCATTCACTTATAAGGGGATATTAAACATTAAGTAAAGGATAACCACCCTGCAATCTATAGACCCAGAGAAGTTAGGGAGGAGGGAATAGAATAGATTTTTATGGGCAAACTAGGGGCTGATAAGGACTGGCGTGAATAGGGGTGGGGATCAGGGTGGGAGAAAATGGAATGGACACACAGATTGTGGGGAGAAATGATTAGAATTGGGGAAGTATTTAGGGTTTTTTTGTGGAAAGCTAGTGCAGTGGAAACTTCCTGGAATCTATGAAGGTGATCTTAATGACAACGCCTAGTAATGAGGGATATGGAGTCTCAACCAGCCATCTCATGTAGCCAGGTGATGTTTTCAGTGGTGGGACTAGGGTTCATTCAGTTGAGCTGTTGGCCAAGGGGCCCCCATGGAAACCCCCAAACAATCCAAATGTTTCCAAGACAAAAATATATCTCTCCACAAACTAACATCAGGGTCATGTTGCCTAAAACATAACCCACATGACTCACTGAACATGGAGAAGTCCAGCTGATGCCTCCATCGTGCCCTCACATCTATGTACTAGTTTATTTGGTGAAGTAAGGTACTTAGGAGGCTATCAAAAGAGAAATGTGCAAACAAAACTGGCCCGAAACCTTAACTTACAATCTGCCCTGCCTGGAAAAGATGCTAGGGCAATGGAGACACTTGTTTGAGTAGGCAACCAATGTTTGATTTAATCTAAGCTCCACTCCACAAAAAGGAACCTACACCTGGCATTGGTTGGGTAACCAAGAACTAGAGATTAGATACCCCAGAGATATGGGGTAAACCAAACACTACAGGTCTAAACAAATAAACAGTAAAATGATTCTGTGTAATGTCTGGTTGTGGGTCTTTGCTTTCCCATCTGTTACTGGAGGAAACCTTATCCTGTCATCATTGGAGAGGCTTCCTCCAGTAACAGATGGGAAAGCAAAGACCCACAACCAGACATTACACAGACAGAGAATCTAAATTAGAGATATCCATCAAATCCCTCCCCTTAGCAACCAGGGAATCCCATGGAAGAGAAAGTCAAAGGAATGTAAGAGACAGAGCCTTCTGAATCAACTAAGCAAGGTGCATATGAGCTCACAGACACTGAAGCAGCATGCACAGGGCAGACACAAGACTACACCAGGACCTCTGTGTGTATATTATAGCTATTTGTTAGTATTTTTATCAGACTCCTAAACGTGAGAACAAGTGAGTCTCTGACTCTTATGCCTGCTTTTGGGACTCTTTTCCTCATGTTGGCTTGTCATGTCCCTCTTTGATATGATAATATTTGCTTCATCTTATTATATTTTATTTTGTCATGATTGGTTGTTATCTCTTAGAAGCTGTTCTTTTCTAATGAGAGACAAAAGGTAATGGATCTAGAAGGGAGGGAAGGTGGGTGGAAATATGATGAACAGAGGCAGGGGAAACTATAATCAGCATATATTGCATGAAAAAATAACCTATTTTCAATTAAATAAAAAAGGAAATGACGTAGAAAAATGATTCAACAAAAGTACAGTAGAAATTAAATTAAAAATAGAGAGAACTGTATACATCCAAATAGAGGAGGCATCATGCTCTAATGAAAATCCCAGAACTATAAAACGAAGAAATAAAACAAATACCTTAAAAGAAAAATAACACATGATACACAAAAGCAAACTCACCAGAATTACATTAGACCTGTTTTCTCAACAAAAACACTGAAACAAAGAAAATAAATCTTTTGATCCCCAAATATAAATAATTGCTAGATAAGGTTATGGATATGCATCAAAATAATGAAATGTTCCTTTCCAATTGATTAAGACATATTGATCTCAAAATATAAGAATGTAAAAAGACAATTAATGATGACAAAAACCAATGTTTTAGAAGTTATTTAAACAACATCTACACAATGAGGACAATGGACAGTTAAAATTAAAAGAACTTGAAAAAATATAAATCTCAGTGTAAATGAGAATTAGGAAGAATATATAACACCCTTGTCTTAATAAACTAGAAACTTTCACAATGAGTCTGAAGAGGAAACAATACTGAATTCAACCAAGAAATAAAGTAACAATATAGTTAGTGTTTATCTTTATATACAACCTATATGTGTAAACTGTCTTAATACTCTAATTAAAAGACAAAGACCTGCTGGTGGTAATAAAACAACAAAAATAGCTCACCTTTTGTTATAAGCCAGAAACTCATTTCACTTAAAGTTAGACATGGAGACTGAATATAAAATAATGAAAACATCCTACTGTAAGCAAAAGGAATCTGAAAGTAAACTGCAGAATCTATAAGTTTATGTGACAAAAATGGAGTTAATCAGTCTAGTCAGAATAGAAAGAAAGCTACTACATACTAAAAATTAAATGGAACTACCCATCAAAAATATGATAATTACAGATATGTATTGAACATTGTTGAATCTAAATTTATAAATAAAAAATTGCTGAACATTTTATTGTTCCAATGAAATGATTTCAGTAGCCCATTCTCATTAATAGAGGGGCATAGGGCAGATTGATAGAAAGATAGATGATAGACAGATACTAAATATAGATGGGCATAATACATATGCCCATCTATAAATGAGAAAAGAATATTGAAATCATTTTATATATAAATGTATATAATAAAATACTATAGATAAATATATATATGCATATATATAAAACCTTAACATTAAAATTTACTACAAATCAAATGGGATGAATAGGTATTTATGGACAATTATACCAACCTTTGTAGAATATGTATTCCCTTCAGTAGTATTCTCCACAAACAGAAAAAATTGAAATAATTTTGTATTTTTTCTCAGCTCACAATGTAAAAAAGGAATTATCCAATTATCAAACATGAAAACAAAACAACATACAACCACTGATTACTTCCTCATTGAAACAAATTGGTGTGAAAATTAATTTCCTAGAATCAAATGAAAATACCACTTGCCAGGATATAAAGGGTTTAAAAGATAGTTTTGTAGTGGAGCATTAGATATGAATGCCTGAATTTAGAAAATAAACAAATACAAGCTATTTAGTCAACCTAAAGATACACTCAGAAGATTTATAAAAACCAAAATTCTTGATTAAATTTAACATGAGTTAACAAAAATATATTGACAAGATACAATACATCAAAAATATTATAAAGAGAATAATATAAATAGAGTCTCCTCCAAAATGAATACCTCCAAGGATAAAATGTTCAACACAAGCTCTGGCAAATTTGCCTATCCAAAAAAAAAATGCTAAATTCAACACTTTTCAAACTATTGTATAAAATACAAAGAGAATTTGCATGGAAACTTCTGGTACCATAGAAGCTAGTCCTTAGGGAGGGAAATCCAGGTCAGTTCCATCTCAGAGATCTTTTTTCCTATTTCTAAAGTATGTGATGTCTGCTGAAATAGGGTCTTACCTTCAACCTCTAGGGTTACCAAAGGCAACCGCTTCCAAAGGAGAGGGACATATGACAGTCCTACCCAGCTGTGTTGCCTATAAACCATAACAATGTCCAATGTGGCACAATAACCAGAAGGGTAGGCATACCTTGGTGGTTACCAACAGCTGTCTAATTGGACTTAAAGACTCATTCAACAAGAGGGAGACCATGCCTGGTACTGAAAACCTACCTAACTGCTCAGTGCTAATGAAATTATGGTTATTGGAGGAAAATCTGCAACCTCTAGTTTACTAAACCAGCACAACCCCTAACAATATTTTATAAACATTTGTCCTTATACCCAAAGAAAAGAGTAGACTTCACTCCTCATTAGAAAACTTCTCAGTGCAACATATGGAAAACACTACAGAAAAACACAACCAATTAATATGCATAGTTTTGGTTCCCAGTCCCAATAGATCCATTTACAAAACACTCCATACCTAAGGCTCAGAGAACACGGCAGAAAACTACATGGAAAGACTGAAAGGGCCAGAGGATCAGCGACTTTGGAGTGAGATTGTATTTCCTAGTAATATCAGAAGCTACAACCATAAAGTCTCATCAATATTATTGCCTAAATGTGAGCTGAACAAGATTAAAGTATGCCAAACTGAATGGAGAAAGCCCACAAGACCTCAATACTATCCAACAACTTAAACAACTGAGGAAAGCTGGGCAATGAGAATGGTGGCCTTCCCCAGGCAACAGCAGACCAATGGTTGACCAGTGCCAAATGACCAGTCTTGTCAATATGCAAAGAGGTAGCATTATATGGGTTGAACAGGTTATATACTGAAATATACAAAATATATAAGACATATTATAGCCTGGCCGTGGTGGCACACGCCTTTAATCCCAGCTCTTGGGAGGCAGAGTCAGGTGGATCTCTGTGAGTTTGAGGCAAGCCTGGTCTACAGAGTGAGATCCAGGACAGACACCAAAAACAAAACAAAACAAAACAAAACAAAAAAAACTTCACAGAGAAACCCTGTCTCAAAAAAAGACATAAAAGACATATTACAAAAGATATATTCATACAGTAATAGTATAATTAAAAGGCCATGAATATGAATGAGAGCAAAAAGGATATATGGGAGAGTTTTTAGGGAGAAAAGTAAAGGGAAAAAGTGACAATTAAATTATAATCTCAAAAATTGATTTAAAATATAAAAAGGAAAGGAGTGTTCCAAGTTAATTCTACAGTGTAATACCAGAATATTAAAATATTAATAATGGTAATAATTACTAAATTATAAATAACAAAGACATTGATGCCAAAACTATTAAGAATAAAATAAAGAAATTATAAATCAGTTTGCTTTATAAATATGCATTCAAGACTCTTCAATGAAAGTCTTAAATCAATTTTCTGTCATTCCAATGATGCAAGGAAGATTCAATATGAAAATCAATTAACATAAAATGGAATATAAATAGAATCAAGCATCAAAATCAAATGATCATTTTAATAAATGCTAAAAGCTTTGACAATATTTAATATTCTTTACAGATAAAAATCTTTCAAGAAACTATTAATAGAAGGATTATACTTCAACATAGTAACAAAGGCTATAATATAGATAACTGATTACCAACTTTCTGATGAAGGGGAGATCTAAAATAATTTCATTAAGATCAAAATAAGAAAAAGTGGTCAATTTTTACCACTAGTATTCAATATATTGCTTTAACTTGTCAATGCCTTAAGGAAAAATAAACATCTTTTTACTAACCCCTTCCTATTTCCAGCACCTCATACAGTTAACAATCCTGTAGATAATTATTTAGTTGGATTTAAATAAAACCTGTGAATATACAATCCTTTATACTCACATAGCAATTGGTATGTTCACATTTTTTTTAAAATAAAAGCAAACAATAAGAGTACAGATGAGTAGGTGCTTGTACATTAACATGATGGAATATCATTTAGCCATAACAATAAAAATATATAATCAATTGATGAATAAATATGTCAAATGTGAAATGCCTATCACAAAGTGACACAAAAGAATGAATAGGTTGCATACTGTAGCAATCCAATTATAGTCTGTCAAAGTCAAAACTATGAAGGCACTGAAACACCATTAATTACTAGAAGTTTGAGGGAAGAAAAGAATACATAAAGACAAAAAAAACCCAAATAATTTGAAAGAGTATTTTGTTTGGCATGGATCTGCAATGGTAGATACATGATATTATGCATTTAAAAAACCACTACATCGCCGGGCGGTGGTGGCGCACACCTTTAATCCCAGCACTCGGGAGGCAGAGCCAGGCAGATCTCTGTGAGTTCGAGGCCAGCCTGGGCTACCAAGTGAGTCCCAGGAAAGGCGCAAAGCTACACAGAGAAACCCTGTCTCAAAAAACCAAAACCAAAAAAAAAAAAAAAACAAAAAACCACTACATCTACAAAACCCAAGAATACAATCTTGGCATATGCATGTCAAAAGAGAAGTCATTGAGGTTAATGTACACCAGAAAAGCAGGTCAAATGTGACTAGAGCATGTAATTGTGCTTTAAATGTATTGTGAATAAAACACACACACACACACACACACACACACACACACACACACACACACACACATTAAGGAGGAGGTGGGAAATAAGGTTGAAGAGACAGAGGAAAAAATAATTCCTGGATATTAATAGAAGCTTTAATACTAAAAACAGAATGAAACACACATAAGCACTTTGTTGATAAAATGCCCTCAAATGGGAATAGATCTATTTACTATGATGTTGTTATGCATGTGTACTCAAATTGCACAGTTACATAAACAGCTGCACGGCAGCTACATTTTTCATCAACAGAGGAGAAATCACATATAAGCAAGGGCCAGAGACTGGAATGATCCATGTAGTAATAGATTAGATTTTGAGGCATCAGTAAAAACAGTTGCTTCATTTAGTGCAGACTCAGATATTTCCAGATACAAATATTGATTTAAATATGTATCTATACACTTCAATATGTATGCATGCATTTTTTGTTCTTTTGGCAGAAAGCCTAGAAGAAATGATTTTTATCAGTTTTAATGAGCAAATTTGTTACCTGGATCATAGTTTGTAATGTCATTCTGTGTTAAATGTAACCATATCTCCTTGGAGAAATAAATGGTAGATTGTAGGACTAAGACAAAAATCTACAGAGCTGGGAGAATTATATAGTGCTAGGAAGAATTTTTCAATGCACACATATATGCATCTGCACACACTCATGCACACACACACACATCCATATACATATGCATGCACAAACATGCACATATATGCACATAAGCATTTACATATATATGCATGGTTCATTCTGATTTAATAATTATAAATAATTAATATATAGATGAAAAAAGACAAATATCTTGAGAAGAGTCCTCAAGAAGTTCCCACTTCATAAATATTGTACATATTTACTGACTTCCTATTGATGAGTACACCATGAAAACTGGGGTAATAAAGAGTAATGAAACTGTTGGGAAACCTGACTCTATTACTACTGTCAAATAATCATCATTAGACTGGATCACTACAATGATAAATCTTGTCAAAATATATACCCATATAATGATTTAATAAGAGAGCACTTAAACCCTGTGATTTCCCTTATAAATTCTAAAACCCCAACCTACTCATTGAAAAAAACATCAATTTCATTCCATAGATAGGCATCCTACAAAAATAGCATGCCAGTGCTCTTGAAAGCCAATCCAAAGAAAAGTATTCAAATATTTAGCACAGCCTCGAGAAACCTAGGATAAGTTACATCCTGGAAAAATAAAAGTGTAAAACTGTGACAAAGAGATTTCATTTAACAATGATGCTAAAATACTGGTTCCTTAATTGTGACAAACATGTTAACATCCTCTATGGTGCTGAGAAGCGTGGAACTGCATTTGGGAGATATAAAATAGACTATCATCTGATCAATTTTTATGTAAACCTAATATTATTTGTATCATTTTCTTTAATTAAAACATAAATACATTCATAAGAATTTTAATTTGATTGTACCAGTCATTAGCAGTTTTATGAGTTACCTTCATAAAGACTGTCTAGACACAATAGCATTCAGCAAATCAAATGTCAGTCACAGTTATTTACTATTCTGCACACACAAGAGAGAAAGACAGTTTTAAGAAACAAGGTGTACTTTTGCTTCCAGGCATCTCCAGTAACAAACACGCTTTTACTATACACATCTGTAATTACTTGATGATCGCATCGATTCTTATGGAATTCAATACTGCATATTTTTAGAAAGACAACAACACATGTGTACTGCTAGCCGAGATCAACCCTACATTTGAGATGCCTCTATAGCAGGATGTTTAACAGAATCTACATTTCATCATGTTCAAAAAGAGGCTACAGATTTGCCTTCACCAAAGCAGAGTGTACTTTATTAACAGGAAAGCCAGACTATTTGCATGGGCTCAAAAAACTGCTTCCATGTTTGTTTGTTTGTTTTCTTGTTTGAACACTCTGCCTTATTGATAAATTCCACGGGGTCTTCTTTAAAAATGTTGTCAGAATCACACCACTTCTTTTTAAAAAAATAACTATTTGTTTTCATTTTACGTGCATGCCTGTTTTGCAGGCATTTATAAATGAGCACCATGTGGGTGCCTGGTGCTGAGAAGATCCAAAGAGTGTGTCTGATTCCATTACACTTGAGTCAGAGATGGTTGTGAGCTACAACAGGAGTTCTGAGACCTGAATCATCTTTCAGATTTGAAAGAGCAGCCAATGTTCTTAGCTGCTCACTCATCTCTCCAGCCCATCTCACCAATACTTCAACACTTTTTGACATTTTCTAGCCTAAGATGTGTTGCTTATAATTTGGAAAATATTTATAAATAATTTTCTTTCTTTTGCCTTTGATATTTCTGTACTAGAATAAGGTTAATATTCTTCAAATAAAATAAATATCTCATGTAATATACTTACTTTAAACCATCATATCATATTCATGCCACTAAATGTAATAACAACTTTGCTTTCTTATTCTGAGGAACAACCAATGAAAGTCTTGTGCAATAACTATGAGATCCTGTATTTGACAACCAATACTGAAAAAAAATAGTTCCCATTGTAATGCATAAGACACTTCCACTGAATTATGGCCATCAGAACTTTTCAGTTTTTATTCCTCATATTAATCCCCTACTTATCCCTGAAAAACAATATAAATCCTTCGATCTAAGCATTTCACCATTTCCCTCTGTGCATAACCCAGAATGCATTTACTGAATAATACTCCATAATCTATTTGAGGGCTTTGCTCTCAACTCATCTTCTCATTTCCTTTAAGATTTTAGCAAGCCAGTGTCTATGTAGTCCTTCTTCCACACTGTCATCCTCAAACACCAGACTGTGATTTTTCTCATTACTATTTTTTGTTATTTCCTAAGCAGAGTGTTGGCTTCAGAGAGAGGCATTTTCACAGTGTTGATTTTTGCATCTTTGTAATTAAGACAGTAATAAACACTTTTCAAAATATTAACATTCAGTGCCCATCAGGAAAGACTGCTCAATGTTGTCTCCTAAATCTTTCTTTCAAATGTTCAATAGCCATATTTCTTTCCAGTTAAACTAAAAATCACAAAGGCTAAGTGAGTCAACCAAGAAACTATAATTGTCTAAAATTATTTAATTTTCTGTCATTGAAACCTCTTGAATTACAAATTGCTGTGGGATGTTCTGTATGTCCTGTGGGAGCCTATTCTTGGGTTCCTCATGGCTTTACCCAGCAGGTCCACATAGAGGATGATTAGGACCATGGGCCTGAGTGCAGGTGTCTGAGATGGTCTGCACTTGGCTGTGCTGGGGGATGGTCTGTAGGGCAAATGTGTTGCTCTGATTGGTCAATAAATAAAACCTGATTGACCGTGGCTAGGCAGGAAGTATAGGCGGGACTAACAGAGAGGAGAAATAAAAGAACAGAAAGGCAGAAGGACTCGCTGCCTGCCAGCCGCCCGCCAGGAAGAGCAGCATGTGAAAATACCAGTAAGCTGCATGGCAGTGTATAGATTTGTGGAAATGGATTAATTTAAGATATAAGAACAGTTAGCAAGAAGCCTGCCACGGCCATACAGTTTGTAACCAATATAAGTCTCTGTGTTTACTTGGTTGGGTCTGAGCGGCTGTGGGACTGGCGAGTGACAAAGATTTGTCCTGACTGTGGGCAAGGCAGGAAAACTCGAGCTACAACAAATTATTTATTCTGTAACTCCACTTCATTCTTCCATATGGGCAATGATTATTAATACCTGATATCATTAATTTTATAAACTAAACATTTTTTAAACATTAATAAATAGTGGTGGCAATTTAGGTGTTCAGAAAAACTTTTACACAGAAACATATATAGAAGGGGACGGAGTTGTCTTAATTTCAAGGCCCTGTAAAGCTATGAAAGGCAGAAACCCTGAGACAACAGGTGTCTATGAACTCCTTTTCCTAGCACCACACAAACTTCTACGGCTTAGTCAGTGGTACCAGAGACTTCTAAGGGAAGAACTAGACTAAAACACTCAGATTTGCTATCAAGAGGTAAGTACTTCATTTGCAACAGATAGAAAACCCTTCTTCTGCTTATAAAAATATTTATCAAACATTTTATTCAATAAGTTAAAATATATACTTTCCAGTCCACATTTTAATCCAGTTTGGCCTTTGTGTCTCTTATACCCGTAGTTCTTTCACATTAGGCTTCAGCTGCCTCAATTCCTAAAAAGTTGCTTGTAGCACTCACACCTCTCTAGCAGCCTTACCTTGGTGCAGGATACTCACATCACCCTTGCTACATCCGTGACAACAGTCACAATACTCCATTTTTGTTGTTGTTGTTAATATTTTCTCTAGCCATTTGACAGTCTGGTGATGCTTACCAAAGCCTTTAAAGAGACCTCAGGTGGGACCACGATTTAGTTTCTTGGTCCTTAAGGCCTCTCATGGATCATAATAGTGGTATTCACCCCTTCAAGCCTTTGAAGAAGGGGGTCCTGAAGTAGCTTATCAGTGGTCTCTGTTATTTAGCAGAAGCAGTGGATTCTGAAGGCAGCTGACGGTGTCCTTGCATTTGTCCATGACCACCTGTCATCAAGGCTGTTTATAAAGCAGTAGGCAGATACAGAATGAAAACAAAACAAAACAAAACAAAACAGGGTATAGGATGTTCTGCATGCCTCTTGTACCTCAGTTGGATTTAGGATGAAATCAAAGTGATCTGGGCCCATGACAGAGCCCAGAGATAGAATATGACCTGTGTTAGACTTTATTTGCCATCTAGTTTCTCTAGTCTTGAGAGAAGTAGATCCCAAAGGTCTTTGGCAAGTGGGGTGCAAGGGTTCTTTCTACAATGGCATTTTTGTTTGGTAAATGATTGGGTAGACCAGAAACTTAGGAGAGCCAGTCAATCTTGCTCATGTTCTTACTCTGGTGGTGACCTTTGGATTTTAGAGTGTTAATTTGGACTCTACACTTTCCTTTTTCACTGGGCAGTTGTGGTGCACACCTTTAATGCCAGTACTCCAAAGACAGAGGCCTGTGAGTTCAAGACCAGCATGGTCTACAGAACTAGTTCCAGAATAGCCAGGGCTACACAGAGAAACTGTCTTGAAAACCCATACAAACAACAACAAAGAAAAAGAGAAAAATTTTAACTATATCCCGAGAGCTTTGAAGTAAGTGGATAAAATTTAGAAATGTGATTGCATGTGCAGGTGTATCAGCCAGAAATATACTGAAGCAAGTATATTAATGAATAGCAAAAAAGAGCAAAATTGCTTCTTTACCCTGACCTAGATAATACTCATGAGTGTCCTTACATATGCCAAGAGCAATGAAAGTCAAGGCAAAGTTGGCAGACAGATGAACATTGAAAACTCAGATGAAAATCTGACACAATGGATGAAGCCATATCCAGAACAAAATCACCTGAAGGGAGTCTTATGACTTGGCAATCAAAACATGACTCCTATCTAAATCACAGTTCTGCAAATGTGGGAGTAGCACGGAAGCAGGCTGAGAAATTCAGTCCAAAATAATTCTCCCCCAAACCCTTGAGCAGAGAAGGTCTCTATATCTGTGCCAGAATTATTTCCAATCTGTCTTTTATCTTATATCACTAATTACTATTAAAAACATGCTTATCTCTGCTGAGTAGTATTCCATTGTGTATATGTACCACATTTTATTTAAACATTCTTCAGTTGAAGAGCATCTAGGTTGTTTCCAGGTTCTGGCTATTACAAACAATGCTGCTATGAACATAGCTGAGCAAGTGCCCTTGTGGTATGATTGAGCATTCCTTGGGTATATGCCCAAGAGAGGTATAGCTGGGTCTTGAGGGAGACTTATTCCCAATTTTCTAAGAAAGTGCCATATTGTTTTCCAAAGTGGCTGTACAAGTTTGCATTCTCACCAAAAGTAGAGGAGTGTTATCCTTGCTCTGCATTCTCTCCAGCATAAGCTGTCTTCAGTGTTTTTGACGTTAGACATTCTGATAGGTGTAAGACAGTATCTCAGAGTTGTTTATCTTGTTAAACTTATTTGCTTTAATGATGATTTTATTTCACATTTTAAACAATTTTTACATATAAAATTATTACATCTATGAATAAAGACTTGCTCACATCTACCTTTTGTGTTCTGTTTTTCTTGTCTCAATGAGATGTAATCTCTAGGAAGAAGGTTTGTACAATTTGGGAGATTATATCTTCTATTTATCAAAGTTACAGAAGAAATATAACATCCCTTACCAATGGCTAACATATGAGCTCCTGGTACTCACAGGTTTAGGAGGTTTACTACATTAGATTTAAATCTTTCCTTTTCCAATCATACTTAGAGGTTTTAATCATGAACAAGTGAGATATTGTCAGATATTTTTCACAGTAACTGTCACGAATAAGTGCTCATTTTAACTTTATTCTATAATTGTATTTTTCTCAAAAGTTATGTTAAATGAGGCAAGACAGGTAAAAAAGATTTTAAAGTAGACTTATACAAATGCTGTGAAAATAAAATTTCTTGATATGCTTTTGAAAAATATTATTTCAAGGACATTCCATAGATGTTAAACTTTCAGAGGCAAATCATTGTTCTTTGCTTATTCCTCAAAGAATTCATTTATTATACCACATCTATTACTAATAATAATTGAGTGGTTTTGAGATACAAATCCACTATTTTCTCCTAATTTTGTTGAATATATAAAAGTTTACTGAGCCAAATACTTCTGAAAATTTTTCATAGGTAGAAAGGTAGAAATTAGTGAATAGTTAATTATTTGATCATTAAGTAGTTAACAATATGTAAAAAAGAACTGTACCATTTATTTCCTGCCATGTTAAGTTAAATCATCAGTAATACTTTCAAACACTCTGCATACTATATGTCATTATATAATGTTAAAGCAGAGTAACAGAAGATGCTAATATAAAAATGAGAGAATTCCAAGGTACCTGATTTATTTAGTGAATAAAAGGGACAAGCAGTTGAACAGCCCAGGGTTTCTGAAGGAAAAATCATTTCACACAACATTGAACTTAGATCAGAGCAATACAGTGTAGGTGAGAAAAAGTGAATCAGATAAATCGCTGAGTGTCTCTAGAGAGAAGATAAGCACTACAGAGTGTCTTCTGCTGAGGGAAGAATATTGGGGTGAGAAGGTCACAGTGATCAAGCTCCACCAGGTGATTGACTATTAAAACCAATAACCTCTGCAGTTTTTTTTATCGACTTCTCAAATCTCCATTAAGAAAATGTCTCAAGGGGGAGAGATAAAATAAACCACATGGAAGGCAAATTGAGATAAAGACAACTCCAGAAATAAACCCAAGCTGCAAATTAATCTAAAGAAAAAGATGGCTGAGAATATAGGGGAGTAATGTTCTGGTTTATTCACTCCAATTCAAGTTTTAAATGAGTTGCATTTACTGCTATAGGCCCCAGTTACATATAGACAATGTGTTCTGAGAATCCATAGGGTGTCTGACAAAATGCAGAATATTAAAGTATATATGCAGTCTTGAATATTAAAAACATATCTATGAAGGTGGAAGTTTCTTTCCCACCAGCAACTCTCAAATCCCCAGCAGCTGCTGCCCATATTACCACACAGGGGCTTATAATAATTACAAATGCTTGGCTAGTAGCTCAGACTTATTACTAACTAGCTCTGATACTTAAATTAACCCATAATTCTTATCTATGTTAAACCACATGGTTTGGTGGTTATTGGTAAAAGAAAAGAAGTATTCTAATACTGTGTTATTAATAACCATTGTATGAATGCAGTCTTTCTTAAAATATTTTATTGAGCTATTCTTAGCTTTTTCTGTGTCATATCCAAAGGCCAAAATAACTAGTGAAATTTAGTGTGGTTAACAAGTTATATAATTCTTACATGAATATAAGCTCTATTATGTAGCTGAGAGTACTGATCTCAGAAAATGGCCAATGTGTGACTAATGGTGACATCATATAGACAGAGCATGGGTATGGTGGACATCAAGACATAGCTTGGGAGATGGAGTAGAAACTATGAGATTTTTATGATGTCATTTAAAACAGTAAAAATTTTAAACTTACGTATTTTTTTGAAATTTCATGTACTATTTTCAGAGAGAATTTTACTATTCTCTTGGATAACTTCAGCTGTCAACTTGACACAGCCCAAAGTTATCTGAGGGAGTCTCAATGGATGATTGCCTTGATCACATTAGCATGTGACAATATCTGTCCAGCATTTTTATATTTTCATTATATAATTCCTTATATTTGAAATTATAAAATACTTACATGATTTCCTCTTTTCCATTTCTTTCTTCTTCCATGTAACTCCCTACCCCACTCACTTTCAAATTCATGGTCCATCCAATCTATAATATACAACTACATATACACTTATGAGCATATACACAGAGAGAGGATGAATATGATAGAAGGAAAAGAAGTAAGTCTCACATGGAGAGGAGGGGCTTAGTTTTAAACATTTAGTGTATCACACTGTTGTTACATAGTATAAAATATGAAATGTAGCACATTTAATAATAGATCATGCAATTAAAGTTCTTAAATTAGATGCCACTGTTTCATTTTTCAATGACTTAAGTACTAGGGAGAACAACTACTTAAACTAAGTAGACTTCTTTGAATTAATCAAGGAAATTACACTAAAATCTGGCTTGCTCTCTTCTACACAGCTGTCTCAGGTTTCCTCTGCTTCATTATATTTTGAGAACAATGTGGCATGTAGCCTAGTTCTTAATAACTTTCTCCACTGCTTGCTGTAAGCAGGTAGTTATGGTGATAATCACTCACACATAATTATGCTCCCTATTCATTAGTTATCATCCAATTACAAGGATTATCAAATAGTATTTTGATATCCTAATTTCCCCTTTGAAGATGTACTCACAACTAAGGTCTTATGGAATAAACTGAGTTGTGGATAGTTATACATTTCAATGAATTCTTTATAACAATGTGGATGCACTAATAATTGAAAAATAGTAATGTATCTCAAACTGCAATTTGAGCAGATAACATCAATATAAATGAAACATCCCAGGAGGAGAAAATAAAGTACTTGTTGTGCAAAAATGAAGACCTAATTTGTATACCCAGAACTCACATTTGAGCATGGTGTCATATGCTGGTACTCTCAGTTTTGGAAGACAGGTGCATCAGTGGAACTCAATGTTCAGCTTGCCTAGTCCACTTGGAAAACTCTAAGCCAAAGAGTAAATATGACTCAAAACTAATCTGAAGAATGATATTTGAGGGGGACTTCTGGCATGCACACACACACACACACACACACACACACACACACACACACACACCTATTGTTATAAATCTCATAATATTTAATATCAAATGCTAAAAGCCATGTGCAATCTGAAACACAGTGGTATTTGTCTGTGGTCATTAAGCTCAGGCTATGAGCCCTGGAGAACTGGATGTCCTAATGCTCTCCTTCACAGCAGCTGAGTGCAACAGAGCAGAGGAGGAGCCAAGGCTGTTCTCAGCCCCTCTTCCCATACCACTGCTCTACCTGTCCTGAACATCCCTTTCCAACCTTCTCTGCTCCTCTTCTCTGGTCCCCCCCACCACCACACTGATTTGGTATAATCCTGATTCTTAATCAGAAACTACTTAGAGATCTTGCAGGAGAATCTCAGACCCTTAAAATTTAGAGAGCTACACATATATGATATATGGTTTACATACAGATGATTTTGAAATGTTCTATAGCCGACAATAGACCTTTAAACGACTGGTAAACTCCCAACCCTGAAAACTAAATTTATTTATACAACAGAATAGCAAAGGCAATAAAGGATTGCATACCTGATGTGTTTTAGAAAACACACAGTGTATCAAACCTAACTACCCCCAAGTTGACATTTTTTTCACAACAAAACATCTTAGGACAGGAAAAAAATAATAAAAGGGATAAAAACGCGTCTAGGGAGACGTGGCGCCAATTGCTCTACCTTGACACGGGACTGTGTTGACTACTCGTCTGTTGCTGTCACCAAACTCCGGAGGAAACTTGAGGGAGAAAGAGCATATTGAGGCTTAGGGTTTGCAAGTAGGGAGAGGAACAGCATCAGGGGTTGCCATGGTGACAGGAGTGTCATGGAGTCTCCCCACATGCTCCTGGATGAACAAGAACAGGAGAGCGGGCAGAAAGTGGAGCTCTCTACAAAATCTCAAGACCTCTGCCTCAGTGACCCACCCACTTAGTGAGGCTCCATGTCCTAAAGATTCTAAAGCAGCACCGGCCACTGGCAAGTGAATGTCCAAACCCCAGAGCAGAGCTGGTAACAAAGCCAAAGCAGTTCAGAATATAATTATATTTTCTACACATTAAAAATAATTTAAAAACCAGGCTTCCTTTCTCTCTTATACTGTGATATAGCTTACTACATAGTAATTTCAGATAGTGTTTTGAAGTGTAATTTGAAAGAAAATATTATCTACAGCTAAATAAGAGCATATCTTTTTTTTTTTTTTTTTTTTTTTTGGTTTTTCGAGACAGGGTTTCTCTGTGTAGCTTTGCGCCTTTCCTGGAGCTCACTTGGTAGCCCAGGCTGGCCTCGAACTCACAGAGATCCGCCTGGCTCTGCCTCCCGAGTGCTGGGATTAAAGGCGTGCGCCACCGACGCCCGGCTAAGAGCATATCTTTTTAAATGGTTATCTATTTTGCTCTGAGGTTAGTCTTAAAGGCAGTGTTAAATTACTCTAGCATTCTTTAAAAATAACCTTCTAATTCTTTATAAAACATAGATTTGTTTTTATTCCATTCAGAATAAACTAAATTATAATGTTATCTTCTAATTATACTACACCTACAGAAGGCTGATAGGATGAATATGAGCTTGGATAATAAGAATAAGTGCATGAGGTCAATTTATTATTTGTAAAGTTGCCTCTCTGGTATGTCTGAAATGCAGTTTCCAGAAATCTCCACAGACTGCATGACACTCACTTTCTTTCTTTTTTTCTTCTTTGGCTTTTCGAGACAGGATTTCTCTGTATAGTTTTGGTGTCTGTCTTGAAACTCACTCTGTAGTCCAGGATGGCTTCAAACTGACCGATATCAGCCTGCCTCTGCCTCCCGAGTGCTGGGATTAAAGGCATGCACCACCATTGCACAGTGTGACACTCACTTGCTAAATGGTTATTTAATACAGATTTTTAAAACAAAACATGTGAATTTCTTCACTCAAATGCTCCACACTTTTTATATTTCTGTTTTCTAAAATTGTATTTTGAATGGAATGAAATATCACAATATCTTTCTACAACCTCATTTCAAAAACAAAATTAAGATAGATCTATGTTAAGCATCTCTTTGAAGCAAACTGGAGTCCAGAGAGGAAAGAAAAAAAACTCCTATTCCTGGTATAGTTTATGAAGAATAATAACAAAATTTCACCTTCTAAGCAAATACTTTATTCATTTATAGTATCATTTTTGTTTATTTTTTTAAAGTCATATTCTTTTCAGCCTTGTTATCACAAAAAAGCTACATATTTTATATTAAGAGATCCTATTGCAGTGTTCAAAAGTAAAACTACGTTTTCAGCTATAAATAGTTTATTTTGTGAGGTGTGGCCTGTAGGGAGAAATCTTTATTAGAAAGAATAAATCATTTCCAATAAGACAAACACCAACTGAACTTTTATACTCATTTTTATCATGAAAGCATCACAAGAGATATGACATTAATCTTAGCCACATTCTAAAACTGATAAAATTGTCTGTGTGCATCTGAACTATATTAGCTTTCTCTGGACTCAACCAGGTGAGGGAACACAAAAACTAAGATCAGGACTAGGGAGATAGTTTGGAGGGTGTAATACTTATGGCCTAAACATGAGGACTTGAGTTTGGATTCCAACAGCACTCATAGAAGTTGCCTCAGTTGTTCACATTTGCAGATCCAGAACTCTTATTCCAAAATGGGAAGCAAAGGCAGAATTCCCATAAATTTATGGGCCAAATAGCTTTGCAATTACTGGGCCCCTGTAGTAGGAAGTCTTCCTATATCCCCATCCCTGGCCATTAAATGCCCCTGCACCCTGCAAACCTCTCCAACTTCCCAATCCCCCAACTCCTGTCCTGCAGCCACTCAGACCCAAGTAAACACACAGAGGCTTACACCAATTACAAATTGCTTGCCTATGGCTCAATTTTCTTGCTAGCTAGCTCTTACCACTAAACTCAGCCTATTTCTATTAAGCAATATGTGGCCATGTATTCTGTGGCTTTAACTGTGTGCCATTACATGCTGCTCTCTGCAGGGCAAGATGGTGTCTCCTCTGCCTATGCTTTTCTTCTTCCTGTCTCCTAGATTTCCTGCCGGCCTCTAAGCTGCCTTGCCATAGGCCAAACAGCCATATTTATCAACCAGTCAGAGAAAAACATATTTGCCACATACAGAAAGACATCCCACAGCACTTCCCCCTTTCTTTCTAATCAAAAAGCAAGGTTTCAACTATAACACAGTAAAATTACATATAATAGAACAGTTATCAAGTAGGATTACAGTTAAAATATCTAGTTTATTTGTACTTGGCAAAATTAAAGAAAATGCATTATTATCTATCCTATATTTGTGAATCTAAGGTTTCATATCTAATTTATCTTTTATCATGACTAAGGAAAACTATAAATATAACTATCTAGTCATCAACAACATCAAAGACCCCAGAAGGTTATAATATTACCTAAAAGAAAGAAAAAGAAAAATGAGGATATAGATAGAGGTAGATTGTTGAATCTACTCTGAAAAAAAAAGATATAGAAATGACAGAATAAAGGGTAGTTTACTGAATCTACTCTGAAAAGAAAAAAGAGAGGATATAGATATGATATGGATAAAATGAAAGATTATTGAATCTACTTTTAAAGGGCAACTTAGTAGTTTTAACTATTTTACATTGAATTGAATTTTTGTATATTATATAGGCCTCTTTTTAGACAATGTAGAATACTAGGACTGGCATTCAAGGTTGTCTTCTAGCCTCCATATGTATAATCTGGCAAGGGCACAAACTCATAACACACACACACACACACACTGATTTAAAAAATGGCTGTCGGTGATAAATGATCAGAAATTATACCATTTAAAATCTCACTAAGTAGCTATATTTTCCTACCACTCCTATAAATATCCAATATAGGAAATTGTCTATAATTTTAAACATTGAATATTTAAGGTAACAGAGTTTAATATTACATAACTTAAGGCATGAGGAGTCCATGAAAATGAGAGAGAGAGAGATTACAATCTTTTGGATATGTTGCTCTAAGCAAGGAGACATCTTTGGAAGAAAGTGGAAACCTATATAAGACTTTTACTAGAAAAAATGACTGGTTCAGATTATTATTGCTGAAAGATGATTTATAGAGTTGTAGAGATCACTTTGTTTTGAATAACTTTTAAGATAACTGTTCCATCCTTGGGAAAGGATAGTTCTCTATCTCCACAGTCATTAGTTTTCTATAGTTCTGTCTAGGGCTAGGACCCCAGAGAGTTAATTCCCTTCCTTCTATATTAACATGTGTAATGATATAGCCATTGTCCTGCTTCTGATTATGCATGCATTTCTATGAGAGGCTTTTTTCACAGCAGGTATCTTATTTTTCTGGATTTTGCAATCTTCCCTCCCCATTTTCTGAATTGTTCCTTGAGTCACAGAAGAAGGAGCTGAGATGAAGATTTGCCAACTGTAGCTGGACTCCCCATGAGCTATTGATCTCTACCTTGTATCTAGTTATGAGTTTCTATGATGTTCTCCATTTCTGGTCTAGTAAAGATGCAGTAGCAGATTTTTTTCCAAAGGTCCATGACCCAACTAACCCCAGGAAGATGCCTAGAAGTATCAGGAATAATTTCATGTTGATTGGGCTTTAAGTCCAACTAAAAGACTATTGGCTACCACTACCATATGAATGCCACTTATTGCACCTTTATGGATATCTTGCTATGCTGGTCATTGTTGTGGCATGCAGGTGTTGCATTTGGGTAGGTCCATTCATTGCTTCCCTTTCTTAGCAGCTTGCATAGTATTTTATGGAAGTATGGAAGCTAGATTGCGGGAAGTAGGCTTTCAGGTTTTATCTAGCTTGAATCATCTGAGTCCTCTGTCCTAATTATGCAGTGTCTTCAGCCATAGGAACTTACTCTCAGAGTCTGAAGTGTTATTAAGGGCTACATCAATAATCTCTATTGTTTCCAGATACACTTGGAGTCCCCTGACTAACCATTCTAAAGGAGATTTCTTGTGTCTAGTACTGGTGTTTTTATCAGGCTACATTTCTTGTGGAGAGTGTTTCAAACCCAAAATGGCTTAACCCTTTCAATGCATTATATAATGTTATCTATAAATATAATTTATATATAAATTTAATAAATAAATATAAATATATTTTATTTATACATAATAAAAATAAATAATTCTTAAAATAAATTTTATATGATTAAAAATAAATAATAAAATGAATATTAAATGTAATACATGATAGATATCATGTACTATATATACTAATGGAGTTATATGGTATATATTAAATCATATGATTGCCTGAGGCTTCATCCAATCTCTTTGGTGTTACTTATATATCCATTCTCCTTCTCCTGTACTGTGTTAGAAAGAAAAGAACCTACCCCTGTGAGGTAATCTGCTTTTGAACAGTGATTGTTACCTGTATTGTTCTCATATACTTTTCCTGGAAATTATAACCAAATTTCTGTAGTGTGGAATTCCCTACACACCCCTGCAACTATTTGTTCATATAGATTGTAAACAACCATTCACTAATCAGATATGCCTAAATATGATCCAAAGCTTAGATATATGGGTTTATGTTGAAGCATAGCAGAATGGTATTCCAGACATCTAGTAACATTGTTATTTGGGAATATTTTTCACAATTGTTTTCAGCAACTGAAGGTTGAGTCCCTTCTGCACAAACTTGAATTAAGCTGAGCTCGGCATCTTCTTTCCCAGATAAACTTGGGTAAAACATTTGCAAACTTTCTTACTAAAATAAAGTATTTCACTGTATTGTGCTTTAGCAAGGACACACTATATCTGTCGAATCCTGGGACAGATTGTAAATCATGGCTACAGAAACACACAAATACACATCTGCAAAGACAAAAAGGAGCAGTGTTTCTGGACCTGAATATGACATGATCTCTGCAATTTCTCTCGGCCAGTGCGGCTTAATAGATTAAAATTTAAAATGATCTAATATAATTATCATGGAAACAATGGGAATGTTTTTGACATTTTGTCCACTTGTCACACATATGACAAAAACAGAGTCTAGTCAACTGGACTTTGTTAAAGCCAAAATGTCCTTTTGTGATAGGAAAACAATACATTTAGATACTCAAATAGGCAAGCTTTATTTGAAAACCCATGTTAGTACATATTAGTAAGTGTGAATAAATTCCTATTTAATAGTTGTACCTGAGACAGTTTCAAATTTTATACCTTGAAGGTAGTAGTATCTGATACGATTATTGAAGTTCCTAACTAATAGCAACTAATTACAATTACTGTAACAATCAGATTGTTCAGAGTACTATAAAAGTATCATTTCATTTTCTAAAATTTACAACATAAAATTTTTTTCAGTAAATAGGCTAGTGACTTTTTTCCATAGTTTGTAGAAATATCACCTCCAGAGCACCTTCATTATCCAAAATTAACACTATAAAACCACTAAACAGTATCTCTAATCCCTGACATTTCACAACTTTTTAGTACCATTGTTCTATCTTTGTATAAATTATATACATGCACATTTTTATGTAATGTCATACATTGAATATATACTTATTAGTAATTATTATTCATATAAGTACATATTTATAATGAGCATATATATTATTTTCTCCCTATATATTATATACCACATTCTATTGATACACCCATCAATAGAATTTGGACTGTTTCCATACTTTGGCTATTATAATGGTAAATGTGAAAAAATTGTATGCAATAGATATTGATACACAATCACTTGTTTGCTCCTCTACTTACTAATGTGTAATATGTACAATGAAATACACACTATAAATCACTAAGTGAAATTTCTAAACACTATGCCAATTTTATATTTAATTTATTTTATATATTTATTTGTGAACTTTACTTATTTGGCCATGGGCTGTGTCAGATGCCACAGCACCTGTGTGAAGGTCAGTTCTCTCCTACTTCATGGATGATGAGGCTAGAACTCATGTCGCTGAACTTGGCAATAAGCAGTTTACCTATTGATTCATCTCACTGGCCCTGTGTGTAATACAGTTACATTAAATTTTATTTTTTTAAATTATGTGTATATCTGTTTTTATTCATGTGGCTAAGCACACATAAGTACAAGTTCACACAGAGGCCAGAGTTACAGGTGGTTGCAAGCTGTCTGATATGAGTGCTGGGAATCTAACGCCAGTCCTCTTGAAGAACAGTGTTTGATCTTAACCACTGAGCCATCATTGCTCCAACCGTTAATATATTTTACACCACTGTATTGTACTACTTTCCATGGTGAATGTGTCACTGAACATTCCTGCCAAGGACTATATGGGTCTCAATTTCTCTATCTATTTGGTAAATTCTTTATTTTGTATTACTGCTTGCTTGCATCTATGGCAAATGTTTAAAGGCTTAGAAGTCTTACCTAATTTGATCACTTTTACACTTCCATGTTTCCATTCACAGTACAAAAGCAATGGCACTGGAACCAATTTCATCAGGATCCTTTAAGGAGCTCAGTGCTTCCATACTCTCTTCACGTGGGATAGAATTCAGAGATGTCATGGAACCCTATCACATGATCTCAAAATAATCAGTAGTGTTTCACAAAAGTACAGGGATAAAAACCAAAAGAAAAAAAGATGTGTTTTACTCATATCCACATATACAAAGATATAGAATCAATTATGTACAGAATGGAATGTGTGTATTATGTATAGATATATTCTTATCAAAGATCCTAATGAGACAGTCAAAAGATGATGAGATTTTGCCACTAGAAAACAGATATTTGAGATAATTTGGCCTGCTCTATGACAAACCATATGAAAATGTTATGCTTACATCATGCCTGTTTAACCAAGTGATTATATCATCATATGAATAAAATTTCTATAATACATGGTTCCATTAACATTCCCTGACCATAGACATGACTGCCAGAATAATAAATAAAATAGGATCTTACTGGAAATTAAAGCATACAATCTAGTAAATCAACACAGGCAGGATTAACCACAGCCACCTATGTTTTTCAGAATTTATATTGCCAAAACATATGAAATGACAGAGATAAAATTTAATACATTACTTGAAATAACTAAAACACTCGAAGAATACATGAAAAAAAAATCTATGATGTTGAACCTCAAGTAATGAAGTAGAGTGATCCAGGAGGACACGGCAGCAGCAAAGTGGTGGTAAGACCAGGAGGTAAGGAAAAATGCAGAGTAAGCAGCTGTCCTGAGTTACAAAAGTAAATTGGCAAGCCACTTGAAAGGAAAGCTTTGTAAGTGACAGCATCTGTCATTCAAAGGGACTGAGAACCAATCCTGTTATCAATGGATAGGAAAATAATGACTGATTATAAATATGAGATAAAATAGCAGACCAGTCATTAATGTAAATGTCCATGGAGCTATGACCTCAGAATCAAATATTAAAAGAAAAAATAACATCTTTAAGAAGCAGAACATACGAGGTTTAAGCACTGAAACCTAGCATGCAAGACTAGAAGGCAGCAAGATTTATTCTTTTCATTATTACTTCCTTTAGCTTATCAAACTGATACATTTTGTCATGTGTGGGTGTTTGTTTTATCCTGGTTAGTTTGTTACTACCTTTGCTATATTAGCTTAATATTCATCAATGCTCTCTGGCAATCTTTTCTCATTCTTTACTTGTTATCCTTGTAGGCATGACAGTTACCGAAACCTCAATGGGGATTGGAACTATCAGACCAAACCTGGAATGGCTACCCACTACACTTGACTTATCTAAAAATTTGAAAATTACTTATAAAATATAGATGTGCAAAATGGTCCAGGAAAGACACCTAATTTAAAAAAAAAATCTTGGGCCTCCACATATATGAACACACCTAACTGATCACAAATGTACAAGCACACCACATAAATACACTACTATGTACATATAGATAAGAATAAGAAGATGGAAAAATATTATGGAGGGACCTATTTAAAATGAATTAATAATCCAAGCCAGATAATTAACCCTTTTTTGTTGAACACAAAGTAACTTTTGCTAAAAAAACATAAATGATAATTCTTCCCAGAATTCTAGGTCCTCACACACACTAGGCAAGTGCTTAAGCACTTCACCACTGAATTAAATCACTATCCTTTTGTACTTAATTTTTAATTGTGTTTTATATATATATATATTAGGTCTGTGTGTGTGTGTGTGTGTGTGTGTGTGTGTGTGTGTGTGTGTGATGTGTGTGTGGTTTACCTGTGCAGTACCCACAGAGCAGGAAAGAGTATTAAATACCCTGTTACTGGAACTACAGACAATTGTGTGCCTCCATGCGACCTCTAGGACTTGATAATTAAATCCAGGTATTCTAGAAGAGCAGCTGAACTATTAAACCATTTCTCTAGTATTTTATTTTTTTAAGACAGCATCTCAATTTGTACAAACTATCCTTTTTTAACTCTGTGGACAGTTATACTAGCAATCCTCTTGCCTTGGCCTCTCTACTACTTTAAATGACTTATATCCCTGTACCACAGGGTCTAACAATGTTGTGGAATATTTAAGTGAACAAATCTTTATCATTCATATTTTAATTAGTATACTCTATATTTTAAATATTATATATAATATAAATGTTATATTAAAGATGAGAGAGAGGGAGAGAGAGAGAGAGAGAGAGAGAGAGAGAGAGAGAGAGAGAGAGAGAGAGAGAGAGAAAACTTATTTGGAAGAAAAAATGTACTATGAGGTTAAAACCAATATTTACTAGAGTCCAAAAATCAAACCTTTAAATATTATGGAAAATATGCTTCCATGGTTAGTCAATATATTTACAAAAAGTCTTAAATTTATCATAATAAAGTTGAGAAGCATAAGGAATTTGTTTACACTGTAATTTTCCCTTTTTTATTATTAAGAAAGCTTCTATTCATTTTACATACCAGACAGATTCTACTTCTTCAATCCTCTCCCCCAACCTTCCCCCCATTCCCACCTCCTCCAAGTCAAGGTATCCCATGGGGAGTAAGCAGAGACTGGTACATTCAGGTGAGACAGGTCCAAGCTCTTACCCCCTGCAACAAGACTGCGCAAGGTGTCACACCTTACGCACTAGGCTCCAAAATGTCTGCTCACACACCAGGGATGGATCCTGATCCCCCATCCTGGGGGACCTCAAAACAGTTCCAGCTAAACATTTGTCTCCCATATCCAGAGGACCCATTCCAGTCCCATGGAGGCTCCACAGCTATTGGTCCACAGTTCATGGGTTTCCACTAGTTTGGCTGGCCGTCTCTGTACATTTTCCCATTATGATCTCAATATCCCTTGCTTATAAAATCCCTCCTCTCTCACATCAATAATACTCCAGGAGCTCAGCTTGGCACCCAGCCGTGGATCTCTGCAGGCTGCTTCCATCAGTAATCTGGTAAAGTCTCTATGATGACAGTTAGGGTATTCACTAACTTGGTTACCAAAGTAGGTGAGTTCAGGCACCCTCCTGGCTATTGGTCATAGTGTAAGGTGGGGTCATCCTTGTGGATTCCTGGGAACTTTCCTAGCACATGATTTCTCCCTATTCCATGATGTCTTCATTTATCATGGAATCACATTTCTTGCTCTTCCACTTTGTTCCTGTTTCAGCTGGAACCTCCCATTTCCTTATGTTCTCATTCCCAACTCCTTGCACTCCTTTACTCCCCCAACCCCACTTTGCTCAGGTAGATGTCATATATTTCTCCTTCACTGGGCTATATATGTGTCTTTCTTAGGGTCCTCTTTGTTAGCTAGATCCTCTGGAGCTCTGGGTTGTAGTCTGGTTATCCTTTGCTTTACATCTAGTATCCACTTATGAGTGAGTACATACAGTGTTTGTCCTTCTGAGACTGGGTTACCTCATTCGGGATGATATTTCTAATTCCATTCATTTGACTGCAAATTTTATGATATCATTATATTTTACTGCTGCATAGTACTCCATTGTATATAGGTACCACATTTTATTTATCCATTCTTCAAGTGAGGGGTATCTAAGTTGTTTTCAGGTTCTGGCTATTATGAATAATACTGCTATGAACATAGTTGAGCATGTGTCCTTGTGGTATGAATGAGCATTCCTTAGGTATATACCCAAGAATGGTATATCTGGGTCTTGAGGGAGACTTATTTCCAATTTTCTGAGAAACCACCATACTGATTTCCAAAGTGGCTGTACAAGTTTGCATTCCCACCAACAGTGGAGGAATGTTCCCCTTGCTCTGCATCCTCTCCAACATAAGTTGTTTCCAGTGTTTTCGATCATAGCCATTCTGACAGGTATAAGATGTTATCTCAGAGTAGTGTTTATTTGCATTTCCCTGATGACTAAATATGTTGAGCAATTCCTTAAATGCCTTTCAGCCATTTGAAATTCATTTGTTGAGAATTCTCTGCTTATCTCGTACACTAGTAGTGGGAGACTTCAGCACCCCACTCTCACCAATGGACAGGTCTGCCAGACAGAAACTTAACAGAGAAATAAGGGAACTAACAGACATTGTGACTCAAATGGATTTAATAGATATCTATAGAATACTACAGCCTAACACAAAAGAATATACCTTCTTCTCAGCAACCCATGGAACCTTCTGCAAAATTGACCACATCCTTGGTCACAAAGCAAATCTCAACAGATACAAAATATTTGAAATAACCTCCTGTATCTTATCAGACCACCATGGCTTAAAGTTGGATTTCAACAACAAAAATTACAGAAAGCCTACAGTCTTGTGGAAACTGAATAATGGCCAATTGAATCACCAATGGGTCAAGGAAGAAATAAAGAAAGAAATTAAAGATTTCCTAGAATTCAATGAAAACGAATATACAACATACCAAAACTATGGGACACTATGAAAACAGTGCTAAGAGGAAAATGCATAGCTCTAAATGCCCACATAAAGAAGTTGGAGAAATTTCACACTAGTGACTTAACAGCATAGCTGAAAGCTCTACAACAAGAAGAAGCAAACTCATCCAGAAGAAAAAGATGCCAGGAAATAATCAAATTGAGGCCTGAAATCAATAAAATGGAAACAAATAGAACAATACAAAGAATCAATGAAACTAAGAGTTGGTTCTTGGAGAAAATCAACTAGATAGACAAGCCCTTATACAAATGAACCAAAAAGCAGAGAGAGAGAGAGCATCCAAATTTACAAAATCAGAAATGAAAAGGGAGACATAACAACAGACAATAAGGAAATCCACAGAATCATCAGGTCATACTTCAAAAACCTGTACTCCACAAAACTGGAAAATCTGAAAGAAAGGGATGATTTTCTGTATAGGTACCACATACCAAAGTTAAATCAAGACAAGATAAACTATTTAAATAGACCAATAAACCCTAAGGAAATAGAAATGGTCATTAAACGTCTCCCAACCAAAAAAAAAAAAAAAAAAAAAAAAAAAAAAAAGCCCAGGACTAGATGTTTTCAGTACAGAATTCAACCAGACTTTCAAAGAAGAGTTAATTCCAATACTCTTCAAATTGTTCCACACAATAGAAACAGAAGGAACATTACCAAATTCCTTGTATGAGGCTACAGTCACCCTGATACACAATCCACACAAAGATACAACAAAAAAAAAGAGAATTACAGACCAATCTCCCTCATGAACATTGATACAAAAATACTCATTAAAATATTGGCTAACCGAATTCAGGAATACATCAAAAAATTATCCACCATCATCAAATAGGCTTCATCCCAGGAATGCAAGGATGGTTCAACATATGAAAATAAGTCAATGTAATACTTCATATAAAGAACCTGAAAGAAAAAAAAAAACACATGATCTTCTCATTAGATGCTGAAAAAGCCTTTGACAAAATCCAACACCCCTTCATGATAAAGGTTCTAGAGAGATCAGGAATACAAGGAACATACTTAAACATAATCAAGGCAACTTACAACAAGCCAACAGCCAACATCAAATTAAATGGAGAGAAACTCAAAATGATTCCACTAAAATCAGGAATAAGACAAGGCTGTCCACTGTCCCCATACTTTTTCAGCATAGTACTTGAAGTTCTAGCTAAAGCAATAAGACAATAAAAGAAGATCAAGTGGATACAAATTGGAAAGGAAGTGGGATAACTCTAATTAAGTAAGTGAAAGACCTCTATGATTAAAAACTTTAAGTCTTTGAAGAAAGAGATCGAAGAAGATATCAGAAAATGGAAAGATCTCCCATGCTCATGGATAGGTAGAATTAACATAGTAAAAATGGCAATCTTACGAAAAGCAATCTACACACTGAATGCAATCCCCATCAAAATCTGAACACAATTCTTCACACACTTGGAAAGAACAATACTTAACTTTATATGGAAAAACAAAAATCCTAGGATAGCTAAAAGAGTCCTGTATAATAAAGCAACCTCTGGAGGCATCATGACCCCTGACCTCAAACTCTACTATAGAGCTATAGTAATAAAAACAGCTTGTTACTGGCATAAATACCAATATGTGGACCAATGGAATTGAATTGGAGACCCTGACATTAATCCACACACCTGTGAACAAATGATTTTTTGACAAAGAAGCTGAAACTGTAGCATGGGAAAAAGAAAGCATCTTCAACAAATGGTGCTGGCATAACTGGTTTTCAACATGCAGAAGATTGCAAATAGATCCATATCTGTTGCCATGTACAAAACTCAAGTCCAAGTGGAATCTCAAATGGTTGAAAGACATTTAGAGAATTGCTCAGCATCCTTATTCATCAGGGAAATGCAAATCAAAACAACTCTGAGATACCATCTTATACCTGTCAGTATAGCTAAGATTAAAAACACTGAAGACAGCTTATGTTGGAGAGGATATGGAGCAAGGGGAACAATCATCCACTGTTGGTGGGAATGCAAACTTTTACAGCCACTCTGGAAATCAGTATGATAGTTTCTCAGAAAATTGGGAATAGGTCTCCCTTAAGACCCAGCTATACCAATGTTGGGCATATACCCAAGGAATGTTCAATCTTACCACAAGGACACATGCTCAACTATGTTCATATCAGCACTGTGGCACATATATACAAGGGAATACTACTCAGCTGTAAAAAACAATGATATCAAGAAATTTGCAGTCAAATGAATGGAACTAGAAAATATCATCCTGAGTGAGGTAACCTAGACTCAGAAGGACAAACATAGTATGTACTTACTCATAAGTGGATACCAGGTGTGAGGGAAGGGATGGCCAGACTGCAACCCACAGCTCCAGAGAGGCTAGCTAACAGGAAAAGACCATAAGAAGGACACATGGATGACCCAGCTAAGGAGAAGTGGATGAGATCTACATTAAAGGACTGGATGTGGGGGCTGGCAGAGAGTGAAGAGTGGGGAGTGAGAACATAGGGAAATGGGAGGGTTGAGCTCAAACAGTTACAGAGTGAGAGAGCTGGGAGGTAGATACCTTAATAGATGAGGACATCATGGGAAAAGGAAGAGGCAGGGTGCTGAGGAGGCTCTCAGGAACCCACAAGGATGACCCTACCTTGGACTGCTGGCAGTGGTCCATAGGGTACCTGGACTCGTCTACTCTGGTGACTGGTCTATGGAAGACCCTAAAAATCATAATAGAATCTTTGTCCAGTGACTGATGGAAGCAGATGCAGAGATCCACAGCCAGGCACTAGGCTGAGCTCCAGGAATCCAATCGATGAGAGAGAGGAGGGAATCTACAGACGGGCAACATTGAGATCATGAAGATTCATATGACCAGCCACACTATTTGAGACCCATGAACTGTAGACTAGTGGCTGTGAAGCGCCCATGGGGCTGGACTAGGCCCTCTGGATATGGAAGACAGTTGTTTGGCTAAAACTGTTTGGGGGCACCCAGGCAGAGGGATCAAGATCCATCCCTGGTGCATGGGTAGGCTTTTGGGAATCCAGTGCCTGTATTGTGGCACCTTTTGCAACCTTGGTGTAGTGGGAAGGGGCTTGGACCTGCCTAGGATCATTGTGCTGGGCTCTGCTAACTCCCCATTGGAGATCTTGATTTGGGGGATGTGGGAATATGGGGTGGCTTCAGAGGGAGGGCTGGGGGTGGCCAGAGGGAGGAGATGAGATCTGTGGGTGGTATGTAGAGTGAGTAGAAAATTTCTTAATAAAGAAAAATGAAAAAAATAAAAATAAAAAGAAAGAAATATCAATAAAAGAAAAAATGGGTGATTCAGAGTGCCAGAAAATACATGAAACAAGAAAATTGGGTTTTATGCAGAGCCCTCCTGCCACAAGGAGCCAGCCTCTAGCAGAATTTATCATGCCAGAGTGTCAATAATAATAGGTGTCTCTGCTGCCTAGTTTTATATCAACTTGATACAACAACAGAGTCAGCTAGGAGGAGGGAACTCCAACTGAGAAAATTCTTCCATAATATCAGGCTGTACGTAGACAAATCTATAAAGTATTTTCATAATTAGTGATCATTGAGGAAGGGCACAAACCATTGTGGATGTGGACACCCCTTAGCCGGTGGTCCTGCCTTCTATAGAATGCAGGCCAAGCAAGCAGTGAAGCAGCCTTCCTCCATGACCTGTCACTCCATCAGCTCTTGTCTCCAGATTCTTACCGTGTATGAGGGCCGGGCCAACTGCTTTCAGTGATAAACTATTTTATGGAAGTAGGTGTAAATAAACCTTTTCCTGGACAAGTTGCTTTTGGGCATGTTGTTTCATCCCAGGAATAGAAACTGCAACTAAGACAGTATCATACAACAGAAACCAGTGAAAGTATTGTGAGAAAATAGGCTAGTAAAGAATCAAGTGATACTCAGAGAGCTGGAGGACTCAGCTTTTTTTTTAATGTTAAAGGCCTCATCCAAGCTAGTGTTCTACAAAGTCCAGCCCCAACCTCCAGTTTCTAACAGTATTTATAGCCTGAAAAACGGCGTTGAATTCTTCCCTGATGCGACCACCTGCAGATGGTCTCTGTGTATTGTGGCCACTGAGGGAAAATTCCACTGTCTACAGAACTGGGACTGATAAGGTTAGAACAGTTTCTGTAATGTCTATTTTAAGAGATAGCTTTCACATGGCTTAGCACTCCTAAGATAGGGAGAAGGCAGGGAATGGTTTCTGCTGAAGCTAGCAAGAATTCAACACTAGAATTCAGCATTTTATTCTAACTATATTAGTAGTAAAATTTTAACTCATTTTATTTTTACCTAATCCTATAACTCTTAGTCAGGAATTGTCAATTAAACCTCTGCAGAGCAAGTCAGCCATTTAGCTATATTAAGTGCATATTAAAGGTAACAAGTGTATGACATATATTTCCTTCTCTCCTTCAGAAGAAATATGAATTAGGATGTCATTGGTGATAGAAATTCAATAAGAGCCTAGAGCAGATGCCCTGGGAGTTCTGGTCCTAAAATGATTTTGCAAGTTGATCTCATATTTGGTTGACCTGACTAGATCAGTTACTGAATGCAAGATGACCTGCAAAGGTTTAGACTTTAGTGTAAGGTTGTTTGTTAGAACCACAGATGTGGCTGAAGTTATTGCCAACAACAATCTCAGTGTCTGAGGCTGTAAAGGAAAAACAATGGTTCTGACACTAAATATGAGTGAAATAAGAAATGGATAGACAAAGGTATTTTTCCCCCTTTAAGAGTCAAAACCACCTTAGGAGATTCTGGAGAAATATAACATAATACTTGTATGAATACACCTGACATAAACTGGAAGCAAACCTCCAAGGCTAGGCAATTGACTAGGAAATAATAGCTCAGGAAGAGAAGTAGTCCAAAATCCACAACAGTGATGAGGGGCTAACAGTAAAATAAAACAGGATTTCAATGGAGGTAAGATAGTCAAACTCTAGGAACTGTCAATTAAATATACATGGCAGCCCAGAAATCATTACAAAGAATCTTGACCCATAAACAGTGGAATGCACTAAAAGGTGACTTCATTCTTCTATAGCCATGCATGCTAAGAACTGTGGCAAGTACTTTGTAAAAAGAACCTCACAGTGGTCAATAAAAGGGCATTGCTGTCCAATATCCATTGCCTGATATCATGTAATGCCTTTTAACTCAAGAAAGTAATTTAATCTTTCCACTTACTACCTTTTCTTTGTAAAAGTAGATTAAGATAATACTACTACATTTATTTATATTGCTTCATGACTGTGAAAGTTTCCTTGCAGGCATTGTCATTGGAGAAATTATTGATATTGTAGTCAAAATAAAATCACTCAAGAAAAAGTAGATACACAAAACTCAGTTGTGAAATAAAAATAAATTAAAATCACCATGACTTTAGCTCGCCATTAAGATGTAGGGTTTTTGTTGTTGCTGTTGCTGCTGTTGTTTTCATACTGAATGACCCTCACAACAATTAATAGAAAGGAAAGAATGATAAAAGGACAAAAGGAAAGAAAGACAGGGAAACTAGGGTGACACCCCCCCCCCAGGTCATGCTGGAATTTCTATTGTTTTGACCCTATGCAGATCCGCTGACCCTCCTTAATGGGAAGTGTGGCAACTGGTGGCTACTAAAGGAGGAAGGCGGAGTCACTCCCCTTTGGTGATGTGGTTACTGGTAGGAGGTCATGGTCCACTGAGTGACTACACGCCCATATAAACATGAGCACCTCGAACTGGACTCAATAGTTATCAATAGCCAAAGCAGAAAGTAAATAAAAAAATGGACATGAAGTTAAAAGAGATATGGGGTGCGGAGCACTGAGGTATTTAATAGAGTGAGGTAATGGCAGAAGGGTATGTTCATCACACATTGTACAAATGCATTGAATTTCCAGATGATAAGAAAATTAAGAGATGAGAGGGAGCAGAGACAGACTCTCTGAGAGAAAGAAGATCACTGAAAAATAAACGAGAAAACATTTATTCTGACCTCTTTCATTTTTAAACAAGACCTCTTCACATTAACCTTTTTTTTTCCCCACAATAAAAGTTTATTTTTACACAGCTACAGCTTTGGAACAATAAAAAGATACACCCATTTGTCACGTAGGAAGAGGATTGGCTACACACACGATGGTTATCGGCTCTGTTCAATGTATGTGATATCGATTTCTTCTGGAAGCTCTGCCACATTCACCTCAAACCGGTCCTGAACGTCATTGAGGATCTTGGCATCATTCTCATTAGATACAAAAGTGACTGCCAGGCCTTTGGTACCAAAGCGACCAGCACGGGCCACTCGGTGAAGGTAGGTATCTGAGTCCTCTGGCATGTCATAGTTGAAGACGATGTTGACTCGCTCAATGTCCGTCCCTCTGCCAAACAGGTTGGTAGCCACCAGGAAGTGCCTCTGGAAGTCCTTGAACTGCTGGTAGCGGGACAAGCACTCTTCCTGGGGCATGCCTCGGTGAATAGCAATGGCTGTGAAGTTCTGTTCCACTAGGAGGTGGGCCAGGGCCATGCAACGCTGCACAGACTTGACAAAGATCACCACCTGGTTAAACTCTAGGACATCAAGGAGGTCGAAGAGCTTCCGGTTCTTCTCACTGTCCTTGAGCTTGACGCAGTACTGCTGCAGCCTGTGTAGAGTGAGCTTCATCTCGTCGTCCACAAACACCTCCATGGGATCCTGCATGAACTTCCTGCAGATGGGCCGGATCTCCTTGCTCAGAGCGGCACTGAACATCATGCATTGCTTCTCATGGGGTGTCAGGAGAAAAATTTCTTGCATGTCCCGGCGCATGTCCAGCTGTTCCAGCATCTTGTCACATTTATCTAGCACAAAGTGCTTCACATTCCTCAGGTTGAGGCTCCTGCTCCGCACGAGTGCCAGGATCCGGCCTGGTGTCCCCACCACAACATGGGGACAGTTCTTCTTCAACACATCTTCATCCTTCTTAATGGAGAAGCCTCCAAAGAGCACAGATACTTTGACACTGGGCATGTACTTAGAGAAGCGCTCATACTTCTTGCTGATCTGGAAGGCCAGTTCCCATTTGTGGCACATGACTAGTACTGATACCTGGCCCTTGATGGGCTCGATCTGCTGCAGGGTGGCCAGCACAAACACAGCTGTCTTGCCCATCCCAGACTTGGCCTGGAAGAGGATATCCATACCCAAAATGGCCTGGGGAATACACTCATGCTGGACCTCTGAAGGATGCTCAAAGCCACAGTCAACTATGGCTCTCAGGAGCTCCGGCTTCAGCAGCAAGTCCCGGAAACCAGGACTGTGAATGGAGACATAAGATCCTTTGACATCTTTTTTCTGGGGAGCTGGAGTGCTCTGCTGGGGTGCTTGGGACTCTTCATCTTCATCATAATCCAAAACCTCATTTTCCACATCCTGTTCTTCCATGGCATTGCCGCCTGGTTCACTTCCGTAAACTGCAAGGAAAGCCACCGGTCTGGATGTACGTTGTGCCCCTGGACGCGAGCTTCAACGCTTCCTGCCTGACATTAAACTTTTGAGGAAGAAAGTGAATCCCTCATTGTGCTATAAATTTAAACAGTATGCATGGATTCTGATTGACTGGAGTTGTGAAAAGAAGGAAAAGTAGCTCATGGCAGAATCTGAGGAACAACACATCTGAGTTATACTTATTAACATATGCATTTACTATTTTTAAAAAGCAGTGAATTCTCATAAGCAGTTTTTGTTGTTTGTGGTACTAAACTTATAGCTTCACACACAAATCGCCAGCCTCAAGGTTGAGCTGCATTAGCTATTTTTAGAAACATACTTGAGAGGGATATAAAATAAAGGAAATGCACAAAGATTGTAATTGGTAACAACTTCTGTACTTATAAAGAAATTGAACATGATCTGGTCTGAGAAGGATATGTGTGTGTGTGTGTGTGTGTGTGTGTGTGTGTGTGTGTGTGTGTGAGAGAGAGAGAGAGAGAGAGAGAGAGAGAGAGAGAGAGAGAGAGAGAGAGAGAGAATAATCAAAAGATGAACATTCAATTGGGTAAAACTTGAATTAATATTTTAATCTTATTAGGAAATAAAAATGAAACATAAACTGAGACCAAACCAATATGGTTTACTCAAACCTCAAAAGAGATTAATTTAGTCTATGGTGTCATGTCTCTACTTAGTATTACCGACAAAAGTTAAGAGTAAGCCAGGCAGTGGTGGTGCAAACCTTGAATCCCAGCACTCTGGTGGCAGATGTAGATGAATCTCTGAGTTTGAGTCCAGGTAGTTCCAGGATGGCCAGGGCTACACAGAGAAACCTTGTCTTGAAAAACCAAAATAAATAAATTAATTAATAATTAATAATAATCATAAAAGCAGAGGATAACCAGACTACAACCCAGAACTTCAGAGAAGCTAGCTAACAAGAAAGACCCTAAGAAGAATGGATGGATCACACTAGGAAGGGGAAATAGATGAGATCTCCTGAATAAACTGGGGGTGAGAGGGAACAATAGAGGGTAGGCCAAGGGGGATGACAACATAAGGGAACAGAATGGTCAAGATGGAACAGGGACAGAGTGGGAAAACAATGAAAGAGATATCTTGATAGAGGGAGACATCATGAGGATAGGGAGAAACCTGGTGCTAGGGAAATTCCCAGGAATCCACAAATCCATAAATTGTGGTGGAAACTACACGATAACTTCAAACAGCTACTCACATCACATTCACAGTCAAAAAGGGAGAGAAATGAATGCATGCATGTGTGCTTCTTTGACTTTGTGGTTGCCTGATTGCTAACTTGGACTTCTCTACTCTCACACTATTCAGGACTCCTCCTTAGGGAATGGTGTTGCCCATGGTGGGCTGAGATTATCCTCATTAATTAAGTCTATTAGGACTACACCCTACAGAGATGTCCACAGGCCAACCCAATGTAGACAGTTACATATTGAAACTCTTTTAATAGCCCAAGCATGGTGATATGTACCTTTGACCCCAACATCCAGAAGGCAGAATAGGTGAATATTGGTGAGTATGAGGATAGCTTGATCTACATAATTAGTTCCAGACCAGCTAGGGCCATATAAGGAGACCCTGGAAAAAGGTACAGGTAATCTTCCCAGGAGAATATAGGTTGTATCAAGTTGACAAGTGGAGTTAGCTGTAACAATCAATATGAAAGTTCTCTTGCTATATTTTTATGTAAGTTGTTGATGACTGTCCATTAATTACTAATATCAGGTGACAGATAATGTTTGACTTGGTTTTCAATGGAAACCTCCTGCAGAAGAATAGCATGCATTTCAGTTTTTCATGAACTATTTGTAATGCTGTCTTGGCCTTAGAATCTCTGAGAAATCTAAGGTTCTGTCCGTGGAATGATGGATGTGACAGACACTACTCTTTATGAAAAAAAATTATTCCCAATAAAGGGTAGTGGTTCACTACTGGGAAGTTTATTATGCCTAGCCCCTTCACTAAAAATTATGTTCAATTTTAGTCTTCATAAAAATAGTCCAGGATGGAAATCTTTCAGATACAGTGAGAAATGTGTGCATATGTCTGTATTTGTGTGTATGTGAATCAGTATGTAATACAGTTAACTATCTTTTGTTTTACCCTTAATAGGAATAGAGTTCTTGATATGCTTAATTTACAGTTTCAGCACTGCTGTAAGCCTTTACAAGTTAGGTGTCATTTAAAATCTCCTGGATTCGAAACAGTGATTATAATTAGCAGCATATTTTGGGTAATAGCATTGATAATACCATAGTCACAATATCCCACAAGAATGTGGGTAGCTTGATTGGAGCCATTCATTGCCTGGCTTCATCTACACCCTGCAGAGCAATTTAGCTCCTTAAATAACCAACCCCTACTGCTAGCAGCAACTATGTCCTATGCAAAGTAAATTAATATATGTCATTTGCTTATATCAACAATTTCTTAATTTGCCTCATCATAAGAAATTTTAATAAATCTTAATTGAGATCTTCATATTAAGAGAGGATTTGATCTACCTTCAGATGAGAATATTCACTAAGGTTTCATCAATGGCATATGCACAAGCATTATGAGGCAGAAGTGCTAATTGAATTTTTATAAAAGCTGCTTTTTAATCCTTTTAAAGTAGGGAGAAAAACCCTTCAATCAGGATCAAATTTATAAGCATTTCCTGTTGAAGTTAGTAAGTAATTTATTTCCTCAGCCTAGTCATTCAATATTCCAATCACTAGTGTATAATCTGTCATGTGCAGGGATGTACCATAGAATTTTAAAAATATGTATTTATTTTTATATTATGGGTATGAATGTTTTACATGCATGCATTTATATACATTATATACATGATATGTTTTCCTGGAGCTTTTTGGCTCTCAATTCCAGGCTATAATCCATAAAATGTGCTAGAACCTAGGCAATAACTTCAAATAGCTACTCATATCACATGCATAGTCAAAGGGAGAGAGAAATAAATGCATGCATACACACTAGTTTATATTTTGTGTAATATATATATATACAGTTAATGTCCATATATGTGTATGAATATGTATATATATATATATAATATGTATATATATATATTGCCTATAATAGGCATCATATGTTTGCCTGATGGATTGAAGGTTGGGATTGCACATTAGCTCTCCTGAAAGTAGAGTTACAGATGATTGTGAGTCATCAGGTTGTTCTTTGGAAGAAAACACAGGTTCTCTGAAAAACAACCATCTCATCAGCTCCATATTCCATGTCTCTATTTTATTCTGTATTTACTCCAGAATTTAAATGCTTTGTTCTGGAATTTGGGCTGTGAGTTTGTTTGTTTGTTCTTTCTTTCTTTATTTATTTATTTATTTTGTGTATGAGTGTTTTTCCTGAATACGTGCACACCATGTGCAAGCCAGTTTCCCAAGGAGTCCAGAAGATGGCATTGGCATCCCTGGACTTGAGTTAAAGATCATTGTGAGCCATGATGTGGGTGCTGTGTTTCAAATCTCCATCCTCCATTGTCAATCATAGGATTTACATAAACAGTTTTCATAGGACAGGAAACTGTCTTTTTACTCCTACTTTTCTTCTAACTCATTAACACAAGTATTTTACTTGGTGTTTTATCTCCCCAAATCCAAACATCTAAAGGAGGTTCTAGGAAACTGAAGAAATGTGAATGTGAGCAGGTCAAAATTATATATGGGCTTTGAACAGGATCTGGACTCCTCATCCACCACAATAACACTGGAATATTTAGTTTCCCCAAAGTAGCAGTTATTACATCAAATACTTATTAAATGCTAAAGCAAATGATGGCTACTAAGGACATATCATGTTCTTTTAATGTAATGTCTGCATTTCCAGTGCAGAAAAAAGAAACACTCCCAGAAACTCAACTCCTAGAATGTCCTCAACAAGTTTCTATTCTTAATAGTTTGCAATCAGTTGGCGACTTCCAGCTTTTGCATTATACTTTTTTTTTAAAAGAGTTAGTAACTTACAATAAAACAATAAAACTTGTAGTTATTGCTTACAAATAAGAAAACTATGCATATCTGCAACTGAGTAAGTAGCTCATAGCTATATTTAATTTTGTTGCTTGATCTGATAACAGTTTTCAATATGAAGAACATAATTATGATCACTATGGGGATATTAGGAAGGGAAATAATGACCATGTAAAGCCTGATAACAGTGTTCTATCAAAGTCCATGATGGTCTAATAAAGGATAAAGGATAACTTCTGAATTTAATAGATGAAATAAGTGACCGAGGTAAGTGTAAATATTCCTCATTGCCTTAGGGAGGTATTAACATCAGAATCTGAGGTACTTTACATACAAGGTGTCCAAGTAAAGTTAAGTGACACCTAAAAGCATTAACATCAATTGCATCAGCATCCAACTACATACAAACTGCTTAAGCAATTCAGGTAATCATTCTTTCTATGTAGGTGAACTGCCAACTCTGTCAATTTTGCACATTTTTATTCAATTATTCCATTTATTCCTCACCTAATTCCCAATAGGTGATTCCTTACACACATTACTTCAAGCTGAAATAAATTTAAATTTAGAGGAAAGAAGGTATGAGGAAAGCAAGGCTGAGTAGGGGGAACGCATGCTGTGCACAGCGGCCAATGATAGAGCTCAGCAAACTTCCTACATAAAAACAATCCAAACTTCTTCCGAAAATAGTGAAATCATCAGGAAGCCCAACAATGCCCAATTAAAAAAAAAAACATTTTTATAAGATGAGCTTGCATAACAAATATCCTAACACTGCAGCAGCACACAAGGCAATAACCTTGAACCGAATGTCAGGATATCTGCTTGTTCCAATGTGCATATGATGCTCACACTACATCAAATCAGAATGAAATTGAGACACTCTAAAGGGCCCAACTGTGATCAAACCCTTTTATCTGCTTCTTTATGATATTATAGTTAATCATATCTGAATTTTTTTCTGCTTTTGAAACTGTCTGTATGAATCTCCTATACATGGATAGGATTAAACTCAAATACTACTATCAATACTTCGTACTTAAATGTTGCTTTCATTTAAAGAAAAATTAATAGCAATTAAAGATTATTTTCTTCATTGTACATCAAGTAATATATTCTCTTTTTTTTTACTGAAAAACACAAATAACCATTTACACAACTTTGATATATTTTTTTATGCCTGAGGAAATGGGAGAAAGACATAGCTGTTCTTTCAGTGGTAAAAATTCATCAAAATTACATGGAATTTGAAAATAAATCAGGTTATTTTAAGTTTTGGCTTTATAAAAATTGATGACAAAATTTATTCATGGTAGAGATTTAATCTAAAGACAATGTTCCATGGAACTATACAAAAAGTAGAGAAAGAAAATAAGGAAAAATAAGTTTACTGATTAACTGAATATAGAGGAGAATAGCATTGTTTGATGCAGAAAAGCCGACCTTGTTTATTGGTGGTAAGGGAAATTTGCCATTCATAATTTTATTCCAGAATTTTTATTTTTAATTTAGGATTGTATTTTAACTACAGTTCTTCTCCATTTCCTTTCTTCCCTTCAAGATCTCTCACATACTCCTCTCCACTGTCTTTCAAATCATGTCCTTTTTCTGCATCAACTATTATTACATATTATATATGCATATATATTCATAATTATAATCTGATGATTCTCTATAATGTTGTTCATATGTGTGTTTTTAAGCCTGACCATTTGGCTGTTCCTGGCACTGGAAATCTTACTAACTACTCAGTGCTAGTGAAATTATGGTTACTGGAGGAGAATCTACAACCTCTAACTTACTAAACACGCGTAATTTTTAACTGAAATTTATAAATATTTGTTCTTCTACTCACAGATAGTTGTCATCTTCATGCTTTATCAAGGAAACTTCCCTTTACAATACATGGAGACCACCACAGAAAACCAAGGCCCATCAATATGTATAGTTGGGGTTTGAAAGGGCAAGATAGGGCAAAGGTACCTCCATCTTGTGTTCTTGCTGAGGCCATTTCAAGCTTAACTAGAATTTGATTTCCTTGGTGGAGAATCCCATGGAAATTATCTAACTTGAATCTAGGAACCCAAGCTAGGATGTGGTTTCTGCCTTCAAATGCCCTGTGCTTTGAACACTGGATGCTCTACTTAGGATCCAACTAGCTGAGTATAGTCCCAGCCAGTTGAAATAAAGACAGTCACTTTGCTATAAACTATGTCTGAGTGGTCATCTAGATGGGATCCATTGAACAATGGAGGCCAGTTCCAGTAGATATTACAGTAAAAAACTTCCATTCAAATATTTGTGAGAGTATTATAAAGACTACATTTTCACCTTGGGTAAATTAGTATTTTTTTCTATTTCTATGCACACTTTTTAAAATATAATTTGGCAGTTTTTTTCTTCATTTTTGAAGCATGCTGATAAATTATGTAGACATAATCATAATATTCAGTAGTGCTGAGATTCGTAACTGTGAAAAATCTCCATTTTTCATCAAAGTTGCTTCTACACAAATTGACTAAAGAAAATTTACCACTCCATTGCATTAGCCTGCAGAATGTATCTTCTGGCATAATATGGCAGTTTTTCTCTAAGACTATCACCAGCTATGTTATTCTAAGTTGACCTGGACAAGATTGAGCACATTGACTTTCTGCCATGTACTGAGGGGGAGCTCAAGAGACCACATACCTTTATAGGTATCGATACAGCTTAGAGTTACTAGGAAAAGGATCTCAGTAAATCTTACACTTGCCCAAGATGTATAGACAGGTAACAGTTGCTAAAAAAAGGGACTCAGGAGACCACACCCTCCCCCGACATGTATAGACAATTAACAGTTGCTGCAAGAAAAAAAATTCAGTGTTGTTGCTAACCATAAGTTGCCCAGGATCTTATAAGTAACCCATTACCTAGGCTTCTAGAAACAGCCCAATACAATTTACTGAGCCACAAAGCTTCCACTTGGTGGAGTCACTTCTTTGCTTTTACCCTTGGTGACCTATCTTGGCTTAGTAGTGGTAAGTAAAAATCAGAAAAAAAGTTTACAAAATATAGATATGCGAATTCTGTGATACATGAGGACTGAAGCCAAAATTTGTAAACACTCTTATTCTTACTCATAAAGTAAAAAAATATAGTGTGTGCACACATGCATGCTTGTGTGCATGCGTGTGAAGCACAGCCCCCTTTTTTTTTTTTAGTAAAAAATAAATTGGGTAGGCAGACATTTTCAAATACCATGATATTCCTAGTCAGCATAGACTTGAACACTTCACACCCCTCTCCCACATCACTATCCCCCTCACAATATCCCAGAGAAAGGGGGCCAATCTGTACTCTCAGCTTCTTGGAGGAAGGCAATTAGTGCCTGAGCATTTACAGGCACATAATGAGCCTCACAAGAAACTAGTAGCAAATCTAAGCAATTCGTTTACTGTGATCTGTCCATTATCTTTCTTATACCCATGCAGCTTCAGTAAAAGATGATGAACTTATCAGCTATCATTGATTGTTTCCAGAACAAGAACTTATATGACTTACCTTATTCAGTAATAACTAAAATAATTGTATTCAGTAATACTTAATAATTCTAACACCAAATCTCATATATCAGAATTACTTCCTAGCAACTTTCTAGAAAAATACAGCTTCATTCTGCTGAGCTACATTGTGCTAGATATCTATAAAAATGTAGAAAGATGAAGACATGCTTCCAGAAAAATCAAAAAGGGAAAAGTCTATGTCAAAATGAAGACAATACAATGGAGAACTTTTCCTTCTCTCAGCCATAGGAGGTTAACATGCAAAGCTGACTGACCAGAATGTTAAGGTTTACATTTTAGGTTTACAAAAAAGGGGGTGTGATTCAGCTTTGAAATATATATACATAACATGGACTGAATGGGTTATATTTATATTTTATTAATCTCTCTCTCTCCCTCTCCCTCTCCCTCTCCCTCGCCCCCCCCCTCTCTCCCCATTCTCCACATGAACACATATGCACAAGCAATAACAATTAGTGACAAAAGAGGCCACAAATTTGAAGTAGAGACAGGTCAGTCATATGGGAGGTATTTGAGAGAGGAAAGGAAAGAGAGAAATGTTTTAATTATGTTATAACATCAAAAATAAAATTTTAAAAAATCATGGTGAAAATAAAAACACTAAACTAACACATACACATGCAAATGTATTATTTCTTTGGCAATCTAGTGAGCTTAATTTACAGCAACAAATGCGCCGGCATCGATCTGAAAAGAAGTAATCCATTAACCCCTGAAAAATTACCCTCATTGCTTAGATCAGCTTCCCACCCCTTGGACTTCTACTCTCCTGTGCTTTGAATGAGGTCACTTTCTTTTCGTAGAACAGTTTTGTATCAATTATGTCTCTGTTTCTCTAAAATCCTTCATACTCAAACCATAAGCACTGGTACTGACTTTAGTTCCTCTGGTCCCAAGTTTGGAATTGGAGTAACACTGGATTCTGAAGTGATTATCTTTTCTTTCAATCTAATTTCTACATGGGTTGGGATTTTTCTTTCTTGGCTAGAATTTCATGAACCAGTAACCACTTTCTACATGTGCATTGGGTTCCCAGTTCCCATTTGGTTAGGGTACCATTTGGTAGGGTGTTAGCAAATTGCAAAAGGTCAGAATTCCACATTTTCCCATGTACGGATCGCTTGTGCCCACCTCACATACAGCAGCTCTTTGTGTGTTTCCTGCTGTTGAGCCGTTGTGGCAGCCATTGCAAAAGCACACAGTGACAGAAGAGTTTAAGACAATGAATAAAACTACCAGAAAGAAAATAATGTCCATTCTAACAAATCTTTAGCTGAGAGTTCATGTAAGAGGATTTGAAGCCATGAAGCCACACTTACAAGCCAGACCAGGATAAAATTTTTCATGGTCCTTGAGGATCAAACTTAGATAGACAAATAACATTCTGTTACACAACATATGGCCCATTTTAGCCAGGTTGTTTCACTGATTGAAATACATCAGGAGGTGTTAGGGATGATATAGTCACCATGCTGCCTTGGCATCAAGAAATACAGAGCAAGGTAATTTTCCATGTTGTTAGTAATATGAATGAGTTCAAACTGATCTGTATTCTATTGAAGACATAGATAGCATTTTAATAACTGCTGTCAGAGTCACTGATAATTTAATTTACTATTTTTTAAATTGTGTGAATACCCATAGGAACAGTTATCTCTCCTTTTACACAGAGGGAGCCTTGAAGGTTTGCCTTGGTTTGTAAATTACACTTCAGTCAGAATTTCTGGAGCTTGTCAATTTTTAAGTCAAGATCTTGGTAGGAAGGCAAGTTTTGGGACATTTTCAACACAATTTCCATTTTGTGTGAAGCAGTCAGGTAAGGGAAAAAAATAAGACCAGAAATCCTGTCTCTAAAGAAAATCTTACATGGTAATGACACTTAGTGATCAGAGTACAAAAAGAGAACACATTATGGAGCAAGAATATTGCATTTAGATTAGCTTTGTTCTACCTTTGGGCCCATACTGGTTCCTTCCAGATGACTTGCATGACCTTTTGCCCTATCATTGTTGCTGAAGATTAATTTAGAATGATCTCTGCTATGATCAATATTATATAACGATTGCTTCTTTTTCTAGGTTAAAGTGTCACTAGGGAGGTCAGAAGATGTGCCAGCTAGTTTTATGTCAAATTCGCATAAGCTAGATTCACTCAGAAATGGGGATCCTCAGTTGTAAAAATGCCCCTATCTGATTGGCCTATGGGCTAGACTGTGGTGCCTCTTCTTGATTGACATTGCTATAGGTGGGCCCACATCACTCTGGCATTGGCAGTCTTTGGCTAGTGTTCTTGGGTTCCTACAGTTTCCTGCTCTTTTTTGAGTTCCTGCTCTATCTTCCATCAGTGGTTGGATTGTTACCTGAAAGTATAAGACAGATAAAACTTTCCTCCCCAAGTTGCTTTTGGTCATCACATTTTATCACAGCGATAGAAACCCTAGCTAAATAAAGGGGGCATTTGTTCAAGGGCATTTATCAATGAAGCTGTAAATGACAGCATTATTGAGTTGCAGTTTATGTTTGCCTCATTTGATGAGCCCATAATCACACAGAAAAGTTCCTAGTAATTTTTTGAAAGAAGGTAGTGAAACTTGGTTATGAAAGAGGACAGAAACCTAATTGTTTTTCTAGTTCTGGTTCTGTCATGGATTATTTTTATTGTGTTTCTGGTAGATAAGTACATAAAATACATCTGATACTGAAACTGTGAAATTTAATGTGAAACTTCACAATTTTCATGCCAAAAGCCAATTCTAATTGGATAGAAGTTTATTACCTATATAGACTTTGTTATGCGATGTTAGTACTTACTTGCAAGGCCTTTTATAATAACGAATTTTATAATATTTTTAAATTGTCACTTAAAAATTACTTGAAATTAAAATATAATTTCACCATTTTCCCTTGTCCATTCCTCCCTCCAATACCTTCCATCTATCACCTTATTCTTTCTCAAATTCATGGCCTTTATAAAATTTAATTTCTTTGTGTGTGTACAATTTAGAAGTGTATATTATATATTACTAATATATATTATATGTATTAATAAGTATATCAATACAACCGTCACAGTCTGTAAAATTTTGTGTATATGTCCATGACTTCAGGGGTGACCTGTTCATACTACACAACCAATTTTGAGGCTCCTCCCTGTTGAGGAACATTTCTCACTCCTACTTTCAGAATTCCTTGTTGCATGTAGTTCTTTGTGTAGGATTGGAGACTGAGCTTTCCCTCTTCTTTGCTAACACAGCTATTGTCGTTGTCCTCATCCATGCGTTGTTTAGGATGGAGATCATTGACAAAGACCACAATGGATCAAATGCAGAGAACAAGTGGTTGTGTGGAGATCAGCTATAACTGATACATCCTTAACCCACATCAACACTGGAGGCTCAGCTAACATCATGGAAGAGGCAGTGGAAAGATGGCCAGAGCCAGAGTAACAGAAAGCCTGCCGACAGTTTTTGATCATGTGTTTCTGGCCAAAAAGTAGAACCTTTAATAGTGGGTAAAATGAGGGCAATTATACATAGAAATAAGAAAGTCTTGGGTTTTCTTCTTAAAATGTTAAAAATTTTAAATGCATTAAAACATTATATTGTGCATATTATTATGCTTTGTCAATACATATACATATTATATAATGTAAAGTATGGTTAGGAAAATGTGTCTTCAAATATTTATCATTTTCTATGGCTGTAAGTTTTCAATACAAATCATCTATTTTTCAACACAGGATATGTTATTGTTATTTATAATGGCCCTGATACAGAATAGCACAACAGAATTTTTTACTCCAGAATTTTTTACTCCTTCATTCCCGATACTCTTTGTTTCATCAATAAATCCCTATCCCTTTCTCTTTCTGGCTTCTGAAAATAGTCATTTTTCTTTCAATGCTTATTACATCAATGATATTACATTCCATGTGAAGAAACCTATCCTTAACTTGCCTTCCCAAGCCTCCTTTATTTTGCTTAATATAATGAATGATGTCTGTTTTAAAGCATGCTGTGGCAGCTAACAGAATTTCGTCCTTTGATTTCTTGGTAGCATTTCATTTCATTGTCTTGTACAGAACACTTTATTAATTCATATCATGGTAAATACAGGTTCTCTCAAATAAATGCATGGAGTCTTATTATCACTTAAAAATGTGCTGCTATTGTGAGACAGCCACATGAGTCTATTTAAGGAGGTAACAGGGATTTATTAAAGTAATAAAGAGGAAGATAAGCTCAACTCATGAAAACAAAACTAGGTGAAGAGCTACTGTCCATTCTTCCCAGGAGCTAATGGATCCAGTCATCTGAATCCACCTGAAGAAGAAGAAGAAGAAGAAGAAGAAGAAGAAGAGGAGGAGGAGGAGGAGGAGGAGGAGGAGGAGGAGGAGGAGAGGAGGGGGGGAAGGAGGGAGGGGAAAGAAGGGGAGGAGGAGGAAGGGGAAGAGACCTTGATGCCCCTTCTCTCTCCTTTTAAGCAATCAAGTATACAGATCAGAAATCACACCCTAAGGCTTATACCTCAAAGCTAATTGGTGGAATGAATTCCCACTACACTTGGCCTTAGCTTGGCTTGTATCTTGCCAGCTTTTCTTAAGTTTAAATTATGGCATCTACCTATTGCTTCTGGGTCTTTTCTTTTCTTAATTCTGTATATCTTACTTTCACTCTTACTCTGTGGCTGGCTGGGTGGCTGGGTGGCTGGGTGGCTTGACCCTAGTATCCTCCTCTCCTTGTTCTTGCTCCTTCTTCCTTCTTCTTGCTTCTTGTTCCTCCCAGATTTCTCCTTTTATTTATTCTCTCTGCCTGACAGCTCCTTCTATCCTTTCTCCTACCTCACTATTGGCCGTTCAGCTCTATATTAGACTATCCGGTGTTTTAGAGAAGCACAGTAACACAGCGTCAAAAAGTTAAACAAATGCAGCCTAAAGGAATGCAACACATTTTGCATCAGTAAAGCAAATGTTCACCAGAATAAACAAATATATCACATTTTAAAACAATATTCTACAACACAGGTTGATTCTGTTTCTGGTATTTATTGAATTTTGCTGAAATGATCACATCAGTGCAGAATTCTCTCTGGTTGCATGTCCTTTTTGGGAGTTTTTAGGTTTGAATTTCAAATAACCCTGTTTAAGATCATGTGTCAAATATTGGAAATGCTATTTATGGATTATTTGACAACTTTAGACATAGTTTGATGGGGGGTTGCCTTTGAAGTGTGTACCAAGTCCATAGTACCATCTTCACTTTTTGCTTTTATCTTTAAAATGTGAAGAGACTCCCCAGTCATACAGGTCTACTGCCACAATTGTCAGTCCAGGCCCAGCGGCCCAACATGCCATTAACTGAACAGTTTGCAGCTATGATTCAAAATAAATCTTTCTTCCTTCAAGTTGTTAATGTTAAATAATTTGGACAATGATTGTTAAATTTACTAATGCAGAGAGTAGTATTGCTAGATCCTATGACAGTCTGACATTTAATTTTTAGAAAACTTCCTTGTTTTTCCTGTAATATTTATATAAACTGGTATTTCCACCAACAGCAAGCAAGAATCCCTTTATTCTTTCTTCACCAAGCTTTATCTGGATTTGTGGTGTCTTTATTTTGTTTATTGTGTTGCTTGTGGGGTTTTTTTGTACTTTTGCCAAAATATACATATCATTTAAGATGAAATGATATCTCACAGTAATTATGATTTGCATTTCCTCATGTATAGTAATATTGAACTTTCCCTTCATGTATTTGCTGGGCATTTATCTGATTTTTATTTTGTTTATATTTATTCTGTGACCACTCCAATTCGGAGGTAGCTGGTAAACATTGAAGGGCTGTTGGAGAAACTGAAAGATATCTGAGCAAGGGAAACAGGTCTCTTCAAGATGGGCTGCTCTGTGAGCTTGAGGTTTTTCCCACAAAGCAAAGAAGATATTCACTGTTACAAACTGTTAACCTTCAGCATTGGGGTAGGGTGGCTTCTGAGGTTGGGTACATGGGACCAATCAGAGAGAAGAGGGTCTCTAGAGAAGGGAAGGATCCATGGTGCTAATAGTCTGATCTAGAGCCCCAAAGAGGACTTCCACCTCTACAGTGACTTGCCATCCCCTTGATGGGAATTGTTTGTCTGTTCTGATAAAGTTTGTAATTGTTCTGTTTTCTTTCTGTGACTGGAATTTCTCAGTTCCACATCACTCTTCACCCTAGCATTCCTTTCTGAGTGGATCATCTTTCCAGGATATATAAGTTGTTATCTGTCCTATGGAAGGAACTTAGCAATACCACTAGATGATTAACCCTTGCCCAAGACTCCCATAACACTGGAGAGACATAAATAAATGTCTCTTGACCCCAGATAGGAAGCCAATGGCAAATAAAAATACTTCCATCAAAGTTCAACATGGTGAACCAATGAGTTTATTATGGTTACTGACAGGACTGAGTAGGGGATTGATGGTATTAGGGTCCTGGAGAAGTCTCACAAAGGACCACCAGCCACATAGGCAATCAACAAGAACATTTATTATCTTGAGAAATGTGAGCTCCGTCTAAGCACAGCTAAAGGGGAGTTCCTATGGCAGTTAGGTCATTTTAGATATGATTGACTTAAGCAAGTAGCAATCATATTAGTACATTTGTTTTTTCTTTCAAGACAGGGTTTCTCTGTGTATCTTTGGTGCCTATTTTAGATATCACTCTGTAGACCAGGCTGGCCTCAAATTCACAGAGATCTGTGACCACCTGGCTCTGCCTCCTGAGTACTGGGATCAAAGCCATGCAGCAACACTGCCCTGCATATATTTGTACATTCTACCTGGCCAGGAGTAGTTATGGGCTGGTCAGGGCTAGAGCATTCCATTCTTGGGCAGGCCTGAGCAAGTCTCATGACTTGTTCTTACTTGGTTGTCAGTTTGAGTTGGTACTGCATGCAACAGGCCTCCTTGTCCCTGATCTTGGGGGTGTTGGAGATTTAGTTTCCTTTGTGTGTGGCTTTTTCAGAAACAGCTTATTTGGTCTCAGGAAACTGAAACTGAGGCCTGATCTCTGAGAGAAGACTGAGCAGTCTATTATGGGTCTGCTTCGTCCTCTCAAAGGAACACTGGCCAGCGTGTGTGTGTTTGGGAAGCATGACTCTGGCAGATCTTGCCCTTTTCTCCCATTCCCTCTGGCCTGCTAAAAATCACTAATTTACATGCCTAAAGCTACATGCCAAGATCTATTCTCTTATTTGGGCATTTCTTCCTCCTGAGACTGATTACCCAGGTCTAGCCATCAAAGTGTTGAGGTCCAGCAATCAGAAGCTCCCTTTGGCTTACCTAATTAACATGCTCAATCAAAATTAAACATCTCACACTAACATGGGATTTCCCTCTTTACCTTTACAAACTGCCATTTGCCTATGTGCCAAAGTTAGTCCTGTCTGGGACAAATATCCCTGCTCCCTTTTCTTTGTTCCTTCCCCTTCTCCCTTATCCTCTATCTCCTCTACCACTGCATACTAGCCCATTCTAACACAGGCCTTCCTTTTTTCTTCTTAAAAATTACAACTGCAAGGTCATTTGCTGATGTTTTTCTGCCAAAGTCAGAAAGCAGCCACTTTAAGTTTTGTTCCCTGTTTAATAAAGGATCTCTCTGTGAAAACAGGTGTTTGGGTGTGGTTTGTGTCTAATCCAGGATCTCCAAAGGAGTCCCCACTGTTTGGGAATCCCATTCAGGGAGTACTTACAGGAGCAAGCACAACTCAAAGACAATTGCATCACCTAAAATGGCTTCTAGTATGGGTGATAATTCATAAAAACTGCAAGCCTGGAGTGCTCTCTATGACTTTCAGGAAGAGCAATGGACAGAGTCTCTCTTTTTAGTAGTTCTTATTGCTTTTACTACCTCAGGGACTGAAAGGCCTTGTGAATCTGGTAACTTTCAGGAGCTTCCTGAGACTTTTGGGTTCTTTATTTCCTCAGTTTAAAGGAAAGATTCCCTCTTGAATAGAATGTTTCAACACAGAGCAAATTGCTACACAAATGGGTGCTGATTGTTTCCTTTGGTGTGTAAGAACTTTTTACTTTGATGAATTCTTGTTAGTCTACTTTATATTTCCTAGACTTGTAGATTATTGTCCAAAATATTCTTGATAATGCCAATGTCCTCACTTATTTAGCCATTTTTCCTATTAGTTTCATAACATTATGTCTGATATATGTCTTTGATTTTTTTGTGAGTTGTTTACTGAAATATCATTTTCCAATGTGTATCACAAGAGATAAACAAAGACATTGATAAAATGTGTGTACACACATGTGTTTTTGTGTGTGTGTCTGTGTGTAATGTGACAAGGCATCTCATAGCTGTGTTTAGAAAATGGTGAAGTAAATGGAAATAACATTAAATTAGAAGCAGAATGATCTGTGACAATGTCACATTGACATGATGGATTGACAATGGACAAAACTGAGCAATAATGTAATACTGCAATAGTAGAAGAGAATCAAAATTGTATAAGAAGCTAACATAAGTAAATGAGCAATTAAGTGAAAGAAGAAGAAAATCTCCCAAGTAGAATAATTGATAAGTATTTTGTGTATAAACTTCCCCTCAAGGATATAGAAAAATTCCTTACTCATTTATGGGCTGCATACAGGGAACTTCAAAGAATACATTATTGGTTTTTTGCCCTTGTCTCCACAGTTCTTGTATACTCTATTAGCAGATCTCAAAAAGAAACAGAAGCTAGCTTAGCAGATAGCAAGAGTTAATTACAAAATAAGCACAGCTCACTCTGTGCTTTGGACGGGGTGAACAGACCATTGCCCCAATCTACACACTAGGCAAGCTACATACTAATTTTTACAGCAACAACAATAACAAAAACGTTCCCTGAAGTATCTTTGTGGCAAACGAGTGATGTGCAGGTATGCTTATACTTTTACAGGTCAGAACTCACTATTGTATATCACAGAATAATATATTTTGGTTTTGGGTTTGTTTTATTTTGTTTTGCTAGGTTTTCTCCTGATACGCAATGATCTTTTGAAGTTTAAGACTTCATGGAACCCTGTCCAAATTGTAATTTATTAACTTTCAGGCAACTTGGGAGATCATGTCATCCTTGGAGGTCATTTTTCTTCCAACAACAAGAAAAATGACTCGGGTCTTAACCTTCTGGTCATTAATTAAAGTCCAGCTGTGCCTGTCCTTTAGCACCAAAATTACTGAGTATGAGGAGCAATTTAAAACAGACTTCCTTCAGGTCTGCTTATATCTAACTGGCCACCTATCATAGCATATATAAAATGAGAGAAAAAGAAGGAGAAATAAGTCTACAGTGGGGAAGCCTGAAAATTTGTTAAAACAAAAACAAACAAACAACAAGAACAACAAAACTGTGATTAATCATGTTGATGGTGTGAACACTGCTCAGGCTAAAAAATGACACCCTAAATATGGCACTTAAAATACTGTCACTTTGAACTATGAAATCAGTGCCAGAATAGAGTTCCCTGTTTAGATAATCTATCAGCCCTAAAATTTACTCTTTCTCTTAAATAGCTTACTTGGCCACTTCTATCCTTGCTGTAAAAAAAAAAAAATGAACTTCTGAATCTCTTTAGCTTTAGAGTTCCATTTTCTATTACTATGATGCCCATTTGTCAATAATAAATTGATATAACTGTGTGCTTTTTTTTCTTGTTGATCTATTGTCAGCATATTTCAACAACTTAATTATCAAATATAGATATTGTCTACTATATGGAAGGAAGAACTTCTAAGTGTTAAAATTCTTCATATGGGCCTTTTCTTCCCAACAATTCCCAATTCAAGCATATTCTCTAAATGCATGTGTACAAACTTCCCCTCAAGGCTTGTTACTGTGCTCACACCTTTTAAAATTGGTACACCTAGAAAGTAAAGAAATTTAGTGTAAACAGAAAATCTGAAAGATATATTAAGTAAATATAAGTCCTTGATAGAATCTGTAACAAAATAAAAGGCAAAAAAACACAAGGAAATCTAACAAATTTTAAATTATTGAATCTAGAACAAGGTGCTAACATCAACTTGTAAGTGGTCATTAAAACACAATATTTTACAGAACTAATGCAGAATATTAAAGTTAGGCAACTGGGGCTGTATAGACACCTCAGCAACTAAAAGTGTTTGCTGTTTGTGTAGACTGACCAAATTCCATTCCAACACCCACGTGCTGTAACTCACCATTGCCTGGAACTCCAGGTGAGTGAGATCTGGTGCCCTCTTCTGGCCTCTGCATCCATGTGGCATCTGTTAACATAGTATGACATACACACATAATTAAAAATAAAGTCAATCTTAAAAAATAAAATGAGGAAACTGCATACATAGATAATCAGTACCAACATCCTAATATTTCGATAAGAACACCAATCTGAAATTCTGAAAAAATAATTAATCAACAAGAACCACAAATGATACAACTGTCAAAATGCACAAACATCCATTTCAACGGTAAGTAGATTTTTCTACCTCAGAGGGAATAAATACATGTAAAACACATAGTAAATTGGCTTATATTGAACCTACAATTATATGGAATAGTTTTGCTTCGTTTATTAAGAAAAATATATACAATTTTTATAGACAAATACATTTTTTATAAGTTGTTTTTCTTAAAAATCGAGGCTTCTCAGTCTTGTAACAAATTAACAAACCTTGAGTCAAGTACTTTTGGTCGTAACTAGGCTGATAAACTTAGTCATCCAAACCAAGCCCCTAGCAGACAGGCCTCTGTGTCCTGAGCACTTGGGCTGTCATGGAGTGCACCTGGGGAAGCTCACCTGAGAGCAGCTCCCTTTACATCCTCAGTGGTTGAGAAAAGGGATTTATTTAGAGGGAGAAGAGAGAGGCGCCAAGGTCTGAGTGCTGACTAGCTGAATAGTTGAGACACATCCTCCAAAGTGAAGAGGGAGGGGCTGCTTGAGAAAGATGGCTCTCAGCAAATTCTGTTTGTCTTACACTTCTCTCAGGGGAAAAAAAAAACATAGAACAGTCTTCAAGCATCCATGTACAATCTACCGGGGGTGGTGAATACCTTCATTCTGGTAGAACCAGCATTTCTAACATCTGTTCCCAAAAGGGTTAGGACCAACTGCAAGTTAATGAAGGTTGCGAAAAATGTGTTTCTCTAAACTTCTCTTTCTTCTCCTGAGAAAAAAAAAATAAACCTTTTATTTTCTTCTCAAAAGAAAAATATAATCAGTTTACAAACATTCATTTTAAATATATTTACTTGATCACAATATGTTTAAACAATTCAGCAGAGTATACTGCCTTTTGCTGATTTATCATTACATTTATGTTTTGTATTTATACATACACACATATTTGCATATTATTTTCTGCAAAATAGGTCTCCCCAAAGGCTGTTCAATCACATACTTCCAAGAACTTAAAGACTGTTCCTTCCCACTAGCATTGTATTTTAAATTATCAATATTTTTTATTTTCTTTTTAATCAGTACATAATATGGTAAATATTATGACATATTTGAACACAGTGTGTTATTATGGCTTTTTTTTTATTTCCCCACCCTCCTGTTATCTCTACCCCATTTGTAGGCTCCTTCCCCAGACTATTGTCCTCTTTCCTACTCCATGTATTCTTCATTCATTTTCTATTCTTCCTTATGCCTAGTAGTGTCCTTTCTTCATTTCCTTTCTAAATTTTTTGGGCTCCACCCACAGCTTACGTATACACATGCTTACTTTGTAGTCTAGAATATGCATATGAGGGAAAATATTGGTCTTTGGTATTTATAAGTTTTGGGGCACTTCTATTAATATATGTATATGCCAGATCCATTCATTTTCATATGTTTCATGATTTCACTTTTCTTCACAGCTGAATGAAATCCATTATATGTTTGTAACATAGTTTCATTACCTATTCATCTCTTGATGGACAGATAAAATGCTTCTATTTTCTTGATGGCCATGGCTACAGCAGCAAAACACAAAGATGTGGAAGTAACTCTGTGGTAAGATATAGTCATTTGATATTTGCCCAAGAGTGCTATAGCGTGGTCATATGGTAGATCTTTTTTTTAAAAAAAAACTTTAAAAAAAATACGGCAGTGCAATATTGTTAAAATGCCTTTTATGTTCTATGAAACTGAAACTTTTGCTGGACCTCACATCTACTTAATAATACAACTTGATTTCTCTTAAGACTGAAGGGTGATCTTGTGCTGTATATGCAGCCTGTTTGTGTAACCTGCCTTTGAGGGAACAATGTAATAACAAATTTCATTTGCTTGGGATTTCCCATATAATCAGCTTTTACAATGAAAAATTAATCCAGAGTTATGATCCTAAAACACAAACTCTTCCATGCCCTTGATAATAAATGCTGAAAACAGAAAATATAGCTCGAAAGCAGTCTTATAAAATTAATGGTCACCATAAATGCTGAAGACAACATATGGATATTGTTTGATAATGTTTTTATTAGTTATCTGGGTCAGTTGGGGTCAGCTGGAGCCTTGACTTAACCACTTTTTAAACTGTGTTAAAGATTTTTGTAATGTATCCCACATTTCCTCCCCATGGGATGCTTCCTGTGCTGTCCAATTAAAGAGACAGCAACATCCTTTACAGGACATACAAATACACACACAAACACAGATACACAGACACGCAAACTCACACACATACACAGACACACACAGACACAGGCATAGACAAGACAAGACAGCTTTCAGTCAAGCACAGATCCAGACTCACAGATACAGACAGAAATGCCGCAAGACACATGGAGACAGAATTAATGAATGCAAATTGAAAATATGGGCGGGCGCCTTATTGATTAAATTACACCAAGGGGAAATGATTTTTAATGTATTTTCCTTGTGTGACAGTGATGCATTATTGGTGACTCCGAGTCTATCACTAATGTGCTCAACAGATACAGAGAGAGCCTCCACACTGATGTCAATGGTTGTACTACCTGGAACTCCCCCCCAGCAGTAAATGGTTCTTTCTTCTTTCCCGGTATCATTTACAATATGCGTTGTCAAATTTCTGGATGGTAGCCATTTTGGCTGGGGTGAGGCAGTATTTCAAAGTAGTTTTAATTCACATTTCCCTTATGATTCGGGATATTAAATATTTAAAAAATATTTTCTTGATAAAATTTCTGCTTCTGAGAAGTCACTGCTCATTTCTTTACCCCTTTTAATGAGTGGGGTGTCTATGTGTGTATGTGTGTGTGTGTGTGTGTGTGTGTGTGTGGGAGAGAGAGAGAGAGAGAGAGAGAGAGAGAGAGAGAGAGAGAGAGTAGGAGGGAGGGAGAGAGAGACAGAGACAGAGACAAAGACAGAGACAGAGAGACAGAGACAGAAACTGAATTTGAGCAGTTCTTTGTGCGTTCTAGATATTAGCCCTGTGTCTGAAAGACAGCTGGTGGAACTTTTCTAAGATTTTGGGTGACATCAAGTTGTTCTGCTGATATGTGCCATTGGTATTCTTCTCGGAAGGTTCCTGCTTATCCCAATATAATGGAGATAATTTCCTGTGTTTTTCTCTAGCAACTTCAGTGTTTTATGTTTTAAATTAAAGATTTTGACTCACTTCAAGATGATTTTGTACAGGCTGAAAGACATAGCTGTGATTTCATTCTTCCACAAATGTATATCTAGTTTGGTTAGCACCATTTGACAAAGGATGCTTTTGGTCGACTGTGTTTGTGTTTGATTGTGTGTTTGTTTGTTTGTTGCCTCCTCTCTCAAAATGAGGCGCCCATACCTTTGTCAGTTAATGTACAGGTCTTTTATTCTCTTTCATTAGTCTACTTCTCTATTTGTCTTCTCCTACCAGACAGTTTTGTCTCTATAGCACCTTTGAGTAATTTGATGCCAGGCTTTGTGATACCTTTAGATGTTTTCCTTCCCTTTAGGATCCCTTTAACATTTCACTGTGCCTTGTGGCTCTGGATGAATTCTTGGCTGTTCTTATAGATTTGTGAAGTATTGCATTGGAATTTTGGGGGGTATTGCATCTAATCTGGAGGTTAAGTTTTGTAACCCCACATAACTATCTATCGCTATCCCATTGGATATCAGAGTACAAAAGGGCATAAATGTGGGGCAAATTTACCGAATGCAGTTTGTTACAGTGAGTGTTTGAACTTACCAAGAAATTCTCAATTGTGCCTTTAAAAGTACATCCTTCGTATTTCCCCAACCATATGCTCTTTCAAGTGTCCCACATCATTCAGTTGCCTAGTTTTAGACATACTCTACGTGTTCCAATTTGTATTTCATTCATGAATACTCACATTTGTGACCATTTGCTGTGTTTCTTTTTTTAGTGAAGTATTTCCTCAAGATTTTTGATTAATTGATTTATTCAATTTTGAGTATTGTATATGTTCTGTATAGAACATATTGATGAGTAATTCACAAATATAACCTCTAAATCTATGATCACCTTTGTACTTTCGTAAAATTTTAAAGTGCAAGATGTATCAACTGTATATATGATGAATGGCATTTTATGTAAAATCATTATCAGAGAACTTCATTTATATTTTTCATAGAGTAAGTAAATATTTTAAATAATTTATTTAGGTGGTGTATTACATGCATGTGTGTATGTGTGTATACATGCCTAAGCTACATGCACATGCTTATGCTAGAAAAGTTCAATGGATCCTATGGAACTTAAGTTACAGGCATTTGAGAGATGCTTGACTTGTTCTGTGTCCATACAACTGTATAACAAATGATCTTAAGCACTAAGCCATCTTTCTAGCCTATAAATGTATTTTTAAAATCACATTTACATGTATTTCTGAAAGACAGTGAGTTATATTTTTGTATATGGTTCAGGCTTTGGACCAAGAGTCTTTCCTTTGATTTTTTTTCTAGTAGTCACATTATTTTTTCAATTTTTTCTTGATATATTTTATTGAAAAAATTTACAATGTAATGTGATCATGGTTTCCCCTCCCTCAGCTCCTCTCAGAACCTCCCCCCTTCCCAACCACACAACTCCATGCCTGTTCTTTTTCACTTTCTTTAGAAAACAAGCAGGGAAATAAACAGATGGAATTTAACAAAAAAAAAAAGAAAGAAAAACTCAAGAAACACAAACACACATGCAAACAAAACCAGTAAAAATACAAAATCAGCAACCATACTTTATAAGCAGAAGAGGAGTAAGACAAAATTCCATAAGTCTAGAAAAATAGCATTAAGTTCATTTTATGTTGGCCATCTACTGATAGGGTTAGAACCTGTCTTACATGTGGTTTTTATATCCTAATGAGACTCCATTGGAGAAAGGTAATTTTTCTTTTGCAAGTAGTTCTTAACTGAAAATACTGTTGTAGTTAGAGATGGAACCTTGTGTCCATGTCTCCCTCCCAAATCTAGTACCCTTTCTGGCTTGAGCCTGTGGAGGCTCTGTGCTTGATTTCACAGTCTTTGTGGATTCCTGTGCATGTCAGTCCTGTGTTTCTAGAATGCATTATTTCTTTGGCATTATCCATCCCCTCTGACTCTTATAGACTTCCTGCCTCCTCTTTGGCATAGCACCTTGAGACCTCAGGGAAGGGGTTTGATGAATACATGTATCCTGCCACAGAGATACATTTCTGTCTTCATTGCAGCTCTCTTCATAATAGCCAGAAGCTGGAAATAGCCTAGATATTCATCAACTGATAAACAGATGATGAAAATATGGTGTGTTTACACAATGGGATATTAGTCATATTCTTTTTATAATTTATCTTTACCCTCTCTCAGTCCACTATGTGATTAAATTATCTATTTTAGTTTCTTTATGTCCAGCATGTGCTTAATGCCACTTTCATGATTACTTCTAAACTACACTAAGGAATGAGTTAAGATATTGTTAAAGCTCCAACATTCTCTTTAATTTTCATGTTTTGACTATTTTTATTCTTCACTCATCATAAAGATTTTATAATCCAGCTGTCATTAAAAAACTCAAAACACCTTCTTGGGGAGAGAATGTAAGAAAAGGGATGAGATATGAGAAGGCAGGATAAAGGGGACTTTCCATGATATGATTGAAAGAAAATATCTTTACAAAAGCTATCATTGTATACTGTAGATTACATTAATAAATGTACCATGATGCTGGAATCTGTTTGTAGCTATGGTAAATCTCCATAGCTGTTTGCAGTAAATTGTAGTGTTAAGAATATCAAGCTTCCAGATGCAGAGATCCACAGCCAAGCACTGGGCTGAGCTCTGGGAGTCTTGTTGAAGAAAGGGAGGAGGGAATATATGATCCAGGAGGGTCATGACAGGAAACCCACAGAGACAGCTGACTGGAGCTCTTTGGAGCTCATGGACTCTGGACCAACTATTAGGGAGCCTGCATGGGACTGACCTAAGCCCTCTACATGTGTGTGACTGTTGTGTAGCTTGGTCTGTGTGTGGGGCTCCTAGCAGTGAGATCAGGACCTGTCCTTGTGCTTAGCTGGCTTTTGGGAACCTGTTCCCCATGCTGGAATACCTTGCCCAGCCTTGACACAAGGGGAGTAGCTTGGTCCTGTCTCAACTTGGTGTGCCCTGCTTTTTGAAGCCCATGGAGGCCTGTCTGTCCCTTTCTGAATGGAGACATGGAGACAGAGGAGGAGTGGAAGTGAGAGATAGATGGGAAGGGGTGGTGGTACCAGCAAGAGAAGAAGAGGGAGGTAGGGGAACCATGGTTGGTATGTAAAATAAACGAAAAATGTTATTTAAATAAAATTTTTAAAAAACAGAAAAAAATTTAAAAAAAAAATTAGGACTATGAAACTGTAGCAGGAATCTTAAAAGTTCTTATTAATAAAATCAATCCCGAGCCGAGTTATTGGGGTCCATGCTGGTAGATCAGAGAGACAGAACAAACCACAGCTATCTCACCTTGCCAATTCCTCAGCTGGTCCTGTTTCCTCAGACTGGAGGCCTCTGAGTCCTCATCCGGAATGGGTCTCAGCTGAATTACTGCTCAAAAGCCTGAATGCTTAACCAGCCACATGTTTAACCAGCCAAATGCTTCTTGTTTCTGGTCCTCACGCCTTATATATCTTTTTGCTTTCTACCACCACTCCCTGGGATTAAAGGCTGGCTTTCTGGGATTAAAGGCGTGTCATCATGCTTGGCTATTTCCAATGTGGCCTTGAACTCACAGAGATCCAGAGGGATTTCTATCTCTGGAATGCTAGGATTAAAGGTGTGAGTGCCACCATTTTCTAGCCTTTGTATCTAGTGGCTGTCTGTTCTCTGACCCCAGGTAAGTTTATTAAGGTACACAATATTTTGCTGACACAATACCACCACAATGAAACCATTACTAGAAAAGTCACAGAGACAACAGAGGATTTTCATGAAGCAAGCCTTCTCTGCCGTTATGGGTACAGTTCATTTGTAAACTCTGTTATTTATTAATCACAAAGTGGCTCCAATTGCTGCTTTGATTATTATTATTTTTTCATGTATTTATTACCCATGTTGGTATTTTCTAACTTAGAGCAATCAAATTTGCTAATGGAGTAATAGGTTTCTATATGAGGTTTTTATTACATTAAATAAAGCCTTCAAACTTCAGAAAAAGAAAAGAAAAAAAGAATATCCAATCTTTGAGCAGTAGATAATGAACCAATATGTAGGTTTTATTCTGATTTTTCATAAATATTTTGATTGTTAACAAAACAAAAATGAAAATAAAAATTGCATGTATACAGATATTTATCTAAAGCCTTTATTACATTAAATTTTTTGTTTAATTTCTTATTAAGATATAAAAATATACTCAAAATATTTTTCTGGATAAAGCTATTAAAGCTGACAAAATAATTTTAGGATTTTTTTTTTTGTTGTTTGTCTAAATAGTCAATAAAGTTATATAAGGAAGGTAAAAATTTTCATTAACAGTTAGGGATTGTAAACCATTTACTATTTGTTGGTGACATTTTCCTGTGCAATTTTTCCCACTGATGCCTAAATGGTCACTTTAATAAAGTAAAATGAATATGAATTCGTGTGTTCACAGAAAAGAACTGCGAAATTATTTTTATTCTTATAGTATTCAGTTAAATAAGTGGTGAAGTATCTCTTTTCCTTTAAATACCTGTGATAGTATCTAACACTCTTCTGTATCCATTATTGTGATAAAGATAGACTCCTATGACACCTCAGCTACAAGGATGTCACTAGAGTGCACCAGCAGTTTCATAAATGTCAGCTCCTGAGTGCTGCCTGTGAAAGCACAGCGACTCCAGGAAACGTCGCACTGGCCTTTGGCAGTCGCCGGAATATTGCATTTTAAAGGTCAGGTGGACATGATGACTTTGCTAAGCCACTTTGTTGAAAGGAATGGAGCCGAGCCATCCACAACTTGCTCGGATTTTCCAAGCAAATTTTGAACAAAGATGTAAAATCAATAACTTAATCGCAGTGTTTATTAAGATACTGAATGATATGAAAATGTGCTTAATTACAGTAAAAATAGTAAAAAAAAAAATTCTAGAGTTATACATGTATATCAAACAAAGTTATATAAAAAATAATAAAATATTTTTTCTGTATTTCAGTCTATATCTCAGTACTTTCTAACAGAATTTGATTTTCATTTTTTGTTTTATGGTATAAGAAGTCTCATTTAAGAAAATCAATCTACTAAATTTAGGTTTGTTCTGATACTTGCTTGTAAATATTTCTGGAGGTACACATTGAAATCCATTAACATCTTCAGCACCTCAACTCTCTCAGGTCATTAAGAGCCCACAGCAATCTTTTGGGTATATTTTCGCATACAATTGCCTGAGTCATTATTATATTGAAATAGTTCTTTAAATGTTGAAAAAAAATCTGCTTCGAAACAAAAGAATTACAAATTTCATTGTTAACTGAAATATAGTGAGACACATGCTCATAGGACAACAATATTGAAGACCCGGAATAAGCACGAGAGGGGATGCATATCCTCAGGGATTTATACCAACAGGTCTAGGTGAAGATGTTTATTTTTCCTGTAAACCTGTAAGTTTACATTGTAGCATTCTTCCAAATACCAATCCATGAAATCAAATCTCTAAATTCCAACCAAAACTCATGTCTCATGAAATTTTAAGAGGCAAAAGGCACCTAGAGAAAAACATCCTTATCTTTTCATGAATATAAAACATTGAAATGTTCAATATATCTGCACCATTATCTCTAGATATTTATGTGAAATATTTGGACATAATTTTTACATATTTTATGTAGATTAAAATAATCTGAAATTAATACAAATGGAAAGTTTAGAGAGCACAAATTTAGGAAGCCCCTAATGCCCTCCAAAATTGAAGATTTGTAACATTCAGTTTCAAAGCAGCATTCTGAAAATAAACACTTTCAAATCATAGATTATAAAGTTCTGAAATTAGTTCAACAAAAAGTAGTCAGGCCACATGCAAATGTTGTCAACAATGAAAATTCTGGAAGGTAACCAAAGCTTTTGAAATACTGAGGATCATCAGTCTGAAATCAGAAAGTTTCAGTGAGCACAGCTATATCTGTGGTATAGATAGATGATGTGCCAATAATTAGAAAGTAAGAGACAGCACCAAGGTCACAAAGGCAAAATAAGCAGTTAAGCAGACAAGTGAGAGGGAAGGATTGATTGATTTCTGTGCTCCTCAAGAAAGCAAATATTTGATCTAATTAGTAGCTTTTGGGGGGACAAAAAATCTTGTGTTATTCCATAATTAGGTGATCAAGTGTAACATTTATACCTGTTGCAACAAAGAAACAATGATGAGGAAGGGAAACAAGCAAAAGGAAGATGTGGAGTATAAACTATTCACTGGGGGGTGAGAGACTCTAATGTGTTCCTAGAAACCTAGAGGAGCAAACCAGGTTAATGAGGAAATCTCCACTCTGACTCTGGCTGGTAACAAAGTTCTGTATATGCAGGAAGCAAGGCCAAGGAGGAGTTGGAAACCATCAAGGTACCAAATGCATGCCCCCCAACCGGTGCTCCTAAAGAAACAATGGGGAAAATACTATTATAAAGTCAGCAGATAAACACACATTTTGAAAACCCTCATTCTGAGCCCTAATGAGGCATTAAAGGGGAATCTGCAACTGATATGTAAAATTAAATTAACTATAAAATAAAAATTAAAAAAAATTGAGAAGGTATTTTAGGGATCATTGGTGACAAAGAATTAGATTTAGTTGATGTATCTCACTTAGCAACAAACAGTGAATACAACAAGAAGCAAAACATAATAATAAACAGTAACAAATAATGGCAAAGACTGAGGCATGAGGAGTCCTTTGATCTCTAAAGTTGCCCTATGAAATTGCTTTACTGATTTCTCTTTGTTTGTTTGTATATGTTATATGTGTGTGCATAGGCATACTGGCAGAGGCTGAAGGTTGACCTCGGGTGTCTTCCTCACTCTCTACGACAGTTTTCTGAGACAGTGTCTCTCACTGATTGGCTAGCCTGTTTGGCCAATAAGCTCTTCAAACCTGCTTGTCTCCAAACCCTATCCCTGGTATGCCTGACTTTTGCATAGATAATAGGGAATCTTAATTCAGGTCCAAGTACTTTACCCATTCAGTCATTTCCATAGCCTTACTTTATGTATATTTTTCAACACAGCATTATAAAAAAATTAAAAAATAACAGAAAAGTTTGTACATAGTTTTGCTTTCATAACTAAAATGGTGAGATTATCCTTTAAAAATCTAGATATGAAGTCTCAGGTAATCTGCTATCCAGTGAGTATGTTTAGAGAGATGAGGGATTTTGTTTTAAAAGAAAAAGCACCTCTCTAGAGTTTCTCACAGTCCTGCTGGAGCCTGCCTGAAAGAGCTCCTCCCCTCCCGACAATTTCTTTCCATGGGCACTCAACTTCATGATGCCAACCCAGCTTCTTTCTCTTTTCCATGAACCTTCCCTTCTAGCCTACCTCCATTCCTTTGCATTGGCTGCCGCCCCACACAAATACTTTGTAGTAGGGTTGTTCCCTCCAGTTGCCACACTAGACTCAAATCAGTGTGTTGCTCAACCCACACCAGAGAAGATTCTTCTCCCAGTAGATGGGAATTAGTACAGAGATCCACAACGGCACAATGTGCAGAGAGTGGGAGACGTTGGAGCACATCGATCCCAAGTGGATTATTTTTATCAAACTCCTTCACTCAAAGCTCAGGATCTATGTGTAAGACAAGTTAAAAAAATTTCAGAGCCAAAAATAATGAGTGATTCCAAGGAAACAGTTTTTTCTAGACACAACAGGACTGATTCAAATATGAACTCGCAAAGACTAGGGGAATGTAAGCAAGATCTTCATGGGTGCAAGCCAGACTGCATTCCAGTACTCAGAAAGGGAAGTGGACATGAAGTAACACCCCAAACCAAGAATATATGTGTGATGTATACCTACTGGCAAATGGGAAATCAGTTTTCACCAATGGCATCTCAGTGAGTATATAAACCACACTCCCGGGCAGACGTCATGCCCAAAGTGTAGTTGGCCAACAAACACGAACTCTATGGTATTTTTTGTGAGTTTGTGTTTAGCTTTGCTTTATTTGGCTTACTCCTCTTTTGACTCTTTGTTTTGATTTTTGTGTGTGTGTGTTTTTTATTTGTATGTTTCTTTTTGTAGTTCTTGCTATTGAAAGATAGAGCATGAACATGGTGGGGAAGATCAGAGATGAAGGGAAATAACAACGTAAAAATAAGCTCTTTGAAAAATATTAATAAAAATGTTTTTTAAAAGGAAGTATGAAAACAATACTGCTTCAAAAATACATTACCATTAGAGACATTACCATTAAATAAATTCAAATACACTAAAATATTTTTATAACTGAAAGTTCCACTAGTTGAAATAATAAATTCCTTAGAATAATGCACATTGTGTTTGAACAGAAAGTGGTGACTTGAATAAAGGTCATTCAGAATAGTAGAAAAATAGAACAAAAAGGAGAATTTTGTAGTGAGTTTTTCTTGTCAGACTTTCTTGAACCTCTGGGTCACAAATAATGACTTAGAGACTTATTATTAATTATGAAAGATTGGCCTTTAGCTTAGACTTGTTCCCAACTATCTCTTTTAATTTAATAACCTGTTTCTATCAATCTACATTCTGCAAAGTGGCTTTTTACCTTTCATCCATTCAGTATGTCTGACTCCCTTCATGTTTCATGTCTCTTTACTGCCTAGATTCTTCTGGAGTTCCTCTATTTCCCAGGATGTCCTGCTTATTCTTTCTTGCCTAGCTATTGGCCATTTGGCACTGTATTAAACCAATCACAATGGCACATCTTTTACTTTCTATAAACAAATATTCCATAACAGATACTGAATAGAAATATATATAAATATGCAGTCATCGACAACTTCTGAGATTTGCTGATGAACAGTAATGTACACATCCACAAATATAACAAATAAGTCAACATATGTACAATTACATCTTTTAAAGTTAAGGAAAATTATTTTCAATATGATAGTGACAGAAAAACTTATTAAGTGATACTTGTTATCAAAGCAAATATTTTTTAAAAAAATCAGGGTAAGTCAGAAGCAGTCAGATGACCTGTTCAAATAGAAGAATGTTTTAATCAATGGAGTCATATCTTTATTTATAAGGATAAAATATTTATCTAGGCTAAAGAAAAACTAAGAAAATATCTTACTAAGAGACTAGTTACATATATTTAAGGGATTCTACACGATTAAATAAAGGGAAATCTACAAAGAATCTAATCCAACTCAGGAAATTAAGCAAAAGAACACACAAAGCAGTGACTTCATATGTCTTTTTATTTATGACACTTCTATATAACTGCAAAAACAAATATATCAAACAATAACCTTGAAACACTGATGATGGGCATACAATGTCCACAAATATAGTTGTTTACAAATATTGACACAAAGGAAGTTGAGGAAATGAAAACACTATATTAGAACAAAAGTGTCTTGCATTATGAACTACTGAACCTCAGCATAAATCGAACTGGATTACTATCTGTGAACATATCAATTTTATTTTCTCGATTTTATATTTAAATAAAAATATTTGTAACTAAAAAAAATTTAACTATAACTTTGAGGGTAAATGCAATATTTTGGTCTATTCATAAGTTAAGAAAGATTAATAAAGCTAATTAACATATATAATACCATCAGTGCAGCAATTTTGGCTGTAAGAATGTTAGTATATGCAGTAACCTTTAATGGTATAATTTGTTATGTGGTTTGATTTACTTGGATTACGTTCAATACAACAGGTCACTAAAGTGTATTCTTCAAGACTAACTAAGCATTGTGTGTCCTCTTGACAAGCATGCTTTCTCTCTCATCCTCCAGTCTCATACACTCTTTGGTAATTACTTATTCAATTCTCTGTTTTTAAGGGATCACGTTTATTTGAAATCCACACATGCACATGGAGTAACTGTGGAGCCAAGAAGCTAGAAAAGATCATTATAGGGAAAGAAATCATAGATGCTTTAAGGTAGGAGTCATGGATTCATATATGCAATTTGAAAGTAGACAGAGTGTAACTGGAATGGAAATGTATAAGTGGGTGTTTACCACTCTGGAGAAGGTGGGGCCTGAGAGAATAAAACTGATAAAGGAATTGGACTAATGTCTTATACAATAGCCCATGTTGTTCAGAGCATCAGACATTTTATGCTATGAGTTAATAAGAGTCACATAAGTAAAGTTTTCCATAACAAGGGCAAGCTCCATATGACAGACAAACCACATGAGACAGAAACATGTTTTCCATAGAGGCATATAAGTATATAACAATAGCCAGTTGTAATGACTACTCTGAAGTAAACTCAACCCTATCTGCTATACCTAGGAAGAACATGAAAACATTCCAAAACAATTCCATGTTTTGAAGAAACTGAGGTCACAAGATTCTCTTTTGTTATTTTAGGAAATTTCTTTTTCATTTAACATATCAATCTCAGTCCTCCCTCCTTCCTCTTCCCCCATTCCTCCTACTTCCCCCCATCCCACTCTTCCCATCCACTCCTAAGAGAGAGTAAGGCCTCCCTTGGGGAGTCAACAATGTCAGGCACACTAAGTTGAGGTGGGACTAAGCCCCACACCACCCCCTGTGTCAAGGCTGAGCAAAGTATCCCACCCTAGGGAGTGTGCTCTAAAAAGCCATTTCATGCACCTGGATAAGTTTTGGTCCTACTGCCAGGGGCTCCCCAAACATATCTAGCCACACAAGTGTCACCCACATTCAGAGGGCCTAGTTGGGCCCCATGCATGTTCCCTAGCTGACAGGCCAGAGTCCTTGAGCTCCCACCAGCTTGGGTCAGCTGTCTCTATGGTTCTTGTCTTCTTTCTTAGAGTTTTCTCACAAGCACTCAGAATTCTCCTCACACAGCCCCACTATTGGATTGTGTTCTGACAAGAGTACATTGTAAAGTTAGGGAGGATGGGGAGAAACAGGACACAGGAAAGTGTACGCTAACTGAAGAAGGTACTAAAAGGGACTATGGAAACCTACTGCTTAAAATCGATTAAAATATAATTTAAAAAGTTAAGGGCCCCATGCATGGGTGGATAATGTTCCCCTTAGAAGCCTGCAGGTGGCCATTTCAGAGGTGGCAGAGTCAGCAATGGAGCTTATGAAATACAGCCCAGAGGATAACAAAATGACCCTGAGTTCTTCCTGGAGAGGCAGAGCCCTAGGAGGATGGTTTCCAGAATGTCCCTTGCCTTTACTGTACTTGCTCCTACTTGCTGCTGCCGAGTTCCTGCTGTAGTCGGCATGGTGTGATTACTATGTGAAAGGATCCCACTGTATCTAGTATAATGTAATTGTTTCTTGGGAAAATCCCACTCCTCGCTGGGCAATTTACTTGTAGATCATAAGGAAGATGATTTTTAGAGTAAAGATGCATAGTTAAATCTACAAATTAATTGAACTTCTGAGTCAGCTTGAAAGATACAGGTGGCTAAGACAGTTAAGATGATGATGGTAATGGTTTAGTTTATTCTGCCAATCGTTCCAATAATACATATAAAAAAAGGTAATGCTGTGGAATAGTCGGAATGTCAAATGTGTTGCTCTGATTGGTCAATAAATAAAACACTGGTTGGCCAGTGGCCAGGCAGGAAGTATAGGCGGGACTAACAGAGAGGAGAATTGAGAGAACAGGAAGGCAGAGGGAGACACTGCCAGCCCCTGCCGTGACAATAGCATGTGAAGATGCCGGTGAGCCACAAGCCATGTGGCAAGGTATAGATTTATAGAAATGGGCTAATTTAAGATAAAAGAACAGTTAACAAGAAGCCTGAACCATTAGGTCATACAGTTTAAATAATGTAAGTGTCTGTGTGTTTATTTTATAATTGGGTTGTTGGACTGCCAGGGCTTAGCAGGACTGGGAGAGAAAACTCTCCAGCTACAAGGCAAAAATAGTCTAAAACTCACCATTCCCTTGGTTAGATATGAGATTTGCAGAGGATGAAAAATATGAACAAGGAAGTCTCATGTATTGTAGACCCATGAATTCTGCCTCTGGGAAAACAGGCTGATGATCAAGGAAAGCAATTATGTCCCTACACCCAAGGTTAGACCTGAGTTTTTTGGTCATGTAACTTACAGAATCAATCACAGACCTTGGTAAGAACCTTGAAAAAACAAAGTTGTGAAAGAAAATGACCCTGTTGGGTGTAAAAATAAAAAATAGATGGTTAACTGAGCACTTGTTTAAAGTTTTTCAGAAGTGAAAGTAAGATAAGAATCTGCTACATTGAAACCACAAAACATCTGCCTGCCAGTACAATGGGAACTAACTGGCTGAGATATACTTAGCTTGCCTAAAACTTTGTTAATCAACTATGAAAGAATCATTACGTTGAGGTGAAGACGTTATGGTGGGAAACTTAGTACAAAGAAAAATGTTTAACTACTTGTGGGCTTCTAAGAAAAACATTGACCTTGTAATCTTAATGTGTTCTTTCTTATGTAAAGATTTTAATTTGTTTTTGAAAATAAGTAACTTGTGGTTATGAGGTAATCCTTTCTTGCATAGAAATATTTGGCTTAAGAGGTATAAAACAGATAAGAGAAAAGAAACTTAAATGGAAAGATAGAGAAGGAAAACATCAGGAAAGATGTAAAAGGACAAAAATCAGGAAAGATGTAGCAGGAAAACATCAGGGAAGGAGAACAACTGGGAAGAAGAAGAAGGAGGAGAAGGAGGAGGAGGAGGAGGAGGAGGAAAACATCAGAGTAAAAGAACTTATCATCATCACTCCATAAACGTGCGATTAAAAAAACAAAAAACTTTAAAATTCACTAGGACATGCCCTTGGTGCTCACAGTGGTAATTTCCTTTCCCTCAGTTAACCCACTCTATTTGTAGTAATGCTTCACTACTGTTCCAACGACTGGGCTTCATTGTAGGCACCATTGCACCACCAGCAGCGGCCAGCAAAATGTTTGGCATGTGAACTTGAACTTCACCATTACCTGATGAGTGAAACAGCAAATGCTCTATGTTTCACTCACACTAGACTATCAATTCGGGTACTAGGACAGTGAACACAACATTATTTCCTACGGGACTTAGCACTATGTCCTGCATATTTATTTTCTAAATTCTTGTGAAAAATTAAAAAAAAAAACACATTGACTTTTGTTTGAATTTCTCAAATTTTGGTAAAATGCTAACTCTTTTTACTATGATAACTTTTTTACTAAGTGTTTTATTTGTTATCATGAAATAGTATACATCTTCAAGTTAAAAAAATTAATGAGTCATTTTGGGGGATGTCAGAAGACAAGAACACTGAGAGAAATGTAGACACACGGCTCATGAGACTTCTTAGAGGAAGAACGACTCCATCAAAAATAGGCTGGAGACTATTACGCTGAGAAATATGGATGAATTTTGCACATGTCCTGAAAAACAAGAATGGAGTTGAATTTAAGGGCCTGGAATAATTTCTTTGGTGGAGGAAATTCCATGACAGCATGATGTTCCAGCTATGGCACGGCTACAGCTCACTGCTCTTACTCAACTCCACAATGAAGAAAAGAACAGAAATCCATGAGAAATGCCAAGTTTCAAAAGGTGTTAATGAGTTTACAACTCCACACAAAAAGGATGAAGAAGCCAAAGCTGCTATAATTGCAATGAAAAACCCCACTCTTCTCACTGGGACAAGAGGAAAGAGGCCCTTAAAGTACAACTCCATTCATCAGAGAATTGGTGAAGATGAATGAATAATGAATGAGCTTAGAATGCTATTTTCCCCTTGATTTTGTTATGGATAAATAAATTCAGCTTCTGTGCATTAAAGTTGCAAGAACCATTTTTATTGCATTGTGAAAAAATTTAACATGTGTTATTCTGTTCTGGGATATTTGTACACTGTGCAAAGGTGTATTGTTGTAATTGGTGTAATAAAAAGTTGAACAGCCAATAGCTAGGCAGGACATATAGGCGGAATTTCTGGGCAGGGAAAGGAAATAGGAAGAAGAATCTAGACTAGCAGGGGAGACTCCAGGAGTAATGGAGAGGAAACAGAGGTGCAAGATAGAAGAGAGGTAGCACCACATGATGGAATTTAGATTAATATAAATGGCTTAATTTAAGTTATAAGAGCTTGTAGGACAAGCCTAAGATAAGGCTGAGCTTTCATAAGTAATTAAGAAATACATTTGTCAAACTGATCCACTTAGAAAATGTTGGGCTTTTGTTCATTTATTTGTTTTGTTTTTTTTCATTTTTTTCTGGAGTTTCTATAACCAGATTTTCCTTCTGATTGAAACTAAAGCAAATAATTGGATTATCATGATTGCTAACAAATAATTCACTGTTGTACATGATGGGTGTTTTTTAAATTTATTTTATAAAAATTTTTTACTTTTGAAATTCAAATCCATATCAAAGGAGAAAGCTTGAACCAAGAGTATGGAAGGAGTTTTCTATCTAGAAGTTGATAGAACAGATTCAGTCACAGGTGAATTTAGCAGTGGTCAAGAGGACAGGGCACATCTCAAGTTCTCAGCAGAACTTTACAGAATCCTCCTCATTATACTGTTGGCAGGCATTAAATATGAAATTGTGACTGATCAGGGCATCTTATTCATAGCTTCAGAGAGCTACTGAATCCTGCCACGTAATGTGTGTCTGGGCCAGAATTCCAGGAAGGAGGTCCTATGATAAATAAGACAATAAGTGAGACATATTTCAAGCTCTTTCCAGTAATTCTCGTTAGGCTCTGATCACAGTATTATAGGGGTTTGTAGCCCAAAGTTAGAAATTCTTTCACATTCCTTCTCCAAACCAGTTTTACAAATAAAAGAATCTTATTATCAGGTTTGCAATAGCAATGTTACCACATCTAAACACAAAGTTTTTTAGGGACAAGTTATTTTCCCATGATAAGTGACTTAAGAAAGGAAATAAATATGTTCATTTTAGTTGACCTTCTGAGGTTCCTGTTTATCAGGGTGAGGAATCACGGTGGCAACAAATAGAGGGGGTGTCACAAGGCATCTAAAGACAGGAGGGAGAGATCAGTGAATGCTGGTGCTCCTCTCCCTTTCTCCCTTTTGTCAAGGACCCTAGCAAAAAGACGAATGTGGGATATATATCCCTGGCACATGGAATAAGAGTTATTTTAGGTGGACCTAAAAAAGTTTATGTTTGTGACTATATAAGGCTATGTATATGTGCTATCCCACGGGAATGGCAGAGAATAATACTACCATGTATGCCTACCCCATTACAATTCAATTTAAATCACTTAATCACAACTTTTGAAAAACAGATGCTTACATGTATAGCTTATGAAACAAAAAATGATAATGAAGATTATCTTTCTGCTGCTCCCTTGCTAGATATAGTATTTCAGTCCATGCTACATAACCATATCTCCATAAATTTCATCTCTACCAGAAAGCAAGGCTGGAAGAATTTCATGTGTGTTTAAGACTATATCAGTGAGAGTTATATTAGGGGACAGAAATCACATACTAACTTGGACATAAAAGTTTAGAATAACGTATTATATTATGTTAATATTATTTTTGTAATAATAATAATTTGGTGAAATATATTTCACCAATGTAAAGTCTTAAACAATAGAAATTTATTTTTGTAAATTTGTGGATGTCAAACATTTGAAATCCATTTTCCTCTGCCTTTGTAAAGGAAGTGGAAGTCTGGCTCCTTTTGAGATCTTGAGGGCACAGCTGGTATCTTGCATTATTTAGAATCTGGTTGTTTCCAGTCTTCTTTGATTTGTGGCCCTATTACTGTAATTTCTGTTTTTATTGCTACATTTTCGTCTCTTTGAAATGTAAGGCTTTCCTAGTCTTCTGCTTATAAAATAAAGCAGTTTACTTGGCAGATATACACCAGAATGAAAAACAAAAATGTCTCACAAGATGCAAATTTTCTGGGAGTCTTACATTTCCCAACCTGAATGACGGGAGTAGCTTTTGGTGGTCAGAGGGCTTCATGATGGCAGTGCTGCTTAGTTGCCTAAGAAGGGTCTAACGGAAGGTGGTTGTGCTTTCTGCTGTGATATACACTCTGAAGACACAGTAAGGATAAGGCAGGTGCCAGAGTGTTGAAGGTCTCAGGGGAAGCAATGCAGGGGCTCAAGCAGTGCAGAGTGGTTTGCTAGAATATATTATGTCCTTTAATTTTAACGTGCTGCCTGCTATGACTACATTAAGGTTTTTCATCCTCTTATCCAATTTATCCATGTCCATATCTCTATTTACAAATTACATATAGTGATTTTACAACAATAACACAGTCTCTTTCTGTCTCTCTTTGCTTGTCTACATCTCTGTCTTTGTCTTTGTCCCCATTTCTGTCTGTCTGTCTCTCTGTCTGTTGTCTGTCTCTCTCTCTCTCTCTCACACACACACACACACACACGGACACACGGACACATGGACACACACACACACACATACACACACATCTTTTTCTTGTTCCTCAACACTCACTTAATATAATAACTAATATACTTGGGAAATTCCACATATAATTTTGTAATCAGTAACAAATCATTGGTATCCACATATTTAAGTAGACATACCCAATACCTATGTGAATGACTATGGCACTGAAGTAAGAACACAATGCAACTTAAGAATGTGCCTGACTGAATTTAACCTACCGATTTGGGGGAGCAGTTTGACTGAAGATGTTAGGAAACACAGTAGAAATGACTCATCAATCAATTGTACCTACTTCCTTTTAAAGCAGAGGAATAGGAGCACTTTTCCTATCTTTGCTCAGCTTTAGATTTTTCTGGTTAGCTTACAAAGATTATCAATATTTCTCACAATTCTCCAAGATATGAATATGGTTTTGGATTACGGGTAATATGATTTTAAATATCATTTCATTCATGCTTAGTTTGCTATCCTTCTCTACTAATCATCTCTATGAGAAGAAACCACAGTGCATATCTGTATTTAAACTCTATTTCCAAAATAGTACTTTCAATTAATTTATACATAATAACCTAATTTGAAAGTTTAGTATTATCCTCTGAATATACTTAAAAAAGTTGGTACAACTGGTTTTTACTTCTCGATATGATTCACTTTGTCCAAACTGAGACTGTCCAAATGAACACTGATACAGCTCCAGTTTGATTTGTTTTTCAGGTTTATTTTTGATGTTGTTTCCTTTTTTACCTCCTTCACTCAACTTGAATGGTTCTCTACATTTTTTCATTTTTATTAATTATCTTTCTGGATGATAATAAGAAATTTTCTTTTAAACATAGTTTCTTCAGTAAATAAAAATGAATATCTTCCCAAGAAACAAAATGTTAACTCAAACAGAACACTATTTCTGATGAAGACATAACACATTCTTGAAGATTTACACTCAGATGCATACCATCACACCTGAGCTGAGGACTTAATGCCTTACTACACATAGGTAATAACTGCATGATTTAAGAGCAGTGGGTGCATACAAGCCAAAATTAGGGCTTTCATTCTTTCTGTCCTGTGAACCACAATTCTTGAGAGATTCATGTCACTTATAAATGTAGAGAATATAGACATACTTACATGCGTAGCAGAATTACCTATAAGCATACATATTAACAACTTGGTAGCCTGTTAAATACATGCAGATTTATAAAAAAGAATATGAGATTTCAGTAGGGCCTCTCTGATTTGGAAATATTTATAGGAACACACTTCAAACTATAGGTTGCTTTTTCCTATTTATTGTTTGTCTTTCACCATTTTCTGGGCACTCCATCTTGATTCCAAAGTGTAATACTTCAGTGTATATCCCATTCTTTCATATTAATTTTCACACACACACACACACACACACACACACACACACACACACACCAACATCCCATCCTGCCCACCTATCACTTAAAGAATCAACTAGATAGTATTCATCTTACAGATCTGGAGTCCAGTTAGAAATTGTCATAGTGGAAAACATGAACTCAGATTTCAACAGAGAAATCATGAGTTATTTTCCCATCTTTGTAATTGTTTAGTGATTTTGCTTCTGCTTTAATCTGATGGTCTACCTGAGCAACAGTGCTTGAAATATCCCATTTTGTGTGACATGGAAATTTAATTCTATAGTGCTTTCTGTACATGGTTGAATAATTTTTATCACTCTGTACAAGTATAAAATTACTTTGAGATATTTGAAAGAGTAACACTAAAAAAGCTTCAGTTTTCATACACAGTATCAGCTATTTCAAAATCATTGTGTATTTGCTTGTTAGTTTGTTTTTAATTGCTGGGCAAAAATGTATAGCTAAGTAGTGTTACAATTTTATTCTCTTTGAAATCTTAGCTGAAACTGCAAATGAAATTACAGAGGATATAAATATCAATCAATTATTATATAGATAATTTAAAAGCTGTACACTTTTATGTTTTGTTTCTTTGGGGGTAATCCTTCTATGTAGTCAACTGTATTTCCAGATAAATGAATATCTAAGAATTGCAGGATGCCGGGCGGTGGTGGCGCACGCCTTTAATCCCAGTACTCTGGAGGCAGAGGCAGGCGGATCTCTGTGAGTTCGAGGCCAGCCTGGGCTACCAAGTGAGTTCCAGGAAAGGCGCAAAGCTACACAGAGAAACCCTGTCTCGAAAAACCAAAAAAAAAAAAAATAATAATAATAATAATTGCAGGATGGAATACAGTCAGGCCCAATCCTGTACATTTTTTGCTGCAGGTGCTGTATGTTCATTAGTACAGAACCTATGTCATGTCCAGAGGACACACCATTTTTCAGCACTCTTCCACATCCTCTGGATGATACATTCTCTCCAGTGCCGTTTTTATGATGTTCCCTGAGCCATGAGGTGTGATACATATGTCAGAGTTAGGGCTATGCGTTCACCATGAACTGAACCCCATTGAATAAATAAGCTTCTCTGACAAAGAGGAAGCAGCACTGAACTATGTGCAAAAACATACGTATTTGGAAGGCAATTTGACAACAGGCCTTTTAGAAAAACAGCAGTTATAAGTTCTTCCTTAGTACATAGGATTTTCCTAAAGACAGGCTCTTGAGTTTGTACTAAACTTGAATTCCTTCCTGTTGAGCATGCTTTCAATTCAATTAGAAATTAGTCTGGCAGCCCCTACCCTCAAAAATAGTCATGGCCGCTATTGTACCAGAGGCTCCTTTAGCCAGTCAAGTTGCTGTTAGAGCTCTGGGATCCAGCTCTGGATACTTTTGCTGTCTTTCCTTCCCCAACTGCTTTCCTGGATCTCTTTGCATTATAAAATCCACCCAGCATGAGGAAGCTTCAGCTCATTTCCAGGGGCATTTCCCTGTGTCTTTTGACTAAAGAGGGTGGTGTTTTGTGTAGTCAGTTCCTACCATCCAGCTCTGGTAAACAATCAATAGCATGGTTATTTTGTACTTCCTTGATCAACAACTTATGGAGAGAAATTTCATAATGGTACTAGAGTTTACGTTTAATATGACATGACTTCTGCTTGCTGAAAGGCCAGCTTTCAACAGTTTCATAGAAACTGGAGTGGCATGTGGCACTAGCACACCTCTATACACACACAGGAGACTTCTGAGGGTTGAAACTTAATTCTTCATTTTATTTTTCATTCTACTGGCTGTTCCTACTCTGTAATTTCTGTGGTCTGTTCTTTTACCCTGATGTTTTCCTTCTTCTTCCCAGTTGTTCTCCTTCTACATCTTCCCTGATGTTTTCCTGCTACATCTTTCCAGATGTTTTCCTAAGAAACCAACAAATGTATATAATCATACAATATTTAATTGTCATGAAATATCATGTCTTCCCTTCTATTGTGATTGAAAGTTTTGTTGGGTATAATAGTCTGGGCTGGGATCTGTGGTTTCTCAGAGTCTTAGGATTTCTGGGCAGGTCATTCTGGCTTGTAGTCTTCATTGAGAAGTCTGGTTTAATTCTTATAGATTTGCCTTTTTTCCTTTGCAGCTTTTAATATTCTTTCTTTGTTTTGTGTGTTTAGTGTTTTATTATGTGATATGAGGACTTTCTTTTCTGATCCAATTTGCTTGGTGTTCAGTAAGTTTTTTGTAACTTTATAAACATGTCCTTTTTTAAGATAGAGAATTATCTTCTATGATTTTGTTAAATATATTTTCTGGGTTTTTGAGCTAGGATTTATTTCCTCTATTCCTATTATTTTAGGTTTCATCTTTTCCTAGTATCTTAGATTTCCTTGATATTTTATGTTAGGAGGTTTTAGCTTTAACATTTTCTTTGACTGGTGAGTCTTTTTCATCTCTTGTATCTTCTATAACTGAGATTCTCTCTTCCATCTCATGAATTCTGTTAGTGATGCTTGCATCTGTAGTTCTTGTTTGGTTAATGAATTCCTTCAGTTTGTATTTTCTTTATTGCTTCTATTTTGTCTAAACCTGTTTGTTTGTTTGTTTGTTTGTTTGTTTGTTTTTCTTTTTCTTGACTGTCTTGGCATTCTTAAAGGGATTTGTTGATTTCATCCATTTTTTTTGGTTGTCTTTTCCTCTATTTCTTTAAAGGATTTATTAATTTCCTCTTTAAGGACTTGTATCATCATCATCAAGTGAGTTTTAAGGTTGTTTTCTTGTGCTTCCACTGTGTTGGAATATTCAGGCCTTGCTATATTAGGATGGCTGGGTTCTGGTAGTGACCTATTTCTCTAGCTTCTGTTCTTTGTGTTCTTACACTTATATTTAGGCATTTGGATTTGAAGTGATTATAGGTCTAAGTGCCAACTTCTGGATTTGTCTTTGTTGGGTGGATGTTTTCTTCCTTGGTTTCTATTTCCTCTCTGATCTTCTGGATCCCCTGGCCTGAGGTTAAGTAAAGGGACTGTGAGTAGAAGCCTATGTAAGAGATTGGACTTCTACTGTCCTGGATGACCTCTGGTCCAGAAGAAAGTTAGTGCCCAAGTTTGGGGTTAAATTCTAACTATCGATATGCATGGTCTCTGATCTGGCTGGGTATCCTGTAAGGTTCAAATGCTGGCCTGACCTCTGGTGGAGGAGGATTCTTCTGCCTGGTTTTCAGGTAGTTGGCCTGGTCTCTGGGGTTCAGGATTCTGGCCTGGCCTCTGATGGGGTGGAAGGTTTCTGCAAAAGGTGTGGGCAGGATATGTTGATGAGGAGACAATGGGCAGTTGGAGTTATGCTGATCAAGCACAGGTAGAGTGGAGGACAATAGTGCCTGGGGTTCAGGTTGCTGGCCTGGCCTCTGGTGGAGTTTGCAGCTTCTGCCAGAGTTGGGAGCTGGGATCAGGTGGCAAGGAGTGGAGGTATACTTGGGATTATGCTGGGTGGGGCAGGAAGAACTTGGCTGGGGTGGTGATTTACCTATTATTTGGGATGCTGGCCTGACCTCTGGTGGGATGGAAGGCTTCAGCCATAGATGTGTCAGGGATATGTTGATGAGGAGAGGAGGCACAGTTGGAGTTATATTGAGTATGGTTGGGTGGGTTAGGGCAGCCTACTGTGGTTTAGGATGCTGGTCTGATCATTAGGGAAAGAGGTTTCCTCCAGAAGTATGGGGCAGGATATGTTGACAAGGACAGAAAGAGAAGTTGGGGTTATGCTGGGAAAGCAGGGGTGAGGTGGCAGTCTTACCTGGGGTTATGGATGCCTGCCTTGCCTCTGCTGTAGTGTAAGGCTTCTGCCAGAGGTGTGGGCAGGGATCAGTTGGCAAGGAGAGGAGGGGAACTTGAGGCTATGCTGGGTGGTCTGGCAGATGTTGAGTGGGGTGGTGACTAATTTGACTTTCAGGAAGCTGGCCTGGCCTCTGAGGGGATGTGAGGTTTACACCTGAGGTGAGGGCAGCGACAGAGTGGTAAAGAGTGGAAGGGCATGTAGTCCAAGGCTTATACAAGTCCTAGCTTCAGACATTGAAAGAACCATAGCTTAAAAGGTGCTACAATTAAAGTGATGAGTTGACTGCTCATCAGTTCTTAATTTATTTTTGTTTTATAAATTCCACAGCCTTTTCAATTTCCAATGTTTTCTGATTTGTTTTGTGTTACTTAACAATTTCTTTAATTGTCCTCAAGTCAGACCCCCTGGTTGCCATTTTATCCTGAAACTTATTACAAGAATCCTTCATTAGTTATTTATGATGATCAGATGCCACATAGTGACCTTTATTATTCCAAATTCTAGTATCATGGCTACGGAAAAGAGCCAAGGCTTGTAATAGCACTTCAGATCTGGAGATGTGGCATACACAGTATGATTAACACTGAACTTCTGACTTCTTCTGATGCTCACTTCAGGGGACAAGTCCTTGTTTCATAAATACAGTGCTCTGTGGATCTCCATAAAACAGTTTGCAAAGGTGGGTCCCAAGTTTCAGAAATATATTCATATAGGGATGACCTATTTTTTAATACTTTGTTCCATTTTCCCCTCTGATCTACTGCCATTTTACATTTCTTTTCCATTTAATATGATCAACTTTTATTTTCCAAATCACTATCTTGTTACCTTTTCTTCTTTTCTAATTTCCATTATTTACTGATCTTGTCAGAAACCACCCAATCAATTCAACAGTTAGAGTTTTCAGGGTTTCACTGAAAAATAAATAATAGCTCTATGTATGTATGTATATACATATGTATGAATGTATGTATATATGTATGTATGTGTGTATGTATCTATTTATCTATCTATCATCTATCAACTTATCTATTTATCTAGCTATCATCTATCATCTTTCTCCCTGAAGACATTATATGGAATTGAGGCCAGGTATTTGGCTCAAAAAATAATATGCTTTTACCATAAACCAAAGAACCTCAGTTTTGTCACCCTGTCCCAAAATCAAAATGTGCTGGGAAGATGCATGTGGTCAGGAGGATTTTTGGATTTCACAGACCAGTCTAGATGGATTGGACTAATGAATGCCATTTTCAGGGAAAGACCTTGACTAATAAGAAAAGGTACAGAACAACAGAGGAAAACACAGCCATCAGCTTCTTGCAACCACAATCAGGTGCACACAATGCACACAATGCACACACACACACACACACACACACACACACACACACACAATATACACACATAAAAAGAAATATAAGTAGTTAACAGACATGCAATTATGGCAGTTAAGATATTGCATGATATCTGTGTGTAAAGAAATTTGGTTATCTGGCAAAACTGTCTAGTTTAATTTCTGCCTGAGTCAAAAGGATTGAGAAGGGAATTTAATAATATGAAATCCAATTTAAATTTGAGTCTGGAGGCAATAGACTGACATTCTAGCTTGAAACACACAAAGAGAAAAAAATCTTGCTTTCTCAATCAGTGCCACATATGGATGAACTGTGGTCTTATACAGCAGCATGGACAGATAAACCTCTTTGCCCTGGGCATAGTCATATTGGTTTTGATGAGTGTGAGTCCATGTCACTGAACCAACTCCTTATGAATTCTGGGAAAAGATATAGTTAGCAGGAAGAACAGGCTGACAGTTGCACACACACACACACACATACACACACACACACACAGATCATATTTCAGTGTTGAAGTCTCCATTTATTCAAATTATTTTTTGTGAATGTTCATACCAGATGAAAATACCTATAAAGTTTTCATTCATTTGGAGAGGTCTGGGTGGATAACCAAGCTCTCTCTGTTAGAGAGAGAGAAGAAATACTCCCTTCTTGTCTTTTTAATTCTATTTGCTAAACATCATTGATATCTGGGAGATTTAAAGCCCCCAAACAACAATATTTTATCTATGTTTGATCCAGTCAAGTTGAGGAATCTGAACAGTGTTAGAGGACTCGTAGTGGTCCTGCAGTTGAAGGTCCTGTAGAATATTACACAAGTTTCTTCTGACCTTCCTAGAAACATTTCCCATATAGATCTTAGCTATCCATTGTCTTCCATACATTAATAACTAGCATAAGTTATCCACTTAAAGTATATATATTTAAACTAAACTTGATAATATATTGTTCTGTTGTTACATTTTGATCAAAATAGTTCAACTGAATCTATCCACAGAAATAATAAGCAATTATAGTATTAACAATTTTGTTCATACTATCTAGTCTATCAGCAAAATAAAGTCAAAAATGTAATCTTTATTAAGAACTTCAAACATTTAATCCTGCTCTAAAATCTGAAATAATTGTAATATCTAATTTCTATGGTCAATCCTGGCACTAACATGAACAGATCAGAATTCTCTTGAAGGAAATTCTAAGATGAAGAATTTAATGGGAGTACCTTAGTGTGGAATACTTATAGAAGCAATAGAGAGATTGAGAGAATAAGAATTCATCAGATATAGATATGGACTAGGCAAGGACATGCATCCTAAGCCTTATTCAATATCAAAGAGAACTTTGGAGCTGAAATACACCCCCCCATGAGCTGTCCCCAGTCTGAGATAATGGAGAAAGGTGTTTGCATACTCCATATTAGCCACTCATTGGATATGTGTTAACCCTGGAGAAAGGACATTTCATTAAAGAATGAGAAAGGACATTCATCAAACATGAAATGATGCACAACTTTATTAGTCATGGAGTAAATGCAATTAACACTATATGCCATAAGAATTACTAAAATTAAGTGGACTGATACCCCAAGTGTTATCAAAGACCTTGAACAATTGAAAAATATTATAAACTGAATAACTGAGAGTAAACTTGTACAACCATTTTAAATAATATTTGATACCTTCTATTAAATATTAACCAATTTGAATTAACATACACCAAATAGCTCAGCCATTCCAACTTAGAATATTTATTTAGAACAATGGTGTTATTTTAGTAACCAAAAGCTGTATGGTTGATATTCCCATCTACAATATTTATGATTAAGTCAGAATTTAAATTGATCTAAAACCATGTATCATATGAACAAATGAATACCAATTTGTATATCATTTTTAGATGAATAAGAATGAGTAATCTAAACACACAGAAATATGGACAATTAATCATAAACTTTATGCTAAAAATATGCCAGATATATACATGGTCATAGTACACAATTCCAATTATATGATATAGCAGTAATTCTGTTTAGTTATAATATACAAGTATAATTAAATGTAATTTAAATTGTGAAATAATATATGCCTTCAGTTGTCAAAATACAAATAAAAGTTAAAACATCATTATGACACCATTTTTGATTATCAGCTTTGTGAAAAAATCTCAGGTAACACTTTTGGGAGATAGATGCATTATTAAAAATTGGAATCAATATCAATCTTAAGGATAAAAACATTGTAATGGTTAATTTTTGTTATCAACTTGGTTTGTTTTAGAATGAAAACCTTCTTTTTACCATGTTTTTTAAAAATATACAATTTATTTATTCATTCTTTGAAATTTTCATACATTATCCCATGTATTTTGATCATATTCACACCCTGTTCTTCCTGCTAACTACTCCAGACCACCATCCTCCCTAGATCCCTCCCAACTTCATGTCCTTTGTTGTATTTCTCCATTGACTCTAGCTTGTGCTACATATGAATGAGAGGTAAGCCACTGGAACATGGTAAACCTAGCAGGAGCCACATCATTAAAGGAAACTGACTATCCATTTCCCAGCAACCATCAGCTTCCAATAGCTCCTCTGATGTAACTAAAATGCTTAAGCCTCTACACTTTCTGTACTGGAATGTCGATGAGCTTGATCTTGTGCATGTAACCCCAGCTGTTATGAGTTCATCAGTGCAGTGTTCTGGTCATGGCCAAAGGACTCTGTTTCACCTTGCTCCTTCATGACTTCTCACAATCTTCCACCTGTTCTTCTGTGATGTTCTCTGGTCCCCAGGTGGGGAGGTGCTATAGAAGCCCCATTCATAACTGAGCACTCAATGCGACTAACTCTCTAAATTTTAACCTGTTGTGAATCTCCATGTTAACCACTATCCACCATACAAAGAAGAGTCACTAATGAGGACTGAAAGCTGAATTAATCTTTAGATATATATAGATACAGCATCAAACTGCCTTTAAATTATTGGTATATATATCTAAGTAAATTGCTGATATATATATATATATTATATAATATATATATAATATTTGATATATCCAAATGATATATATGTATAATTTTATAATTTATAATTATATATATATGTATATATATACAATTTAGGGTCAGTTTGATGCTATATCTATTTATCAACATAATGGCAGTAGCCAATGAGCTCTCCATCTATGGGTCTTGGCCATATTTGCAGGAGCATACATGAATTTCTTCTGGTGCACTGACCCTTAAATCTAATAAAAAGTGGTCGGTGACAACCCTACAGTTCATTCTGTTATTTTACTCTTGGTCATAGTTGCTAGTGTCTTAGTTAAGGTTATTGCTGTGATATCATGATCAAAGCAACTTGAGGACAGGGTTTATTTGGGTTATTCTTCCACACCACTCTTTATCATCTAAGGAAGCCAGGATGAGAACTAAATCAGGCATGAACCTGGAGGCATGAGCTGATGCAGAAGCCATGGAGAAGGTGCTACTTACTGGCTTCAACCTCAGCTGGCTTTGTTATTGAACCCAGGACCACTGGCTTGGGCCAATTTGAAACATTTTGTTTGTTAACTTAAAGCTACTGGATAGAGTAATATCCCATTATGGTTAAGTTCAATTAAACACACACATATTATATATATAATATTATATAATATATATTATACTATTCATTTATATATATAATACTATGTTTCCTCCTGTTTTATTCAAGCATCCTTGGTGTTAGTGTTAGTTACCACTCATACCACACATTTCTTTACCATCCCATTCTCTGCCCCACTTAAACCTCCATCCTTATAGTTCTCCTTTTGCCAACTGATATCACCTGTGTTCTACTACCTTCCCTTCATTCATGTCTTTCCCACAGTAGTTTTCTGTATTCTATAGGTACAGAAAGTTAAACACACGAGTCTAAAGATTTGATGCTAGGATATGATATTACTAAGAAACCGCAGCATCTGTCTTTCTGTGCCCAGGTTACCTCACTCATTAATTTATTTTCCAGTCTATCCATCAAATGACAAATTTCATGATTTCAGTTTTCTTTACAACTGAATTAATTTTTGAAGTGTACAGGTACTATATTTTTATTATTCAATCATCAGTTGCTGGGCATATAGGCTATTTCCATATCCTAACTATTGTGAGCAAAGAATGATGATCGTAGGTGAGCAAGAATCTCTATAGCAGAATATAGAACCTTTTGAGTATGTATCCAAAAGTGGTATATAAATTAATAAAAATAAAAAATAAATATAAAATAAAAAATTCATTTTAGCTTCCATAGTGACTACAACAGTTCATACACTCTCATCTCCAGTGAGTTTTTCTCTTTCCTCATATCCTAAACAGCATTTGTCATCATTTATTATTATTTCTAATTATTTATATAAATATTTTCCAACTTTAAATAAAATGTAATTATATTAATACACTCTTCATTTCTTTCCTTTCTTTTTTCTGTTTTTCTACTGGTTCCATATTAAATACATGGACTTCCTTTTATCAAATATTATTGATATGCATATATATGGAAATAAATGTATTATTTCAATATATGAGTCTGTTGAGTGTTACTTGTATGTATATGTTGTAGAGCTGACCACTTAGGATTAGATAGCCCTTTAGGAGCTCATTACTGAGGAAGATCAATTTGTCTCCTCTTAATAGCCATTAATGGCCTATCCTTCTTCATGTAGGGGTGGAGAGATACCACCATCCAGCCTGGCATGTCAATTGATGTCATTGTTCGGGTATTATTTAGACAGCCATCTTGCTGAGATTTCATGTGTATAGCTTTCCTGTCATACCTAGAAGAAATTCTCACAACAGATTTCCTATCCTATTCCTCTAGCTCTTACTAGATTTCTGCCTCTTTTATATGATGTTCCCTCAACTTTAGGCATTGGATTTGTGTTGGAGATGTATCAGTTGTGGCTGAGCATTGTACAGTCAGTTGTTCTCTGCATTTTGACCAACTATTTCTTTCTCTTATGTTCTTCTTCTGTATTTGTGGGTGTTATGGAATATTAGTTTAAGATGGGTTGCATTCATTTATGCTGTGGAATATTTGTTGAATGATGCAAAGGTGTATTGCATTCTTTTATGTGGCACTTGTTTAAATCTGTAAAGCTGTGTTACTTTACCTGCCTAAATCACCTGATTGATCTAACAAAGTTCTACATGGCTAATAGCTAGGCAGGAGAAAGGATAGGCAAGGCTAGCATGCGGGAAGAATAAATAGAAGGAAAGATCTAGGGGAGGAGAGGAATGAGGAAAAGAGAAGGAGAGGAGGTTACCAGAAGCCAGCCACCAAACCACATAGTCAGCCATGGAGTATGAAGGAAAGCAAGACACATAGAATAAACAAAGGTAAAAAGCCCAGAGGCAAAAAGTAGAAGAAGAGAAACAGGATAATTTAAGTTAGAAAAGCTGGCTAGAAACAAGCCAAGCTAAGGCCAGGCATTCATAAATAAGATTAATTCCCCATATTTATTTGGGAGCTGGTTAGAGGGCTCCCAAAGAGCAAAGAGTAAAATAAAATTAGCTATAGGTGGGTATAAAGAAAAATATTTAAAGATTCAATTGGGAATCATAGTGGTTTAGGAAAGTTCAGCAACAATTTCTCCTCTGAGACCTTTGGCCTCACTAGTCATGAATAGTTGGTGAGTTTTAAACAACCAGGCATGATTTCGCTCCTTTGAGTGGGCTTTAGGTTAAATTAGATAGCTTTTGATTACTGTCAAGATGTAAGTGATACTAAAGAGCGTTCAAGGATATTTTTCCATATCAGTTACTGTTGTGATTCATAGATGTCACAGTTTTGTAGCAATGTTTATTTCTTTCTTCCCTTGGCACCTTGTCTAACATTTTCTGGTACTATAAAACCTAGTTTTTAAGATCTTAGCAATTCTGACTTGGATAAGACAAAATTCTCAAGTAGTCTTAAATTGAATTTCTTTAATGACAAGGTGTTGATTATTTTATATATATATCTGATTATATATATATATATCTGGTTATATATATATATAATCTGATTATCTGATTATATATATATATATATATATATATATATATATATGCTATTTATTTGTACTTCTAATTTTGAGATATTGCTCCTCAGTTTCATAACCCATTTTTAATTTGGTCGTTTGCTTCCTTGAGGCAAAGAAACATGTGTCAGGGTTAGATTTAAATCCTGCTCAATCATTTTCACCCAGATCTAATTTGCTTATTGTATAAATGTAGACACTGCGT